>NC_135500.1:17668083-18036185 GCF_052857255.1 Amblyomma americanum
GGGCTGTTGCAGTGAGTCACTGCTCTTGATTGTAATTAGTTCCTTCTAGATGGGTGATACTTACCTCTCTCCGAATGATATTAATAATGAGGTTCAGGGTCAGTCTAACCATTTTTCAGTGCTATGTTTGAATATTCAGTCTGTTCGCGATAAACATGACATTTTACGTGCATTCCTTGAACAGTTTAAATTCATGTTCTCTGTGGTAATGCTTACTGAGACATGGGTCAAAGACAAAGTTGATTGTCCTGAGCTGCTCAACTATCAGTCTTACTTCCTAAACAGAACAAGCAGAAGAGGTGGAGGCGTTTCTTTGTTTGTGCTTGATAGTGTTCAGTGTGAAAGGGTTGATGAGATTACTTCGGTTACACCTGATTATGAGGTGCTCTCAGTTTGTAGCAATAAGAACCTCTTCACTGTTGTGTATCGCCCCCCGAATGGTTGTGTTGGGAACTTTTTTCACTATATGGAGCATGTTTTTCAATTTGCCACTGAATATAATTACACTGTATATACAGGTGGTGATTTCAATGTCGACATGCATGAAAATACACCCAGAAAGTCACGACTATCATTACTAATGGAATCATATTGTGTTGTAAACGTTGTGGCATTACCTACACGCATAACACCCACTACGGCAACACTTCTTGATTTGCTGATTACAAATAACGCAACAAATGTGCTCTCAACCGGGGTTATTAATTATGCTATTAGTGACCACCTGCCTGTTTACATCGTATGTAATAGTGTGCCTGTATTAAAATCAACCTGTAAACAAACAAATGTAAAAATACAGCAGATCACCCCAACCACGTTAGAAACATTTAGACGCAAAATAATGAATGTCAACTGGGAACCAGTTTTTGCTGCATTGACTGCTGACATAGCGTTTAGTTGTTTTCTGAAGATATTCGCTTGTATATATCGTAACAGTTTTCCGTACAAAGATGTAAAGAAACCAAAACGAGCTCGTAAACCCTGGATTACCTCGCATATTCTTCGAATGATTGCCAGGAAAAATTCCCTCTATCAGAAATTCTTACAAAGTCGCAGTCCAGAATTGTGGGCAACGTTCACGAGGTACCGAAACAAACTGAAGTTAACTTTAAGAAAAGCGAAGAATGCATATCACCTTAACAAGTTCGCTGGTCTGACCGATCAAAAGAAAGTTTGGAATAGGTTGAATCGAGTCTTGAACCCTAACTCTACAAATACAATTGACAGTATTACAATGGAAGGCATTAGTTATAGTGGACTCGCACTCGCAAATAAGTTTAATAGCTATTTCAGTGGACTTGTTGATAGTGAACACAACAATATGGCATTGGATTACGTTATGAATCATACATGTAACAGTATTTTTATAACATGTTGTGACGAAAATGGGGTGCTTAATATATATAAAGGCATGAACAATACAAACAGTGAAGATGCTTTTGGACTGAAAATGAAACCTGTTATGTACGTCTTGGACATTATCTGCCCAATTTTAACTTATATTTATAACTTATCTTTGACTACCGGCATTTTCCCTTCGGGCATGAAAATAGCAAAAGTAGTTGTTCTTTATAAAGGTGGTTCGAAAAACGATCTTGGTAATTATAGACCAGTGTCTATATTGCCTATTTTTTCTAAGGGCTTGGAAAAAACAATACATTTACGACTTTCCAATTTTCTTGAAAAATACAACGTGATAACTCCAAGATAGTTTGGATTTAGACCTAAGTCTTCTACTGAAATGGCTCTCTTGAAGCAAAAAGAAATAATCTTAAATAACATTGAATGTAAACAAATAACCCTTGGAATATACATAGATTTCTCCAAAGTCTTCGATAGGATTCATCACGAAACTCTTCTTCTTAAACTTTCTGCATACGGTGTCCGGAACAAAGCACTATCTCTTATCACCAGCTATTTAACTGACCGATATCAGTACGTTTCTATAGATAATCATCGCTCTACTTACAATAAAATAAAGCATGGTGTACCTCAAGGTAGTATTCCTTGGTCCCTTATTATTTAATGTATATATTAATGATTTAGTACAGATTGACTCCGAAACAGAATACGTAATTTACGCTGACGACACTACTTTATTTCTGACCGGCACCAACGCGAATGATATAGTAGAAAAGGCTAATAGCGTGTTGGGAAAACTTAACTCATGGTCTGAAAAAAAATTCCCTGCTAATAAACACACGGAAAACGAAGGCGATATTTTTTAGAGCTAAAAATGTCAAATGGGTTGTACATACAGTTTTAGTATTGGGTGGTAATATAATAGAAATAACTAATGCTGTAAAAACACTTGGCGTTCACTTCAATGAATTTATGTTATGGGACTACCACATCGAGCAAATGGAGAGTAAGCTAGCTCGCGTTGTCGGCATACTCAGAAGGTTAAAGTGCATGATACCTACTAGGACAAAACTTGTTATTTACCATGCCCTCTTTGACTCTCATGTTAAATATTGTCATTTGGTTTGGGGTACAACGACGCAAACTAATATTCAAAAGGTTTTGACATTACAAAAAAATGCAGTCAGAGCAATTGCGGGTGCCACATACTTAGCACATACGAGTGCTCTATTTGCAAAATACCGCATTATGGATGCAAGGGTTATTCATCAGTATCGTGTAATTCAGCAGTACAAATTTCAGGTACATAGTGACACCACATTTTTTTCTGACCTTGCGAATCTACGGGAAAATACCGCTGTTCACAACACAAGACATTACGAATATTGGTATGTACCTTGTCCACGCACAAATTACGGTTTTCAAACACTCAGGTATGTGTTGCCATCTTTCCTTAATAGAAATGCTTTCACTAATCAATCCATTCTTTCCGTTTCATATAACGCTGTCAGAAATATGTTCTTACAAAACAATGAATCATATCCAACTGTAAAATAAGCTAAGTATCCATGTGCTGTGATTAAACTATCATTTGCGTGTGTGTAACAGTACCGAGACTATTCTGGTGATCTGTTATGAAGATATTGTACATATTTGTTATTTCATGCATTCTCTTGTTATTGTTTTGCTGCTGCCTGTCATCGCCGTGCCAAGCCGCTACGGGAGATGAGAGCTTTGTCAAGCCGCGTGCGCGGCTTTTTTTCCTTTCTCCTCAGCCATTGTACATGACTGAAATAAATGCAAAATAAAATAAAATAAAATAAATAAATAAAACTATTGAAACAGGCAGGTATACATGGTATTGACGCGCGCGTTTTCCATACCGAGTTGAGAAGCGAGGAATGCAGTAACGGTATTTTGACCTTAAATCACGTGCAGGAGCATCATATGGAATGATGAATTGATGTACCAGTAATGTTTTAATGCAACAATTTCTGTTTAGAGAGCGTCAAAACTTCTTAGCTGTAGTCTTCCAAATATATCGATGTCATACCAACGGACAGGTCGCAGGAAGTATTCTTTAGAAGTGAACACACAAGTGAATTCACACTATGCTGCCAGCGAACCGAGCAGTGACAGTTAACAATGATTCTCTGTCTAAGCACAATATACGCTACAGCATATGTAACACAATAACGGAAAGAAAAAGACGCAAAATATCTGTTATTATACAGCACACACGATGCAGCACAAAGCCTTTGGAAAACAAAAGAGAAGGCAAGCGTAGCAGAAGGAAATGAAAGGTGGGTGGCAACATTAAGAACTATTAGACGATAAGCTGACTGGGGTTGAAGCAGCTGGATAGGACCGGCTTAATTCGAGAAATACTGAGAGACCGTGCAGCTGTGGGCGTAGTCAAGCAGATGATGATGACATAAAGAAAATCACCTTGTTCTTCTTTGATACGATGTTCACGAAGGTGATCATTCAGGCCCTTTCCGCTATGGCTTACACATTTCTTTACGGAAATGATTGATAATAAAATCATGATGATAATAAAACCCGTACATTAAAATAATTTTGTTTCATTTTTATTCACAATCACGCTTTTTTGCAGTGCCTGGTCTTCTCAATGTCCATAGGTTCTCCTGTTTATGCTTAGCTGAGAAAATAACTGCGACATATGCGCGTTGTGCAATCTTCTTTAAGCAAATGAACAAGCCGTGAGTGTACGGGACGACGGCTAACTTCCGATTATTTGCCTCAAGTGGAGGTGAGGCAGGTTGAGGGGAACAAATTTCTAGGCGAAGGATTTCGGCAGTATTTAAGGGCATGCACACTAATCACCACTTCAGTTAGCCTCTGCACTTGTTCAACAAAGCTTACGACCACAAGCTGTAGACAGGAATTTGTTAAGGCATTTTGGAAGCATAACCTTTGAATTCCCAACTTGAGCAGTTTGTAATACGTATAATCATACAGGGGCAGGCGGTTTTAGGCGCGAGGTGGTTATCTTTCGTAAAAAGTCCGACATAATAGAACCGAACATTATACACAGGCAATCATTTGTAGCCAATTTTTATTTTTTTCCTGCCACTGCTGCTAAGCTATTGTACAAGTGTTTTTTGAACTGCTGTTTTGAAATGCCTTGTGAAGTGACAAAACAGTTGAGAGATTTTAAACAGGAAATGCGAGATGTGCGCAGTGCATTAGAGAAATAGCTTCGAAAGCAATATAAAGACCTGAAAAAATCCGTAGATTTCTTTAGTGAACTGTTTGATGCTGTGGCTGAGCGCTGTGCAAAATTAGAAAAGGAAGACTCAGCGCTAAAGAAAGAAAATGCCTAGCTATCACAGGAATGAAAAGGACTGAAACAACAACTATCTGACCTTGAAGACCGGGTGACAAACCAAGAACAGTACTCAAGGAACCGGAACATTGAGATTAAACCCGTTCCGGTCAGTGACGACCAGAGCCTACCTTCAATCTTGAGCAAACTAGGAGACGTCATAAGTGAACCCATTTCTGATTCCGATGTGGACTTGTGCCATCGTGTGCCAATGAAAGACAAGGTTCAAACTGAAGGCACAGCGCACGAAGGACGGGACAGAGAAAGAGACAAGCACAGCGCTGACTTACGACTAACAGGCTTTATTGCTCGCATGCAATAAATAGACAAAAAGGAGCACAATCAACAGATAGAACAACATCAGTGATGATTGCCAAAAAACACACAACAACAAAAGCACACAACACACCCTGCACTTAGCGTTGTGTTTGTCTCTTTCGTAGTCCCGTCCTTCGTGCGTTTGCCGTCAGTTTGAATCACATCTGCGGAACGCGGACACTCGTGCGTGATCGCCGTGAAGAATGAAGCGCAAAATACGGACGAGGGACAGAAAAGAGGACACAATTAGGCTTGCGCAGGGTTGTGCAAGCGACCCTGTGATGACAGTCCATCACGCACTTACACGCTCGCTCAAGTTGCAAAGAGTTGAAACAAGGGCTTGGACGCCGTGTCTCCCGCCGCCGTGTTCGTGTTATGGGCCATCTTGAGCCCATAGGCCGCAACTTCTAGCAGGACTCCGTTCAGAGGAACTATCAGTCCATCATGACTCGCACCTTGCTCCGGAGCTTACGCCTTAGCGTAAAATCTTCGTGGAATTCTCGAGGTGCCTTTGAGACAACAACATCCTGAGCCCTGGAGTGGTGCTGGCTGCTCCAGTTCGAACGAAATTCTGATTGGCTCTGAGAAGCGCATTTCCTATTGGTTGCAAAAAGATTCCCCAGAATACTGGGTGAAAGGATTTAAGGGCGAGCTTTTGGCGCGAACGTGGAGAGCGGAGGGCAGGTCGCTGGTGATCGCCCGTGCAATAAAGTACATCATGTCCCGAAGAAGTTGTCCAGTCTGTTCCGCAATGTGTCGACGGAAACTGCGCATTGTCCGCCCACTTTTTGCACATCTATTGCTTCGCGGTTCACAACAAATCATTGGAAGTTAGCGCTTGTGTGCATTCATTCTAGTCGTTCTCTGGTGTTTCGCTATTTTTAGTCACACGACTAACGTATAGTGGATGAAGCCGTTCTGCACCGGCACGTCTGCGCAGCGTCGACCCCCAAAATGGGGTGGGGCGCGCATGGCACGTTCTCTCAGTGAATGGCAGTTTATCAAAAACCCTCGAGAGAGAAGCATACAACAGCTGTATCTTGCCGGTACTATACTATGGGGCAGAAACGTG
Organism: Amblyomma americanum; assembly: GCF_052857255.1. Taxonomy (NCBI): domain Eukaryota; kingdom Metazoa; phylum Arthropoda; class Arachnida; order Ixodida; family Ixodidae; genus Amblyomma; species Amblyomma americanum. Next base: position 17,674,185 of record NC_135500.1, read on the forward strand.
GAGGCTAACGAAAAGTGTTAAGGACGACGCAGCGAGCTATGGAAAGAAAAATTAGAGGTGTAACGCTGAGACCGGAAGCGGGCAGTGGATGCCGGAACAGACGCCGGTTAACGACATCGTAGTCGACATCAAGCGGAATAAATGGGCTTGTGCACGGCATGTAATGCGAAGGAAAGATAAGCGCTGGTCTTTAAGGGTAACGGAGTGGATTCCAAGAGAACGCAAGCGTAGCAGCGTGCGGCAGAAAGTTAGGAGGCCGGAAGAGATTAAGAGGTTTGCAGGCAAAGGGTGGCTGCAGCTGGCAAAGGACAGGATTAATTGGAGAGACATGGGAGAGGCTCAAAATGCTGAGCCTACAATGTTGCTCAGCTGGCCGTTCCTGAGCGGAAATCAAATCCCGTTCACTCGTCTTTGATCAAGCACTATTAAGATCCTCCATGCTAAATAGGCAGGACACAAACGCGGCTCTCCAGAAGAACCGGTAAGTCAACAAGCACTAACAGGGAATATTCGTATGTGATTACTATAATTATAATTCTTCGTGGCCCTTTAATATTAAAACAAGAATGAAGGAAAAAATGTTGCTGAAAATTGGTTTTTTGGGAGAAAGGAAATACCCGCCGTGGTGGCCCAGTGGTTAGTGTGTTCGGCTACTGACCCGGAGTTGCGGGGTTCGAAGCCGACCGCGGCGGCTGCGTTTTTATGGAGGAAAAACGCTAAGGCGCCCGTGTGCTGTGCGATTTCAGTGCACGTTAAAGATCCCCAGGTGGTCGAAATTATTCCGGAGCCCTCCACTGCGGAACCTCTTCCGTCCCTTCTTTCTCTCCCTCCTTCATCCATTCCATTACGGCGCTGTTCAGGTGTCCAATGATCTCCCGCCGCGGTGGCTCAGTGGTTAGGGCGCTCGACTACTGATCCGGAGTTCCCGGGTTCGAACCCGACCGCGGCGGCTGCGTTTTTATGGAGGAAAAACGCTAAGGCGCCCGTGTGCTGTGCGATTTCAGTGCACGTTAAAGATCCCCAGGTGGCCGAAATTATTCCGGAGCCCTCCACTGCGGAACCTCTTCCGTCCCTTCTTTCACTCCCTCCTTCATCCATTCCATTACGGCGCGGTTCAGGTGTCCAATGATCTCCCGCCGCGGTGGCTCAGTGGTTAGGGCGCTCGACTACTGATCCGGAGTTCCCGGGTTCGAACCCGACCGCGGCGGCTGCGTTTTTATGGAGGAAAAACGCTAAGGCGCCCGTGTACTGTGCGATGTCAGTGCACGTTAAAGATCCCCAGGTGGTCGAAATTATTCCGGAGCCCTCCACTACGGCACCTCTTCTTCCGTTCTTCTTTCACTCCCTCCTTTATCCCTTCCCTAACGGCGCGGTTCAGGTGTCCAACGATATATGAGACAGATACTGCGCCATTTCCTTTCCCCAAAAGAACAATTATTAATCATTATTATTAGGAAATAAAATGGAGCAGTACGTGTCTCACATTTCGGCGGACACCTGAACCGCGCCGTAAGGGAAGGGATAAAGGAGGGAGTGAAAGAAGAAAGGAAGAATGAGGTGCCGTAGTGGAGGGCTCCGGGATAATTTCGACCTCCTGGGGATCTTTAACGTGCACTGACATCGCACGGCACATGGGTGCCTTTGCGTTTCGCCTCCATCGAAATCCGGCCGCCGCGGTCGGGTTCGAACCCGGGTACTCCAGATCAGTAACCGAGTGCCCTTACCACTGAGCGACCACGGTGGGCTAGCGGGTATAAAACGACAGGGAGAGGACAGAAAAGGGTAAAGAAAGAGGGGAGTGATAGAAAGGATTGGCCGCGAACGGCAACATACGCGATGTATCAATACACAAAATATTACAGGATTGCATGCACTTAACTCTGCCTAAGAGGGGAAATGCGGAAGGCTTCCTCTTTCCTTCCTTTCTATTTCAATTTTTCATTTTTTTTATTTTCAAGGTTTATTTTTATTTAATTTTTTTCATCCTTATTATTTTATTTTGTATCTTTTCTTTTTATTCTTTTATTTACGCTTACTTTTTCCGTTTTTAATTTTTTACTTTTCCGTCGCTATCATGATCGCTACCGCGGTCACTGTCGCTGTGATCACTATCATCGCTTTCAGTATTGCTATCTTCATCACTATCAATATATACTTTTATATCCATCACTCTTAGCAGCCACAATGATCACTATCACTACCATCACTACAACCATCTCTTGGACTGTCACTATCAGTAGCTATCGTTACCACGGTCACTATTTTTTACTCTCTGCTCTCATTACATATAGGTTGCGTAAGGACTCTGGCTTAATCAACTTCTACATTTAATTCAATTACTATACAACTTATGATTGACAGTTCATGCGGACAACTTCCGCCTACAGCTTGCGTCCACGCCGCTCACGACCCAAGAAAGACTTACGCCTTTCTGAGGTCGTGAGTGGCGCGGCTTCTGTGAGTTCTGTGAGCGCACGTGCTTGGGGAGCGGCCGGTCGCGGTACACGCGATGTTTTCCTCGCTGCTACTTCAATAGTCTGGCCTCAGGACAATTCCAGCTTTTCCTTCATTCGTAACGGAAATAATTGCAAACCCAGAGAGGCAGAGATTCCTGCAGCCGAGGACGCCTTGAAAGCTCCTCGGGAATTCAGGGGAACAGGAGCGACCACGCCGGCAGTGATATGCGGTAAAATAATGCATTCAGGCAACTGCATGCAATGCGCTTGACCAACTCACCGACGTGCAACGTCCCAGCGTGGACGCCTATTGTGGCTGGCACTGCCCCTTTACTCCGTACGATGGCTTCCAGCTCGGACTGTGTGCTGCATGAAAAAAAAAAAACCCACTGCGTCCACAATGACAGAACGCGATGAAAAAAAACAGAAAATGAACGAGGAAAAGTAACAGCGCTTTTTGAAGACGGGACAGAGAACGGGACAGACACTGGTGCTGAGCTGACAAGCAAAATGATGTGTTGTCAACATTGAAGCAGAATATAAAGGACACCTGGAGAGCATGATAAGAGCAATAACAAGAAAAAGGAAGGAAAAAGTGGGGACCACATGGCATGCACTCAGGAAGAATTATCCATGGTCACTGATTAAGATAAGCATGTTCTTGAGGAAACAAGACTGTTGACGGGCTGCTGATGCATGATTCATTTGCATTTTGTATTTGCAGGCTTCGGAAATGAGCATGGAGGTCTTCTATTTATATCTATAGATGATGGCGGTAAGAATAAAAAAACTTCACACTTGTCGCATTCTGCACAATGCATGGCACGATGATTTTTTGCGACTTGTTCTCGATAGATTTTCTGCGCTGGATAAGTATCGGCATTTTCAAAACCATCATTATACAAGGAGCCAACATGTCCAAAATATTTCGCCCTTTTATGGCCGCACTAACTTCTTTAAGTGCGCCTTTTTCGCATCATATCATTGGAGTTTGGAATTCCTCAGCAGGCAACGTACGTTCATTATCATTAGAAGAAATTTACTACACCTTGCATAATGTTGTATGATTGATTCTTTTCCTATTTGTATTGTCCTTTGTACTGTTGTTTCTATGTATTCTACCTCACTCCTACAATATTCTCGCCAGAGACTGTAGTATAAATGCGTAAATAAATGAATAAATAAATAAGCAAATAAATACGTAATAAAAATTAGAGGTCTCTGCGGCTACTCGCATTGGAAGAATGCGAAAACGTTGACACCTCCTCGACACTGGTTGCCTTTCAAATCTGGCGCCAGAGTTGTGTTCTCGTTCACGTGATTTACTGGTTATCGATTAAAGGGGCTGTGAAAGGGGGTCTTAACAAAAATGCCATGTGCCCAGGATGCTACAGGACGCCGCTTCACAAATATCCCCCAGCAAGAATTCTTTAGATGCGTTTTGCGGAAGCTGAGTTATCTGTAGTCGAAATTTGAATTTCCGCGTCTTGGCGCCTTTCTCTCCCCTCTCGTCACTTTTTGTACGCTGAAATGTCGGCGCTCCTCCGCCGGACTCTCGCACTCGCTCCTTCCGCCGGCTGCCGAGGCGCGTGAACCAATGCTAGCAGTCCGCTGCTGACGTAAACGAGCGCGGATTCGGGCGAAAGCGCAACACCGCAGGTCGCCGCTAGGCGCGGAAGCTGTAGTTTTATAAATTGTATTGTAAATTATCGACTCGCTTTTGAGGTCTCGTACGCGGCATGAACGCACTTTGGTCTGCACTTTACACAATGCGAGCATTTTATAGACAACCTCAGTCATCCCCTTCAAGTTGCGCGCCCGCCATCGCATACTACTGCGTTTTCTGCTTCTTTCTTTCTTCGAGCAGGTACAGACTGGACCAGCCTACACTATGCCATCGTCGCCATCGCCTCGTCACTTGCTTTTAAAGACTGTGGAACTGATCGTCTTCAATGCCAAATAATCATCGCGGTGGGCACGCAGAGCCAGGAAGGTAATTGGGAGGAAGTGCAGGGGGATCACGGGTGCTTTTCTGCTGCTGCTGGGCGTGAGAAGTGAAGGACCGGGCAAGCTGTCGGAATTCTTGGGCATTAGTTGCGGCTTGAGAAAGAGTTGTAAATTCGGAAGCATCAGGGCAGTAAAGTAGAATGGTGTCCATTGTGCAAGAAGGCTCACGGCCGTACTCATAATTCACTTTCATTCATTTTATTTCAAAGATAATTTACAACGAATTTACTTTGAATTAACCTTAAATCACCGTTAATATAGTTACTGCACAATTAATTCACATTTAAATTAGATTCATTCAATTTTAGTTTATCTTATTTCACTAATAATTCACAATAATGTACCTTTATTTACATTCAAATCACGATTAATTGACGTTTATTCACAATTAATTTACCTTATTTCACATTAATTCACTCTTCACACTTTCGATAATCATTATCATTGATTACATATCAATTAAGTGCACATTTTCCCTCATTTAATCTCAGTATTCATTTCAGACTTCCAGAATTGGCGCCGCGCGTTGGCTCCTCCCACAGTTCCGGTCACGTACACCCACACTTCCGGCATTTTCAAATTTGTCGCCACATTTGATCTGGCCTTGCTCACTTTTGGACATATTTGGCTATAATTAATTAACTATTCAATAGATTTTGAACACCTTTCATCGCGCAACATCCTCACATCATCCTCTTTCGATTACAGCCACACGTTTGACGCTACCTCTTCTGAGCTGCTTACAACTGCGGCCGACACATCCTGCGGACACGATTCCCGCCGACACAGCCAATTGAAGCCTTCGCTTCAATAAATATGTCTGGCGTGAGTTCTCACGTAGACGGTCGTTGAAGAACCGTCCCGTCACACCAATGTAGACACGGCCCCGTGACGTTGGAATCTAGTACACTACACCAATTTAACAAACTTGTTCTGGTGCTTTCGATGATGATGATGATGACCTCAGGCTTTTCTGACAGCCTTTTTTCTTTCTCTTTCTTCGTTCACTTTTTCCGCAGCCCTCATAGTTTATATCGGGCGGAAAAGAAAAACCTCACGCCCGCTTTGCTCACTATCTTTTTGAGGTTGTGCGAAACTGCATGCACGTATACGGGATACACGCTGTTTTCTTCATGACCATCCCGTCAACATTGGTGCGCTTGCCCCTTCGGATTCTGGACTCAGCATGCAAACATTCAGCAAAGCTTGGCTAGATCTCCATGGGGTACCCTGCAGTGGTTGGCCTATCAACCTGCGTGAGGTGGTGGTGGTAGTGGTTTCTTATTAAAATAATAGTAAAAAGGAAGGAAAAGATTTTTGCTAGCCCCGGCATCTGCCATGGATACTGAAGCACCGAGATGGGGCAGCGGAAATAAAGGCTGGCAGGCAGAATGAAGAAATTAAATGAAAGAGGTGAGAGGACAGGCAGAGAGGATAGGGGGAGAAGTAATATATACAAACTATTACACAATAAGAAATGTGTCCAGGTTGTGCGCGTGATCAGTTCATTTTAGAGGAAATAAAACATAAGCGCACAGCACTGTTTTGGCTACAACTGGAGTAGGGCGTCCAGGTATTAATCCTTCAAGGTAAAACTCGCGGAGCGTTCGGTCACAGCGTGTGACTACCTGACGGAGAACAGACGGGACGTCAAGCCTGTGTGTTCGAGGAATGCACAGAGGCTCACCAAAGTTCGCTCACGAGTGCGCGCACTGCCCTGCGGCCACAATAGCGTCTTGATGGAGTCTGGTAGTATGCCCTGCGCCCTATAGGCCGCAATCATATCGCGACGAGCATCGGCGAACGCGGCACAGTGAAGGAGCAGGTGTTCTAGTGTTTCCACTGCACCGCATCCGTCACACACATCACACGTCGCGATTCCGTGACGCTCCCGTCGTTCCCCGGGCCACACACAGCCAATGCGCGCGCAGATGATCATTACACGTTTTTACCGTGTAAGTGCGCAACAGCCAGTGATACTGTCGATGCGCTCACCTCCTGCGATCGTGAGTCGGGGTGCTGCTTTCGGAAATTGTCATGGATGGTCGCACGCGCGTCCTCCAGCGCAAGGGGCAGACCTCTGGCAGGTAGTTGGTGTGCAGCGGTCGCGAGGTCGTAAGCTTCTTCGTTGCCGGCGATGCCGCAGTGACCGGGCACCCACTGTGCACGCACGGCACATCCTCTCTGCGCGAGGCGCTCGATACGCGAGCGAATTTCCCGCACTAGTGGGGCACCGCGGGCGTTAGATTGCAGGCGGCTGAGGGCGGCGCGGGAGTCTCACAGAAGAGCACTCCTGGGCGGCGGTGGGCCGAGGGTGAGCAGCAGGTCCAGCCCGAGCCGGATGCCCATCACCTCCGCAATGGTGGAGGAGCCCAGGAAGGTTGCGTGTTGCTGGCTCTGCAGTCGCAGGGCGGGGATGGTAGCCGCCGCTGCAAGCGAGCAGCTGTCGCTGGACACTGAGCCGTCGGTGTACACGAGGAGATGGTCCTGGAGCTCCTCGTGTATGACGGCTCTGGCCAGCTGCTGCCCAGCACAGAGGGGTGTGCTACACTTTCCCTCAATGCCGACGATCTCTCGCTGGACCTCCGAGGCAGCAGGCCAGGGCGCGCAGGAGCCATAGGGGGGGGGGGGGGGGGGGGGGACCTTGAGTGAATTGCTCATACTCGAGCAGCGCCGCGCCCATTCCTGAGCGCGGGTGCGAGCGCATACGCTGCAGCAGCGAGCCGCCGTCCGGTGCGCGGTGAAGCCGGTCGATGTGATTCTGTGCCCTGCGCGCAGCTTGGAGCTCAAGTGGCCACGCTCCTGCCTTGCCCAACATTGCGGCGCACTGCGCGTTTTTGGGCAGGCCTAACCACAAGCGCAGGGACTTGCGGTGCTGGAGCTCGAGTTTCTTCCAGCACGGCTTGCGCACCGTGATGAGCGGCAGCGCACAGAGCACCGCCCCCAAAGCTGCGGCATTGTATAGCCGCAGCGCGGCTTGCTGGTAGATGCCCTGGCCTCGAGCGGTGAGCTTGTGCACGGTGGCTGTGATCCTCTTCATCTGCAGACAGGCCTTGGTCGCCGCGGGGCTGAAGGAAAGGCGCCAGTCGATGTCCAGGCCAAGGTACTGCACCGATTTACGCTAAGGAATCGGAGTCCCGTCCAGTGACAGTGGCGCAAGGTGCGCGCGCGAGCGCGAAACGCAGGCCATGGCCACCGATTTGTCCGCGCTCGGCGACAGACCAAGGCCGCGTAAGCTGGCATCGATTGCGGTCAGAGCTCTCTGAAGGCACCACCGCACTCGGGATGCCTCGCCCGGTGGTCTCCGGCACCACAGAGCTATGTCGTCTGCATATATGGACATGCACACATGGTGTCGGCCGCTCGTGGGGAGGGAGGCCGGCACCACCGACATGGTCACATTAAATAGAAATGGTGATAAGACAGAGCCCGGCGGCATGCCCATGTCCACCGGGCGAGGCTTGGAGAGCTTACCCCCTACTCGTACGCGCATGGTGCGCCCGCTCAGGAAGCCATGAACGTATCGCAAAAGACGCCCGCTCCCACCGGCCCCCTCAAGCACCGCGAGAATTGGTGCGCGGTGAACGTTGTCAAAAGCGCCCCCCAACGTCCAGTAGTAGCAGCAGCGCAACCTGGCCTGCCGCCCTGGCATGCTCCAGCGCTGTAACAACGTCCGATATAGAATCAGCCGTGCACCGCATCCCACGGAAACCAGTCTGCCGCTCGTCAAACAAATCAGCCTCCGCAGCCCGCTCGTTCAGACGCTGCAACGCCATATGCTCCATGAGCTTACCTGCCGCCTATGTTAATACCACTGGCGGGTATCCGCTCAGCTCCGTATGTGGGCGCCCTGTCTTTCGGGTGGACAAACGACCGCGGTTCCCCAATCCTCCGGTAGCTTCGAGGAAACTGCTTTTTGTCTGATGTACGCATGACCTGTGCGATGCGGCTTTTAAGCAAGATTTGCCTACTGAACGCTTGAATCTGTTCGAGTTAGCCGAATGAAAAAGCAGAAGGCCCTCCAGGACCACAGCGAGTACACTCAACACAAATGCTCGCTTGGGATGATAAGTTCTAGATCTTCAAACGTAAGCTTACTGTTTGTGGAATACTCAGTAGTCCACTGGAAGACTGGTGGTTTAGTACAGAACATCTAAAAAAAACTGGGCAGCAGTTTTCTCAGCGTGATCAGTGCGATGAAAATCTAAAAATGATCAACCTAGCGCATGACTTTATAAACTGCTGCGTCGTCATGCTTGGTACTAAGAAGCCAGTCATAAAAAGTCATAGAAGTAGGTCAATTAAAATTGAAGGGAGGCAAGACTCGACACAGATTTCTTGTTTTTAGATAAATCATTTGCTGCCCACAGTGAAAAAAGTCGACTAATAATAATAATTGGTTTTTGGGGAAAGGAAATGGCGCAGTATCTGTCTCATATATCGTTGGACACCTGAACCACGCCGTAAGGGAAGGGATAAATGAGGGAGTGAAAGAAGAAAGGAAGAAGAGGTGCCGTAGTGGAGGGCTCCGGAATAATTTCGACCACCTGGGGATCTTTAACGTGCACTGACATCGCACAGCACACGGGCGCCTTAGCGTTTTTCCTCCATAAAAACGCAGCCGCCGCGGTCGGGTTCGAACCCGGGAACTCCGGATCAGTAGTCGAGCGCCCTAACCACTGAGCCACCGCGGCGGGTAAAAAAAAAAAAAGTCGACTGCAAATACGAATTCACCGTCTCTAGAAAAGCACTGAATTCTGGAAGTTGCACATGATTTCTGGAAGTTGGTACCCGGAAGTGGTCAATATTTACTTATTTCCGCGGCTACGGAAAAACTGTGGCAAAGATTCGTGTAGGTCCTTCACGTCAACAGAAAAAGGCGCTCACGTCACGTTGGCATTTATTTTGAAGGAATTCCGATACAGCCATAGGGCTTCTGATGAGGAATGGTTCATCCACTTCAGGACGCGAAAAGCACTTCTGCAGAAATGCTGCAACTTCACGCAGCTACGTGCTACGTTTGGACACGATCGCACAGAACGGGCCCTGATCTTTGTGCGTCTTGACACTGAAGAAAGCTCATAGGTTGGTTCCATTGGATAACTTGATGCAGGAGGCTATTTTTTGTAGACCACCTTGCTCACACATCTGGACTGGTTTGTTTTGCCCTTTTGAAGGTTTTACCGGTTTGACTTCGGGGAGTCGGTACGGTTGGAATGGAAGTTGGCATAGAATGATTTATCCAAGAACAAGGAATCTGTATCGTATCTTGCCTCGTTTCGATTTTAAGTGGCCTATTTCTGGCTTGTCATGACAGGCGTCTTAGAACCATGCTTGACGACCCAACCGTTATTAAATTCACGTGCTACGTTGATGGCTTTTTAAAATTTTTACCGCACTGATAAAGCTCAGAAAACTGCTGCCTAGATTTTTTCACGCGTTTTGGACTGAACATAATGCTTTACAGTTCACTACTGAGTTCATGACGACGACGGCGATGATGATGATGATGATGAATGAGTATGCCAATAACAATATGCTTGGGTTTTTTGATCAATAACTCATAATCTCTAACGACCATATGTGTTGACTGTACTCGACGCGATCCCCGAAGGGCTTTTTGTTCTTTCAATCTGCTCACTCGAAGACAGTCAAGCGTGAAATCGGAAAATCTTTCTTAGAAGCCGCATCGCACACGTCATGTGTACATCAGACAAAAACCAGCTTCCTCACGCAGGTGGGTAGGCCAACCACTGCAGGGTACCTCATGCATGAAGTTCTTGTCCAGCTTTGCTGAATTTTTACTTGCTGAGTCTAGAATCCGAAAGCGCAAGCAAACCAATGCTGACCAAGAAAACCAAGAAAACAGCGAACCAAGAAAACAGCGTGTATCGCGTATGTGCACAAAGTTTCGCACAACATGAAAAAATTAGTGAGAAAAGTGGGCGTGAGGTTCTTCTTTCCCGCCTGATATAAACTAGGATAGCTGTAGAAAAGAGTGAACGAAGAAAGGAAGAAAAAAAAAAGGCTTTGAGGAAAAGCACCATAGCAAGCAGTGTTGGTGTAGTGTACAAGATTCCAACATCATGCGGCAGTTTCTACATCGGCGAAAGGGACGCTACATCAACGACTGCCTACGTGAAGACGCCAAAAAAAATAGACAGGCACATGAGAACGGTGGGTCTAAACATTAACATGTAGAAAACCAAAGTGACGCTCAACAGCCTAGCACGGAAACAACAGTTCACAATTGGCAGCGAGGGGCTGGAAGCGGTAAAGGAATACGTCTACTTATGGCACGTAATGACAGCTGATTCGGATCATGAGAGGGTATTAACTAGAAGGATAAGAATGGGGTGCAGCGCAAACGGCAGGTTCTCTCAGATCGTGAATGCCAATTTAACAACATCCTTCAAGAGGAAAGTGTACAAACGCTGCGTCTTACCGGTGCTCACCTACGGGGCAGAAACGTGGAGGCTAACGGAAAGGCTTCAGCTCAAGTTAAGGACAACGCAGTGAGCGAGCGAAAGAAAAATGATAGGTGTAACGTTAAGAGACCATAAACGGGTAGAAGGGGTGAGGGAACAAACGCGCGTAAATGACATCCTAGTCGAAATCAAGAGGAAGAAGTGGGCTTGGGCAAGGCATGTAATGCGAAGGCAAGAGAACCGCTGGTCCTTAAGAGTAACGGAGTGGATTCCAAGAGAAAGTAAGCGTAGCAGGGGGCGGCAGAAGGTTAGGTAGGGGGTAGAGATTGAGAAGTTTGCAGGCATAGGTTGGGCGCAACTGGCAAAGGACAGGGTTAATTGGTGTGACGTGGGAGAGGCATTTGCCCTGCATTGGGTGTAGTCAGGCTGATGACGATGGGTGCTTGTTTTAAAAATCTTTGATTTGTGTTCATTTTGTTTCAAAATACATCACTCTTAAAATATAATGATGATCATCATCAGCCTGACTACACCCACTGCCGGCCAAAAGCCTCTCTTTTGCCAACTGCGCCCACCGCACCCCGCAAAGTTAACCTCATCCGGCCACCTAACTTTCTGCCGCCCCCTGCTACGCTTGCGTTTTGTTGGAATCGACTGCATTACCCTTAGGGACCCAGCGGTTATCTTGACCAATTAAAACAAAATATACCTTCCCGTTCCCTGCCAGCAGTGACGGCTATTCTGCGAACTGCATGCCGCTAGCACCGTTTACTGCCGACTTTGACCGACACATCTCGTCCTCTCGTGACTTCGTTGAGTGCGGTTGCTCGCTTTTTATTGGCTCTAATTTCTAGTGCGTCGGTACTTTTGGTCCTCGTGCTACGTTCTTGTCGGATACGTGCGAGATTTTTTTCTGCTATACGAGGCACAGTTCCAATCATACGGTTTTGACGCTGCTGTCTGCGGAAAGGCGATGTGGTCGAGATGAAGAATGCACAGCACACGAACAACCGGTGCTCTCTATGAAAGCGTGAATGTGAGAACTGATTCACTGGCATCACATTGCAACGGAAGGGAGTTAAAGTCGCACTGATACCGCGACATGCCGTTGCCACTTAATGTCTACATCATCCAAGGCGTCTCATAATGTGAGACGGAGGTGTGAGATGTGACTTTCGGATTATCGCTTTGTAGTGTACGTAAGCGCATGCTCCGCAGTGAATTCTGCGAATTTCCTGGTGCCTGCAGTGGCAATGAATGATTGTGCTTTGAGTTAACAGCACTGGGTGAAATATGGCACAATAATTCTTTATATTCATGGTGAAGAAACACTACGACCAACGCGCACTTGGGAGTGATTTGAGGAATACATATGGGTCTTATGACTCTGAATATTCGGACATGTTTTGATGTTGGAGAAATTTATCGCCCTATCCTTAGCAAACAAGAAGTGAATGCTGCTGTGAACGTTCGAGCTACGTAGATGCTGGAAACAATTGCAGCTGGAAGCAATTTTGTACTCATTGAAATTTGTAAATATTGCAACGGATAATCTACGTAAAGACGGCGTGGAAGAAATGTCCGAAGTGTGCGCGCTATCCGCTCGCTGTTCGCTGTGATCTGTTCCCTGTGCTCTGGTTGTCCTCGTGCCTGGCTAGACTTTGGGACACGAAACATTTTTGGTGGAGATGCGGGGTAGACGATCTCCACGAAACGCAGCTCCGAAGCGGTCGTCAGGCCTGGCCTGCTACCATCATGGCTCCACCCGGCGAGTCACGAACCACTCCTGCTGATCCCTTCGTAGTCATGGCTCCTCCCTGCAACCCCGGTACGTTTTCTGGGAATGATGGCACGGTTGTTGACGACTGGCTCAGCGTATAAGAACCAGTGAACACCTATAACCGGTGGGATCCCACCGTGATGCTGGCGAATGCTTTTTTCTATCTTAGTGGCACGCCCAGGGTCTTGTACGAAACTGACGAAGACGGACTGACGATCTGGGGCAATTTTAAAGGAAAGCTCCGTACTTTGTTTGACAGACCCGATGACCGGAACCTCTCCGCGAGAAAGCAACTCGCGTCGCGCGCCCAGTCGTCAACAGAAAGCTATGTTGCACATATCGCAGATGTCTTGGCGCTTCGCCACAATGTTGACGCCGGCATGACTGAGTCCGACAGGGTGGACCATGTTCTGAGAGGGATTGCGGATGATGCTTTTAATTTAACTGTTTGCAAAAACTGTACTACCGTGGACACAATCATTAAAGAATGCCGTCGCTTCGAGCAGGTTAAAAGCCGCCGAATTCCACAGCAGTTCTCTTTGCTCCCGAATACGGCCGCCACCTCTTCCTGCGAGAAGCAGTGATTACCGTCCTCCGATGATGTCCCCGTCGCCGACACTGTCACCCGGATTATTCGCCGCGAAATGGAAGTCCTTCCGCCGGCACCTGATAACGCTCTACCGGCCGTGTCACTCATTCAGGCCGTCGTGCGGCAGGAACTCGCTCACCTGAACCTCCCTCCGGCAGTGTGTGCCATCAGAAGCCCGGACACCCCCAAGCCACCTCCCTCTGTTTTTTGTCGCACTTATTATTCTCCGCTGCGTTACCGCAATCCCAATAAGTGGCGTACGGCAGACGACCGCCCCATCTGCTTCCAGTGCTCTCGCATTTGCCACATCGCCCGACATTGCCGCAGTCGATGGTCTTCACCACCCCGCAACGTCTTTCCCTCCTTCTACAGTCCCGCCTCGTCCCGCAACTTCTTGCCCCGAGCCCCGTCCGAAGCAGCCGTTCCGCCTCCACGCCGATTCTCTCGCTCTCCGTCGCCGCAGGGCCTCTGCTCTCGTTCCCCACAGTCGCCTTCCAGCAGCCGCTCCCTTTTGGAAAACTAAACGATGCAGCTCCCGGAGGTGACGCTGCATCAACGACCCGGACCGCAAATCATCTCTCGGCCACTCGACCGAATCTTCTGCACGTCACTGCTATCGACCGTGTTCCTGTGCGCGTCCTGGTTGACACCGGTGCTCAAGTATCAGTGATGAGTGCTGCCCTGCGTCGTCGCCTCCACAAAGTCCTCACGCCTGCCATGTCCCGTGTGCGTGTCGCGGATGGTGGCACACCTGCTGCTGATGTATGTGTACCGCGCGCGTTACTACTGCCTGCCAAAGTATACCGGTTGATTTCACCGTGCTGACCACCTGTGCCCATGACCTTAGCCTAAGCTTGGATTTTTTACTGAACATTCCACCCCCATTGACTGCTCGGAGAAGGGTGTCCTACACCTCGAACTTCCACTGCTATATTCAGACCCAGTCGATGCACCATTGTGACTGTCCAGCACCGAATATGCTCGGCTGTCATCCCAAACCGCCTCTTTCGTTTCACTGACCCCCTCTCACCCAGTTCATGGCGACTATCTAGTTACGCCCAACCTTGACCTCCTGCTGCCTGGTAACGTTGCCCTGCCTCATATCATCCCCATCGCCCAAGCCAACGCCCTCTTTCTGCTTTTCCTCGACTTCGGCGTCTCTTCTCAAGTGCTCCCGTCCGGCATCTGCGTGGCTACGCTATCCTATCTCGCTCCTTGCCACTTCGCTATGTTGGCCGCCACCCCTGTTCAAGACATCGCCGCCAAGCGCCGGCAGTCTCCACTGTCCGCAGACGCCTTCACGACCATCATGGCCACCGACCTCCGTCCCGACCAAACTGCCGAACTACGTGAGTATTTTTCGGATATTTTTGATGTGAACAACACCGCGCTGGGTCAAACGCTCGCCGGCGACGCCCCTTCCATCCGCCGCCGCCCCTATCGGGTCCCTCACGCCGAGCGTCAGGTTATCAGTGCGGAAGTAAAATGCTCGCGAAAAACATTATCGAACCCTCACATAGTCCCTGGGCTTCACCCGTCGTACTTGTCAAGAAAAAGGATGGCTCCTGGCGTTTTTTCATTGATTATCGCCACTGGAATAAAATCACTAAAAAGGACGTGTACCCCCTGCTGCTATACCGATGACGCACTTGACTGCCTCAATGGTGTCAAATTCTTCTCATCCATAGATCCTCGCTCAGGCTACCGGCAAATTGCTGTTGATGACAAGGACCGTGAGAAAACCGCCTTTTTGACCCCTGATGGCCTTTATCAATTTAAATTTATGCCTTTCGGATTATGCAACGCGCCAGCCACATTCGAACGCATGATGGATGCCCTTTTGCAAGGCTTTAAGTGCTCCACTTGCCTGTGCTATCTAGATGACGTCATTGCCTTTTCGACCACGTTTTGCTCTCACCTCGCTAACCTTTCCCAGATCCTTTCCTTCTTTCTTCATGCCGGCCTGCAGCTCAACTCGTCTAAGTGCCGTTTCGCGCGCCGTCAGCTCACCATCTTGGGTCATGTTGACAACACGGGGGTGCACCCTCACCCTGATAAGATACGAGCCGTCAAAGACTTTCCCCAGCCACGTTAAACGACGTCCGAAGCTTCTTGGGGCTGTGCTCCTACTTTCGTCGATTCGTTGAAGGCTTCGGCGACATCACCCGCCCCCTCACCGACCTCCTGAAAAAAGACGCCACCTTCATCTGGGGCCCCGACCAAGCACAAGCGTTTTCCAGCCTGATATTGAAGCTTACTACCACGCCAGTCCTGGCACACTTCGATGTGACCGCACCCGCTGAAGTCCGCACTGACGCCAGTGGCTACGGCATCGGCGCTATCCTCTCTAGAGACAGAGGTAACCCGAACAGCACCGTGTCATCGCCTACGCCAGCCGCCTCCTCTCTGCCCCGAAGCGCAATTACTCAATTACCGAACGTGAGTGCTTAGCCCTCGTCTGGGCTGTTCGTCCATATTTATAAGGCCACCCCTTTACAATTGTCCCTGACCACCATGCGTTGTGCTGGCTCGCTTCCTTGAAAGAGCTTACAGGACGGCTTGGTCGTTGGGCATTGAGCCCGCAGCAGTACCATTACTCTCTAGTCTACAAGTCTGGTCGCTTGCACGCCGATGCCGACTGCCTTTCCCGTTACCCCGTTGGCCCGTGTGACAATCGTGGCACTGACAGCGAGGCCGCTCTGTGCTCTCTATCTGCGCCCTCGCTCACATGGCCGAAGAACAGCGCCACGATGCCGAGCTGCGCTCAATTATCCAATAGAGTGGTGAGGTGGGCGAGTTGGTACATGATTGCACTAAGAAAACAGGCGCAAAAGACGAAGAAACAGAACAGGAGCACACGTCAATGCTGGACTATTGACTGCATTTATTTCAGAAAAGAAAATATTTATACCCTTGAGTATCAAACCACGCTTGCGCACACATGACAGATTTGCAAGAAAAGGTAGATTGCAGCATCACAGACAACCATCAGGACCGCAATCATTGTGCGATACGTTACGTTAAGGAGTTCAAAAATCTAATTTTTTTATCTAATAGATTAACCGTCGTGTCACTTACACATCGATCTGCTTGTTTAACGATATGGTATACGTCTAGAATTTAGCGTTGACTCTTAGTTGACTCTTAGTTGACTCTTAGTTATCGCCCGTCTCCATATCACGCCATTCGACCCTCCGATGCGCCGCATTGTGCTCCGTGATGGAGTTTTGTACCGCAGGAGCATTAACCAAGCTGGCCCAGACCTCCTCCTCGTTGTGCCCAAGCTCCTTCGCACTGCTGTCCTCCAGGAGCCGCATGATAGCCCCTCTGCTGGTCACTTGGGTGTATGCCGTACTTACGACTGCGCGCGTTGTCGATTCTTTTGGCCCCGCCTCTACCGCTGTGTACACAGCTATGCTGCTGCCTGTGACGAGTGCCAGCGCCGGAAACGACCCCACCACTCTGTCAGCCGGTCTGCTTCAGCCCGTTGCCGTCCCACCCGAGCCATTCTATGGCGTCGGCTTAGATCTTTTGGGACCGTTTCCGGAATGCACCTCGGTAAACAGATGAACAGCTGTTGCCACAGACTACGCTACTCGTTGCGCGATCACGCGGGCACTCCACACCAGTACTGCTACTGATGTTGCCGATTTTCGTTTGACGGACCTCATCCTACGTCATGGTGCTCCCCGCCAACTTCTTACCGACCGAGGCCGATGCTTTCAGTCCAGAGTTGTCGCTGACATTCTTTGGTCGTGCGCTACAAAACATAAGCTCACCACCGTTTAAAACCCGCAGACAAACGGCCTCACAGAACGCCTCAACCGCACTCTCACCGATATGCTGGCTATGTGCGTTTCTCCGGACCATCGCGACTGGGATATCGCTCTCCCCTATGTGACCTTCGCCTACAACTCCTCCCGCCATGATACTGCCAGTTACTTCCCTCTTTATCTTTTGTACGGCCGCGCGCCCCTGCCGCCTCTGGACACGCTGCTTCCCAATTGTACTGCTCCGCCATCTGCACACGCCCACGACACCATTGCTCGCGCTGACCACTCCCGCCAACTTGAACGCTCCCGGCTACTCGCTTATCAGACCTCTCAGTAGGAATTCTACAACCGCCGTCACCGTATGGTCTCCTTCTACCCTGGCTCCCTCGTCCTGAATTGGTCGCCATCTCGCCGCGCGGGGCTCTCTTAAGACTTCTGTCCCGCTATATCGGCCCGTACAGTGTCCCGCGCCAAGTCACCGCAGTCACCTATGAGATCGCTCCGGACTTCCCCGGTGCCACGTCCTCTCAGCATCAGACTGATGTTGTGCACGCTTTTCGTCTCAAACCTTACGTCTTACAGTCCAATTCACAGCCCTCGTGTACACAGAGACGGTGCCTTTTCGACTGGGGGACCGTGGAACGTGTAATCTTCGTAAAGACGACGTGGAAGAAGTGTCCGGTGTGCGCGCGCTATCCGCTCGGGGTTCGCTGTGATCTGTGCCCTGTGCTCCGGACATCCTTGTGCCTACCTAGACTTCGGGCCACGTAACAATATTATGTTGGCAGCATACTGCCCTTCTCAAATGCTTTATCATCATAGATCCGACAGCAGTGTTGCATGTGACAGGTTATGGTCCGGTACAAAAGCTCGAATGCTGGCGTGCCAATTCTATTTGTGTGTTAGGCCCACCGCAGTCTGTAATTTGGTCATTTGTTTGATTGAAATTTTCCTTGGTAATTTCGTCTAGAATATGGCAGCATGAACTTTCCTGCGACTGCAAATTCACTCTTTCTATGAGCGCAGTTTTCCGTGCCAACCCTTTCATTCTCCTCGTGCGAGCGCTTAATTGCATGTTTCATCTCGTCTTCGTAGGTGTTGAGAGCACTGATGAAAGTGATGTCCTCCATATGTTCTAAAGGACGGCCGAAATTTTACTTAAAACTGCAGCGGTTTTTCCTCCACTCTTATGCCAGTAATGCAGAGTAGGAAAACGGCTTTTTTAGAAACATGCATTTCGTCTTTTGGATTCGCTCAGCCGCTTCTAATTGTGGCGCTATTCGGAGTCTGAGTTTGCGATCCGCCTTTTAAAGAATCGTTTCTAATGAATTAGGATAATATTTGCATTCTTCCAAGCGCCTGGTACGATCGAGGTCATAAGGCATTGCGTATACAGGGTGGCTAGTGTTTCTAGTACGATCTGCCCTCCGTCCTTCAACAGATCTGCTGTTACCTGATCCTCGCCAGCTGATTTTTCCCTTTCCATTGTTCCTAAGGCTATCTATACTTCCTCTTTCTTTACCGGCCCGATGACGATTGCTGTGTGCTACTGTCTCTGCCATCAAGGTTCTCTTTACATTGGCTGCTGTACTGATTAATGTAGAACTCTTCGGCTACTTTGACTATCTTATCCATGTTGCTAATGACATTGCCCTCCTTGTCTCTTAACGCATAAATCTGGTTCTTATTAACGTCTAGTTCACTCTTCTTTGCCTTTAGGCTACACCCGTTCTTCAGAGCATTTTAGTAAATTTTTTAAATTATTTTTCTTTGCGGTGCCAGTGTATGCTTTTGTTAACTCATGCAACTCTGGCTTGTGGCTCATTAGTATTTTGTAGTTTGCTCTACATTCAGTTCTGCGCGTTCAGGACAACGCGAGTATATGTGTTATTTTGTACTTCAAAGTCTGTTTTTGTAGCTAGTTATTTCTATTGTGTACGCCACCCTTGTCATTGTAACTGACGGGGAATGGGAACCCTTCAAGCTGTTTAAACCAGCACTTTTTTCCCATTCCCCATGTTAATGGAGATCATAAATAAAGATTTGATTTGATTGTAACTTCGGCCTCGCTCATCGCGATTCTGAGCAACTCCACTGTGCTACAGATACACAAACTCCCAGCAGTTCAAATCGTTAACCCAGAATTCAAAGCCAGGAGGATCCAAAACAAAAACCAAACACTCAGCCGCAGATGCAGCACCACGTCATAAGGCTGCCAACCAATTGTTGACGATGGGGATTACTGCGAGCTACTGCTTGACGGTACCGCGGTCAGGTCGACGCCCACCACCGGGCAGGACTGCCGTCGAGTGAAGGAGTTGGGTGATGGGAGAGAGATTACGAGTGGGGTTATTTACATTATTTTACATCGTCAAGAGCAAAGGGGAGCGTTTCTCCCCCACGCTCAAGGCCGAGTTTTATGGGGCTCTCGTTCCCTAAAGTTCCTAGGTAGAGGACGGCCTCGCCCAGGAGGGAGTGGCCTCAACGTTCACTTTCGCGTACGATCTGACACTTTCTCTCACTTGTGGACATGCCCCGTCACGTTTTTGAGTTTGAGAGTGAGGAGAATGTCGACGAGGTCGCGTAGGCGGCGGTAGGTCATCACGCGTTCTTCCATGGCCAGCTGACGGTCGACGCGCGTTGCCGAAGCCTGGGCTTCATAACACCCAACTCAAGAGAAAAGTGTGCAACAGCTGTATCTTACCGGTACTCACCTAAGGGACAGAAACGAGGAGGCTAACGAAAAGGGTTCAGCTTAAGTTAAGGGCAACGCAGCGAGCCATGGAAAGGAAAATGATAGGCCTAACGTTAAGAGACCTGAAGCGGGCAATGTGGGTGAGGGAACAAACGCGGGTTAACGACATCCAAGTCGAAATCAGTGGGAAGAAATGGGCTTTGGCAGGGCATTTAATGCGAAGGCAAGCTAACCACTGGTCCTTAGGGGTAACGCAGTGGATTCCAAGATAAAGTAAGCGTAGCAGGGGGTGGCAGAAGGTTCGGTGGGGGATGAGATTAAGAAGATTGCAGGCAAAGGGTGGATGCAGCTGGCACACGACAGGGTTAATTTGAGAGGTACTCAAGTAACACTTGTTGCTGGGCTAGTTGGTGCCTAGTTCTATGTACAAACGTTAGCGCCAAATAAGACACATTCACAAGAAAGGTGGACAAGGCAAAGCGCTTAATTGGAGAGACGTGGGAGAGGCCTTTGCCCTGCAATGGGCGTGATGATGTGATGATGTGAGGCAGGCACACTGGAGGGATACACCGGAAAGAAGACCTTTGTCTTCAACATGGCCGCGATTATTGAGGAAGATAACGCCCGTCTGCTCGCTGCGGTGGCTCTCGGCTCGTGAGTCAACACCGGAGATTGGGCGCTTTTGTGTCGAAACTTCAAACCGTCTTTCCTTTGAGCCGAAGAGGGCCGCATGCCCATGCAGCAGAGCACGTTGATTGCAGACAGATGAGAACTGGATCCCCTCCTCGTGGTCCATTACGGCAGGCCTTGAAGCAACCGTCGTCCAGTAGACAGGAGGTACTCGGAGCCACCCAGTAGAAATATGTGTGCCGGCTGTTTCCAAGCGAAACCTACTGACCCCGATTTTAACAACGTGTGTGGGTGTGGAAGCCCTTGAGCCGTCGCGACCGCAGTAAAAAACTGCTTTATGCCCCTATTTTGGTCTCCAGGTGGATCTTCGTCGACTAGGTGAATTGAACTATGAAATTGCCCCTGACGGAATTACAGCATCCCAGCCACGCGGCACGCTACCACAAGTAGTCCATGTCGTCCGTCTAAAGCCTTATTATGAACGGTAAAAGATACTATTTCTATTTTGGTGTGTATTTTGTAGTGTGTTTGTTTAATTATTTGTTGATTCACTTAGTTATTTTAAATGAACGCGTCTAGGCTTCTTTGAGAGGGGAGTATTGTCGGGAATCTCGGCAGTGTTTTATTGCGAAGCAATACTACTTTAGGTCGAAAGCACAAGCTGATGGGCGAGTTGGTTATTCATAGTTTGATTTGAAGCAGCGCAAGGCCGAAAGCCAAAGAAGAAAGCCGAGAAAGAAACGGACGACAGAGCGCTTTCTCAGCTTTCTTCTTTGGCTTTCGGCCTTGCGCTGCTTCAAATCAAACTACTTTAGGTCGCACTTCAGCCCGTTCCGTGGCGAGGCGGTGGTAGGCACCATTGACCTTTAGCGTGACCTCGCTGCGTGACGTCACACTACGTGACCTAGAGTGACGTCACACCAGCTGTGTAAAAACGGGGCCCCATCTCACGCCGTCGCGAGGCGAGGCGGTAGCCACCAACGGCGGCCTAACTCCCGCTCCTCTCACCAGGGGCGCTACTGTCAGAGTGACGTCACAGCAGCTGCATAAAACAGCTCCGCTCCTCTCGCCAAGGCAGTCATACAGCCAGATGTTACGATGGTGCCTACGAACAAGGCAGCTCGGCAGAATGCAAAGAGGAAGCATCAGCGAGCTACGGAGACGGAAGAAGAACGACTTTCTTAGCGGCGTGCCCAGTATGCAGCTCGGCGACAACGTGCAACCTCCTCTGTGGAAACAGCAGAAGCAAAGGAAGAATTTATGAGTTTGCCCGACAGTGAGTCTCCTTCTACTAGTTCAGAACGATGGAACGCGACTAAACGGCAGAGGCGTGTCCAAGAAACCCCGGAACCGCGGCAGCAGCGGCTCGAGAAGGAACGCAGATGCACAAGTAGGGCAAACTTAAGATGACCGACGAACGATGGGGGTGTTATGCAGACAATTTGGTCATCTACAACGTGGCCGAAACATACAAGCTACCGCTAATGCATCGTGAAGACGACGAGGAGACGTACAACAAACTGTCTCGCATTTTGGACGGGGACAATAACCCCAACATTTATTACGGCGTAACGCTACCGTACTTTAACGAACGCTACTGCAAGCACCGAGTGGGCATATCTTACGACGCGGAGAAAATGGAGTGTTAGCGCACCGTCGGCCAACCGATACTGGAAGATTTTGTAATGGGCACGCTGGTGAGGGAAATGTTTGTCGGCATACACGGATTCGACGGATGACTTCCTCTTAGATGATTCACTGTAAGCCGTAACACTAGCATAACCCAAGACTACCACCAGCCATACTACCAGCTGATCCGAGAATAACACACTATTGCTTCGCAATCACCAGGCTTAACCAAGCTAAACCACGGCCGTTTTTTCTATTCACGCTCAAAACCACCGGCACGCGGCCGGCTTTATCATTTTGTTTGAGACGCGAGATGCGACTAGACATAACTCGATGGTTCCTTGCCAGGTTTGAATGGAGCACTGCCGAGAGCGGCGGGCGTTTTGTTGTACGACCGCTGAGCCCGCTTGTTGCTAAGCCACCGTCGAGTCATTCAGTTCTTTGTGGCTGTCTTTCAGACTGCCTTCAGCACATCAGTTGAGGTCTTTTTGTGAGATCTTACGCACTGATTTTACGTTGCTGTAATGATTGTTGTTACGCACTGTTGATTCATTTGTAAGTTGATGTTATCTCTTAAATGAGTTTCTTCATATTTTTTGCGAGTGTTTAGAGCAATATGTAACTTTCTGTGCATTTCCTGTTAGCTTCCGTAATTTCCGCAAACTGACGCCTCTAAATTCGTTGCCGGCAGTTCAGGTGCCTTTTTTCGTGGACCCACACTAGCCACTGGCTATTGTTCCAAGCAGGGTTTGCGTAACAAATGTAGCACAACAAAGAATAATAAAAAGAAGAAAGTAAACTAATCCTGGGGCGAAAGTTCAATTACAAGGCAAATGTAGCGCCTTTCACCATGCCTCTTCGACATACAGTACCATGTATGTAAATTAGAATGAATGAATATGTAACTGAGTACCCTGCAGACCTTTTTTTTTTCAGGGTGTGTTTTAAGAAAAACTGGGTCCTGAAAGCTCTTGACTACCCACGCCACACCTCACGTGCCAATGAAGACTGAGTTCTGACCGGGACTGCATGGGCCTTATATTTCAACACTGAGAACCTGCGCTGTGCAAGACGAGCAGTACTGTGCCTTGGGAAACTAGAGCTTTTTGTCACACCTCTTCCTTTTACGTATTTGTTCTCTGCTTGAATTAGCCGTAGCCTTTCATTGGGATACAACAGACGCTTGAGCGAGCTAGTTTAGACTGCGCAAGAAAGAGAGGTCAGCAGCTCTTCCAAGGCCTACATAGAAATGAAGCCTGTTGAAGTCGTCCTGAGGACTATTTATTAATTAATTAGGCTACTTGCATCATAACCGCAGTGTAAAAACTCGTTCACACAGAGAAAACACACCGAAGATTCAGAAGAACGCCGCACTCACAACTGGCTTTATTGGTAACAGCTTATGCTTAATATAAAGGTTTGTTGCGTCTGCGCGCCACAGAAAGGAACAGCAACCACGTGATATTGAGCAGCCAGAAACAAATTTTTGACGACGAAAGGTCAAACTCTGATGCGTGCACAAAAATTTGACCTCTTCTCGGCAAAAAATTATGTTTCTAGCTTCACATTGGCACGTGGCATTATGTTTCCTACTGTCACGCGCAAGCGTAAAAAACATTCATATTGAGTGTGTCCTGTTACCAATAAGCCAGTTGTGAGTGTAGCGTTCCTACGTGTGTTGTGTGTTCCTTCTCTGCGTGAACATGTTTTTCTGCTGCAGTTATGACGCAATAACGCGACGAACTAGCCCAAAAGCTGATTTTACGGATGTATATTAGATTATCACAGCCTATTATATTTCATAGAATATGTAGGCACATAAAGTCATAAGAAACGGACTAGAGAACCCAGAGTGTCTGCACATTGAACTTGAAATGGGAAAATGCAATGAACTGGTCTTTGTTTTGACCTCTGAAATGAAACGCTAGTAATGTTCGTCGCTAAAGCGTCTTACCTTATGTTCTCCGGATAAGGCATTCCATGGGTTAGTATGCTGGTTTCAAGTGCAACGATGGGCTGGCCATTATGAAGTGCAGCGGACACCTCTTCAGACACAACAAACGGCCCTAGAATAGCAGCCATAAACAGAAAAGAAGAACCTTGAAAATGGCTACATTGATGAGTAATAAGAATGAACTTTTATTTATTCTTTGAAAAGGATTGCAGTATCTCTCACGTTTTTCTGCACTTTCATTTTGCGATACTGTTGAGACCTTCCTTTCGGAAAACGCAACAGATTTTTCTGACAAGCTCTTAAGTGCTGCGCTCTAAAACGTATATAGTTAGGAACATATAGGGTAGTTTTAACAATAAACCACATTTTACCACCGTTACAGACAACACGAAAACCAATGATATCAATTTTAAATTTCATTTGCTAGCTCATCGAAAGAATATGAAGACAACGCCAAAACCTCAGCTATTTTGCCATCGTTCTGTTTTGTTGAAAGAAATATTTGTGCGTGTTATAGATGATACACGCGTAATTAGTGAAAATGGTGCACTTTCTCAGAAGTGTAATACAATTTTCCACTCCGTGTTCTACCTACCGCATGCACTGACTGTTAACGTGACCAAACTTCATTTTCAAGGGCCTTCGAGTACGCTAGATGTTATTTTGTCCCAAGAAGGGATTTTTTCCTTTAACTTAATTTAGATGCCAAACATTAACTGGTCAAGATGGCATTCCAAAGAAATTTTTAAAGCGCCATGCAGAACAAATTCCGGAGTGCTCCCTGTCTATATATCTGGGGGAAAGCAATGTGGGCATTATAGGCCAATTTCAATAAATTAAATGTGCAGCACAATCGTGGAGCAGCTGTTATCAAAGGGCATGTTTCGCTACTTTGATAATTTTGCCATTTTCGCTTCAAATCAGCATGGCTTCAGTCATCGCCTGTCAGCGGTAATGCAGCTGATTGAAATAGTTCATGATTTTGCGTACTCTGTTGAAAAAAGAAGCAAGATTAACTCTATATGTTTCGACGAGTCAAAAGGGCTAGACCGGGTTGAATATTTTAAGCTAATCACAAAACTGGCTTACCTTGGCGTTAATAAGAACATTGTTATGTGGATACTGTTTTATGCTGCAGAGAGCATGCAGTTTCAAGTGAATGGAACAAAATTTGAAAATTTGCCAATAACTTCAGAAGTTGCTCAGGAATAAATACTGGGTACAGTCCCGTTTAACAGTTGTAATGTTCAACAGGCTAGGAAGGGAATAGAAGTTCACAATTGACAGCGAAATGGTGGAAGCGGCAAAGGAATACGTCTACTAAGGGCAGGTAGTGACAGCTGATCCGAATCATCAGAGGGAAATACCAAAAAGAAGAATGGAGTGGAGCGCATATTGCAGGTTCACTCAGATCATGAATGGCAGTTTACCAATATCCATCAAAAGAAAAGCCTACAACAGCATTATCTTACCGGCACTCACCTACGGGACAGAAACGTGGAGGCTAACGGAAGGGGTTCAGCTTAAGTTGAGGACAACACAGCGAGCCATGAAAACAAAAATGATATGTGTAACGTTAAGAGACCGGAAGCGGGCAGAGTGGGTGAGGGAACAAACGCGGGTTAATTACATCTTAGCCGAAATCAAGAGGAAAAAATGTGCTAGGGCAGGACATGTTGTGCTAAGGGAAGATACAAACTGCTCCTTAAGGGTAAAGGAGTAGATTCCAAGAAAATGAGAGCGTAGCAGGGGCTGTAGAAGGTTAGGTGGGCGGATGAGATTAAGTTTGTGGGCACACGGTGGGTGCAGCTGGAAAAGCACTGGGTTACAATGAGAGACATGGCAGAGGCTCTTGGCCTGCAGGGATGCAGTGAGGCTGATGATGATGACGATGGCAACGACGGTCCTATTTGTAACTTATATTGGCTTGCTCGTTCAGCCAATGATTTGGTGTCGGTCAAGACGTAGATTAAAGCCCCACCACCAAAATTACATTGCCTTTTCGCAGATGGCTGTCTCATGCGAGTATCTCATGCTTCAAGTTGAGAAATATTCTGAGGGCGTTTTCTGAGTTTCTGCCATAAGCGAAACCATCATAAGGTCACACCAGCAAAACCTCATTAGTTTGAACGCAGAAGAGAATACGGCGGCTCGAGTGCTGCAGAAATGCCGAAATCTGTCATCCGCCTGTTTGCTATTCGGGCGCCGTCTTGCCTTCCAACGTATATTAATGCTCCGATAAGCTACTCGTTCGCCGCCCTTTCCAACCCCCGTACTTTCATCGCTCGAACTGGATCCCGTTCGCCTTCTACCCGCCAGGCGTACTGTCATCCGCCCGTTTGCTACTAGTGCGCCCTTTCGCCTTCCAACGTTCATTACTCCTGCGCTTAACTCAAATCAAAATCAAATCATATTTTTATTCTCCAGCAAGTATCTGGATGGTCACTTGGGCTAAAAGCTGTACGAACAGCTTTTCTTACGAACCCGGCTTCTTTCGAACCCCCGTACTTTCATCGTCCGAAATGGATCCCCTTCGCTTTCTTCCCGCCAGGCGTACTCTCATCAGCCCGTTTGCTACTAGTGCGCCCTCTGGCCTTCCAACGTTCATTACTCCGGCGCTTAACTCCTCGTTCGACCTGTTCCGAACCCCTATACTTTCATCTTCAGAAATGGGTACCGTTCGCCTTCTTCCCGCCAGGCGTACTGTCATGCGCCCGGTTGCTACTAGTGCGCCCTCTTGCCTTCCAACGTTCATTACTTCTGCGCATACCTCCTCGTTCGGCTTCATCAGAAACCCCTTATTTTCATCGCTCAAACTGGATCCCGTTCGCCTTCTTCCCTCCAGGCGTACTGTAATCCGTCGGTTTGCTACTAGTGCGCCCTCTGGCCTTCCAACTTTCATTACTTCTGCGCTTGCCTCCTCGTTCGGCTTCTTCAGAAACACCTTGCTTTCATCGCTCGAACTGGATCCCGTTCGCCTTCTTCCCTCCAGGCGTACTGTAATCCGTCGGTTTGATACTAATGCTCCCTCTTGCCTTCCAACGTTCATTACTTCTGCGCTTACCTCCTTGTTCGGCTTCTTCAAAATCCCCTTACTTTCATCGCTCGAACTGGATCCCGTTCGCGTTCTTCCCTCCAGGCGCACTGTAATCCGTATGTTTGCTACTAGTGCGCCCTCTGGCCTTCCAACGTTCATTACTTCTGCGCTTACCTCCTCGTTCGGCTTCTTCACAAACCCCTTACTTTCATCGCTCGAACTGGATCCTGTTCGCGTTCTTCCCTCCAGGCGTACTGTAATCCGTCGGTTTGCAACTAGTGCGCACTCTGGCCTTCCAACGTTCATTACTTCTGCGCTTACCTCCTCGTTCGGCTTCTTCACAAACCCCTTACTTTCATCGCTCGAACTGGATCCTGTTCGCGTTCTTCCCTCCAGGCGTACTGTAATCCGTATGTTTGCTACTAGTGCGCCCTCTGGCCTTCCAACGTTCATTACTTCTACGCTTACCTCCTCGTTCGGCTTCTTCACAAACCCCTTACTTTCATCGCTCGAACTGGATCCTGTTCGCGTTCTTCCCTCCAGGCGTACTGTAATCCGTATGTTTGCTACTAGTGCGCCCTCTGGCCTTCCAACGTTCATTACTTCTGCGCTTACCTCCTCGTTCGGCTTCTTCACAAACCCCTTACTTTCATCGCTCGAACTGGATCCTGTTCGCGTTCTTCCCTCCAGGCGTACTGTAATCCGTCGGTTTGCAACTAGTGCGCACTCTGGCCTTCCAACGTTCATTACTTCTGCGCTTACCTCCTCGTTCGGCTTCTTCACAAACCCCTTACTTTCATCGCTCGAACTGGATCCTGTTCGCGTTCTTCCCTCCAGGCGTACTGTAATCCGTCGGTTTGCAACTAGTGCGCACTCTGGCCTTCCAACGTTCATTACTTCTGCGCTTACCTCCTCGTTCGGCTTCTTCACAAACCCTTTACTTTCATCGCTCGAACTGGATCCTGTTCGCGTTCTTCCCTCCAGGCGTACTGTAATCCGTATGTTTGCTACTAGTGCGCCCTCTGGCCTTCCAACGTTCATTACTTCTGCGCTTACCTCCTCGTTCGGCTTCTTCACAAACCCCTTACTTTCATCGCTCGAACTGGATCCTGTTCGCGTTCTTCCCTCCAGGCGTACTGTAATCCGTCGGTTTGCAACTAGTGCGCACTCTGGCCTTCCAACGTTCATTACTTCTGCGCTTACCTCCTCGTTCGGCTTCTTCACAAACCCCTTACTTTCATCGCTCGAACTGGATCCTGTTCGCGTTCTTCCCTCCAGGCGTACTGTAATCCGTCGGTTTGCAACTAGTGCGCACTCTGGCCTTCCAACGTTCATTACTTCTGCGCTTACCTCCTCGTTCGGCTTCTTCACAAACCCCTTACTTTCATCGCTCGAACTGGATCCTGTTCGCGTTCTTCCCTCCAGGCGTACTGTAATCCGTCGGTTTGCAACTAGTGCGCACTCTGGCCTTCCAACGTTCATTACTTCTGCGCTTACCTCCTCGTTCGGCTTCTTCACAAACCCCTTACTTTCATCGCTCGAACTGGATCCTGTTCGCGTTCTTCCCTCCAGGCGTACTGAAATCCGTATGTTTGCTACTAGTGCGCCCTCTGGCCTTCCAACGTTCATTACTTCTGCGCTTACCTCCTCGTTCGGCTTCTTCACAAACCCCTTACTTTCATCGCTCGAACTGGATCCTGTTCGCGTTCTTCCCTCCAGGCGTACTGTAATCCGTCGGTTTGCAACTAGTGCGCACTCTGGCCTTCCAACGTTCATTACTTCTGCGCTTACCTCCTCGTTCGGCTTCTTCACAAACCCCTTACTTTCATCGCTCGAACTGGATCCTGTTCGCGTTCTTCCCTCCAGGCGTACTGTAATCCGTATGTTTGCTACTAGTGCGCCCTCTGGCCTTCCAACGTTCATTACTTCTGCGCTTACCTCCTCGTTCGGCTTCTTCACAAACCCCTTACTTTCATCGCTCGAACTGGATCCTGTTCGCGTTCTTCCCTCCAGGCGTACTGTAATCCGTATGTTTGCTACTAGTGCGCCCTCTGGCCTTCCAACGTTCATTACTTCTGCGCTTACCTCCTCGTTCGGCTTCTTCACAAACCCCTTACTTTCATCGCTCGAACTGGATCCTGTTCGCGTTCTTCCCTCCAGGCGTACTGTAATCCGTCGGTTTGCAACTAGTGCGCACTCTGGCCTTCCAACGTTCATTACTTCTGCGCTTACCTCCTCGTTCGGCTTCTTCAGAAACCCCTTACTTTCAGTAGAGTGGAGAGCTGGGCGAGTCGGTACATGATTGAAGAAGGAAACCAGCGCAAAAGACGAAGACACAGGAACAAGGAACACAGGACACCGCTGGCTTAATCCAAGCTTTCCACTCTGGAGCCCCTTGACCCATTTTCTGTCGGGAGTTCCCAGGATTTGACAGCGGCGCTCAAGGGAGGTGATCACGGAGCCAATACAGGTGTGTCCATAGACATCCAGGAGCTGTGCTACTCAGTGCCCCATGAACAGATGCTGCAGGCAGTGCGCGACCTAATAGAAGAATCCGGCACGGTTCAGTTCTAGAACTGCTGTGGTTGCACAGTTGAAGGTTTTTTAGAACTTCTCACGACCTACCTGTCCTCTACAATGATTGATTTTAATGGTGGAGTGTACGTCCAGAAAAAAGGAGTTTGTATTGGGTGTTGTGTGGCGCCAATCTTAACCCACATCTACCTGTCTAAGTTTGACTCCTTACTGAAAGAAAAATTGGACAAGAACCATGTGGCAAAGGTGTTCCGCTATGTTGATGATTTTTTAGTACTTTTGAAAGTTTTACCTAATGACAATCTGCAGGATGTGGTGGCTAGTGTTTTAGATCGCTTTATTTCGTGCTCTAGTTCAGTGACGTTTACCCATGAGTTACCGGACGACAATCGTATTAGATTTTTAGACCTTGTTTTAACTTTTAAGTGCAATAACCACCTTTGCTGGACCTATGCCCCACGAACTAAGAAAATCTTACTCCCTTACAGCTCCTGCCACTCCAAACTTACCAAGAGGGCTATTGCAACCTTATGCCTCAGTAACGCGCTGGAGAAAAGCTGCTTCCATACAGTACAAGAAAGCTTTCTGCAACAACAGAAGAGACTAATAGAAGCAGGCTTTCCTACGCATGTTATGAAAGGTGTCTCTGAAAAGCTTCTAAAAAAAATGAAAGCCAAACCTAAATTGACAGAAGGAAGGAAGGACAAAAGCAAGTGTGAAGTGATGCCTTACTTGCACGCACTTTCACACAATATAAAGAAGGTCGCAAGTAGGCACGGTGTTGATGTAGTCTTCTCAGCCCCGCGAAAACTGGCCAGTTTGTGCAGAAGGATTGACGAAAAGAAAAGTACAACTTCAAAGTGCACGATCAAGCACGAATTCAAATATGTCACCTGTGCCACCCAGGTAGTGTACTGCTTACCTTTATCCTGGGGGAATGTGTACATCGGGCAGACTGGCCGCTGTCTTAACACCCGGCTCAGAGAACATGAAAGATTGCTTTCCACAGATGACGGGGCGAATTTGCCAAAACATTGCAGAAAGCACAAATGCATTCCGCTCTTCAAGAAGACTACGATTTTTGGACGCGGTAAAACTAAGAGCCAACGTGAAATTCTAGAGGCATACCATATGGTTAATCAAAGACATCTATGTGTAAGTGACACGACGGTTAGTCTATTTGATAAAGAAATTAGATTTATGAACTCACGCGGTTGTATGTGATGCTGCTATTTACCTTGTCTTGTTAATCTGTCATGTGTGCGCAAGCTTGCTTGATAACTGAAGGGTATAAATGTGATCGTTTCTAAAATAAATACAGTCGATAGTCCAGCGGTGTCCTGTGTTCCTTGTTCCTGTGTCTTCGTCTTTTGCGCTGGTTTCCTTCTTCAACCCTTACTTTCATCGCTCGAACTGGATCCCGTTCGCCTTCTTCCCTCCAGGCGTACTGTAATCCGTCGGTTTCCTACTAGTGCGCCCTCTGGCCTTCCAACGTTCATTACTTCTGCGCTTACCTCCTCATTCGGCTTCTTCAGAAACACCTTACTTTCATCGATCGAACTGGATACCGTTCGCCTTCTTCCCTCCAGGCGTACTGTAATCCGTCGGTTTGCTACTAGTGGGCCCACTGGCCTCCCAACGTTCAATACTTCTGCGCTTACCTCCTCGTTCGACTTCTTCAGAAACCCCTTACTTTCATCGCTCGAACTGGATCCCGTTCGCTTTCTTCCCTCCAGGTGTACTGTAATCCGTCGGTTTGCTACTAGTGCGCCCTCTGGCCTTCCAACGTTCATTACTTCTGCGCTTACCTCCTCGTTCGGCTTCTTCAGAAACCCCTTACTTTCATCGCTCGAACTGGATCCCGTTCGCTTTCTTCCCTCCAGGTGTACTGTAATCCGTCGGTTTGCTACTAGTGCGCCCTCTGGCCTTCCAACGTTCATTACTTCTGCGCTTACCTCCTCGTTCGGCTTCTTCAGAAACCCCTTACTTTCATCGCTCGAACTGGATCCCGTTCGCCTTCTTCCCTCCAGGCGTACTGTAATCCGTCGGTTTGCTACTAGTGCGCCCTCTTGCCTTCCAACGTTCATTACTTCTGCGCTTACCTCCTCGTTCGGCTTCTTCAGAAACCCCTTACTTTCATCGCTCGAACTGGATCCCGTTCGCTTTCTTCCCTCCAGGTGTACTGTAATCCGTCGGTTTGCTACTAGTGCGCCCTCTGGCCTTCCAACGTTCATTAATTCTGCGCTTACCTCCTCGTTCGGCTTCTTCAGAAACCCCTTACTTTCATCGCTCGAACTGGATCCCGTTCGCTTTCTTCCCTCCAGGTGTACTGTAATCCGTCGGTTTGCTACTAGTGCGCCCTCTTGCCTTCCAACGTTCATTACTTCTGCGCTTACCTCCTCGTTCGGCTTCTTCAGAAACCCCTTACTTTCATCGCTCGAACTGGATCCCGTTCGCTTTCTTCCCTCCAGGTGTACTGTAATCCGTCGGTTTGCTACTAGTGCGCCCTCTTGCCTTCCAACGTTCATTACTTCTGCGCTTACCTCCTCGTTCGGCTTCTTCAGAAACCCCTTACTTTCATCGCTCGAACTGGATCCCGTTCGCTTTCTTCCCTCCAGGTGTACTGTAATCCGTCGGTTTGCTACTAGTGCGCCCTCTTGCCTTCCAACGTTCATTACTTCTGCGCTTACCTCCTCGTTCGGCTTCTTCAGAAACCCCTTACTTTCATCGCTCGAACTGGATCCCGTTCGCCTTCTTCCCTCCAGGCGTACTGTAATCCGTCGGTTTGCTACTAGTGGGCCCACTGGCCTCCCAACGTTCAATACTTCTGCGCTTACCTCCTCGTTCGACTTCTTCAGAAACCCCTTACTTTCATCGCTCGAACTGGATCCCGTTCGCTTTCTTCCCTCCAGGTGTACTGTAATCCGTCGGTTTGCTACTAGTGCGCCCTCTGGCCTTCCAACGTTCATTACTTCTGCGCTTACCTCCTCGTTCGGCTTCTTCAGAAACCCCTTACTTTCATCGCTCGAACTGGATCCCGTTCGCTTTCTTCCCTCCAGGTGTACTGTAATCCGTCGGTTTGCTACTAGTGCGCCCTCTGGCCTTCCAACGTTCATTACTTCTGCGCTTACCTCCTCGTTCGGCTTCTTCAGAAACCCCTTACTTTCATCGCTCGAACTGGATCCCGTTCGCTTTCTTCCCTCCAGGTGTACTGTAATCCGTCGGTTTGCTACTAGTGCGCCCTCTGGCCTTCCAACGTTCATTACTTCTGCGCTTACCTCCTCGTTCGGCTTCTTCAGAAACCCCTTACTTTCATCGCTCGAACTGGATCCCGTTCGCTTTCTTCCCTCCAGGCATACTGTAATCCGTCGGTTTGCTACTAGTGCGCCCTCTGGCCTTCCAACGTTCATTACTTCTGCGCTTACCTCCTCGCTCGGCTTCTTCCGAACCCCCATACTTTCATCGCTCGAACTGGATCCCGTTCGCCTTCTTCCCTCCAGGCGTACTGTAATCCGTCGGTTTGCTACTAGTGCGCCCTCTTGCCTTCCAACGTTCATTACTTCTGCGCTTACCTCCTCGTTCGGCTTCTTCAGAAACCCCTTACTTTCATCGCTCGAACTGGATCCCGTTCGCCTTCTTCCCTCCAGGTGTACTGTAATCCATCGGTTTGCTACTAGTGCGCCCTCTTGCCTTCCAACGTTCATTACTCTTGCGCTTAGCTCCTCGCTCGGCTTCTTCCGAACCCCCATACTTTCATCGCCCGAACTGGATCCCGTTCGCTTTCTTCCCGGCAGGCGTACTGTGATCCGCCCGTTCGCTACCAGTGCGCCCTTTCGCCTTCTAACGTTCATTACTCCTGCGCTTAACTCAAATCAAATCAAATCATATTTTTATTCTCCAGCAAGTATCTGGATGGTCCCTTGGGCTAAAAGCTGTACGAACACCTTTTCTTACGAACCCGGCTTCTTGCGAACCCCCGTACTTTCATCATCCGAAATGGATCCCGTTCGCTTTCTTCCCGCCAGATGTACTCTCATTAGCCCGTTTGCTACTAGTGCGCCCTCTCGCCTTCCAACGTTCATTACTCCTGCGCTTAGCTCCTCGTTCGGCTCGTTCCGAACCCCCATACTTTCATCGTCCGAAATGGATCCCGTTCGCGCTCTTACCGCCAGGCGTACTGTCATGCGCCCGGTTGCTACCAGTGCGCCCTCTTGCCGTCAACATTCTTCTTCCCGCCAGGCGTAGTCATGGACAAAAGTTTGCAGGATGCGCGTTCGCGAGAAAAAAGTTTTTCCGGAGCTGTTAGGCAGAGCAGTTGAATGAAATGCATAGAACAGTGACGAGAGAGCCGGTTTCCATCTGCTAGATGAATACCATCTGATTGGCTAGAGAGGCAACGCAAAGATAAATTTTTTTCCGCGAATCGGCATCCCGCAGATTTTGTCTGTGACTGTACTGTCATCCGCCCATTTGCTGCTAGTGCGCGCTATTGCCTTCCAACGTTCATTAATCCTGCGCTCACCTCCTCGTTCGGCTTCTTCCGAACCCCCGTACTTTCAGCGCCCGAACTACTTTGCACTGGCCTCCTTCTTTCTATCCAGGCGTTCTGTCATCCGCCGGTTTGCTGCTAGTGCGCCCTCTTGCCTTCCATCGTTCATGACTTCTGCTCTTACCTCTTCTTTGGGCTTCTTCCGAACCCCAGTACTTTCAGCGGCCGAACTACTTTGCACTGGCCTCCTTCTATCAAGGCGTTCTGTCATCCTCCGGTTTGCTACTAGTGCGCCCTCTTGCCTTCCATCGTTCATGACTTCTGCTCTTACCTCTTCTTTCGGCTTCTTCCGAACCCCCGTACTTTCAGCGGCCGAACTACTTTGCACTGGCCTCCTTCTATCAAGGCGTTCTGTCATCCTCCGGTTTGCTACTAGTGCGCCCTCTTGCCTTCCATCGTTCATTACTGCTGCTTTTACCTCTTCCTTCGGCTTCTTCCGAACGCTTGTACTTTCAGCGCAAGAACTACTTTGCACTGGCCTCCTTCTATCCAGGCGTTCTGTCATCAGCCAGTTTGCTGCTAGTGCGCGCTCTTGCATTCCATCGTTCATGACTTCTGCTCTTACCTCTTCCTTCGGCTTCTTCCGAACCCCCGTACTTTCAGCGCCCGAACTATACTTTGCACTCGCCTCCTTCTATCCAGCCGTTCTTCTCATCCGCCGGTTTGCTGTTAGTGCGCCCTGTTGCCTTCCATCGTTCATGACTTCTGCTCTTACCTCTTCCTTCGGCTTCTTCCGAACCCCCGTACTTTCAGCGCAAGAACTACTTTGCACTGGCCTCCTTCTATCCAGGCGTTCTGTCATCTGCCGGTTTGCTGCTAGTGCGCCCTCTTGCCTTCCATCATTCATTACTCCTGCTCCTACCTCTTCCTTCGGCCTCTTCCGGAAACCTGTACTTTCAGCGCCCGATTTACTTTGCACTGGCCTCCTTCTATCAAAGCGTTCTGTCATCTGCCGGTTTGCTGCTAGTGCGCCCTCTTGCGTTCCATCGTTCATTACTCCTGCTCTTACCTCTTCCTTCGGCTCCTTCCGAACCCCCGTAGTTTCAGCGCCCGAACTACTTTGCACTGGCCTCCTTCTATCCAGGCGTTCTGTCATCTGCCGGTTTGCTGCTAGTGCGCCCTCTTGCCTTCCATCGTTCATTACTCCTGCTCTTACCTCTTCCTTCGGCTTATTCCGAACGCTTGTACTTTCAGCGCAAGAACTACTTTGCACTGGCCTCCTTCTATCCAGGCGTTCTGTCATCTGCCGGTTTGCTACTAGTGCGCCCTCTTGCCTTCCATCGTTCATGACTTCTGCTCTTACCTCTTCTTTCGGCTTCTTCCGAACCCCCGTACTTTCAGCGGCCGAACTACTTTGCACTGGCCTCCTTCTATCAAGGCGTTCTGTCATCCTCCGGTTTGCTACTAGTGCGCCCTCTTGCCTTCCATCGTTCATTACTGCTGCTTTTACCTCTTCCTTCGGCTTCTTCCGAACGCTTGTACTTTCAGCGCAAGAACTACTTTGCACTGGCCTCCTTCTATCCAGGCGTTCTGTCATCTGCCGGTTTGCTGCTAGTGCGCCCTCTTGCCTTCCATCATTCATTACTCCTGCTCCTACCTCTTCCTTCGGCTTCTTCCGAACCCCCGTACTTTCAGCGCTCGAACTACTTTGCACTGGCCTCCTTCTATCAAGGCGTTCTGTCATCCGCCAGTTTGCTGCTAGTGCGCCCCCTTGCCTTCCATCGTTCATTACTCCTTCTCTTACCTCTTCCTTCGGCTTCTTCCGAATCCCTGTACTTTCAGCGCTCGAACTACTTTGCACTGGCCTCCTTCTATCAAGGCGTTCTGTCATCTGCCGGTTTGCTGCTAGTGCGCACTCTTGCCTTCCATCGTTCATTACTCCTGCTCTTACCTCTTCCTTCGGCTTCTTCCGAACCCCCGTACTTTCAGCGCCCGAACTACTTTGCACTGGCCTCCTTCTATCCAGGCGTTCTGTCATCTGCCGGTTTGCTGCTAGTGCGCCCTCTTGCCTTCCATCGTTCATTACTCCTGCTCTTACCTCTTCCTTCGGCTTATTCCGAACGCTTGTACTTTCAGCGCAAGAACTACTTTGCACTGGCCTCCTTCTATCCAGGCGTTCTGTCATCTGCCGGTTTGCTGCTAGTGCGCCCTCTTGCCTTCCATCATTCATTACTCCTGCTCCTACCTCTTCCTTCGGCTTCTTCCGAACCCCCGTACTTTCAGCGCTCGAACTACTTTGCACTGGCCTCCTTCTATCAAGGCGTTCTGTCATCCGCCAGTTTGCTGCTAGTGCGCCCCCTTGCCTTCCATCGTTCATTACTCCTGCTCTTACCTCTTCCTTCGGCTTCTTCCGAATCCCTGTACTTTCAGCGCTCGAACTACTTTGCACTGGCCTCCTTCTATCAAGGCGTTCTGTCATCTGCCGGTTTGCTGCTAGTGCGCCCTCTTGCGTTCCATCGTTCATTACTCCTGCTCTTACCTCTTCCTTCGGCTCCTTCCGAACCCCCGTAGTTTCAGCGCCCGAACTACTTTGCACTGGCCTCCTTCTATCCAGGCGTTCTGTCATCTGCCGGTTTGCTGCTAGTGCGCCCTCTTGCCTTCCATCGTTCATTACTCCTGCTCTTACCTCTTCCTTCGGCTTATTCCGAACGCTTGTACTTTCAGCGCAAGAACTACTTTGCACTGGCCTCCTTCTATCCAGGCGTTCTGTCATCTGCCGGTTTGCTGCTAGTGCGCCCTCTTGCCTTCCATCATTCATTACTCCTGCTCCTACCTCTTCCTTCGGCTTCTTCCGAACCCCCGTACTTTCAGCGCTCGAACTACTTTGCACTGGCCTCCTTCTATCAAGGCGTTCTGTCATCCGCCAGTTTGCTGCTAGTGCGCCCCCTTGCCTTCCATCGTTCATTACTCCTGCTCTTACCTCTTCCTTCGGCTTCTTCCGAATCCCTGTACTTTCAGCGCTCGAACTACTTTGCACTGGCCTCCTTCTATCAAGGCGTTCTGTCATCTGCCGGTTTGCTGCTAGTGCGCACTCTTGCCTTCCATCGTTCATTACTCCTGCTCTTACCTCTTCCTTCGGCTTCTTCCGAACCCCCGTACTTTCAGCGCCCGAACTACTTTGCACTGGCCTCCTTCTATCCAGGCGTTCTGTCATCTGCCGGTTTGCTGCTAGTGCGCCCTCTTGCCTTCCATCATTCATTACTCCTGCTCCTACCTCTTCCTTCGGCTTCTTCCGAACCCCCGTAATTTCAGCGCTCGAACTACTTTGCACTGGCCTCCTTCTATCAAGGCGTTCTGTCATCTGCCGGTTTGCTGCCAGTGCGCCCTCTTGCCTTCCATCGTTCATTACTCCTGCTGTTACCTCTTCCTTCGGCTTCTTCCGAACCCCCGTACTTTCAGCGCCCGAACTACTTTGCACTGGCCTCCTTCTATCCAGGCGTTCTGTCATCTGCCGGTTTGCTGCTAGTGCGCCCTCTTGCCTTCCATCGTTCATTACTCCAGCTCTTACCTCTTCCTCCGGCTTTTTCCGAACGCTTGTACTTTCAGCGCAAGAACTTCTTTGCACTGGCCTGCTTCTATCAAGGCGTTCTGTCATCCGCCGGTTTGCTGCTAGTGCGCCCTCTTGCCTTCCATCGTTCATTACTCCTGCTCCTACCTCTTCATTATTCTTCTTCCGAGCCCCTGTACTTTCAGCGCCCGAACTACTTTGCATTGGCCTCCTTCTATCAAGGCGTTCTGTCATCCGCCAGTTTGCTGCTAGTGCGCCCCCTTGCCTTCCATCGTTCTTTACTCCTGCTCTTACCTCTTCCTTCGGGTTCTTCCGAACCCCTGTACTTTCAGCGCCCGAACTATACTTTGCACTGGCCTCCTATCCAGGCGTTCTGTCATCCGCCGGTGCGCTGCTAGTGCGCCCTCTTGCCTTCCATCGTTCATTACTCCTGCTCTTACCTCTTCCTTCGGCTTCTTCCGAGCCCCCGTACTTTCAG
Source organism: Amblyomma americanum (assembly GCF_052857255.1). Classification (NCBI taxonomy): domain Eukaryota; kingdom Metazoa; phylum Arthropoda; class Arachnida; order Ixodida; family Ixodidae; genus Amblyomma; species Amblyomma americanum. The sequence continues at coordinate 17,712,233 of NC_135500.1, forward strand.
CGCTCAAACTACTTTGCACTGGCCTCCTTCTATCAAGGCGTTCTGTCATCCGCCGGTTTGCTGCTAGTGCGCGCTCTTGCCTTCCATCGTTCATGACTTCTGCTCTTACCTCTTCCTTCGGCTTCTTCCGAAACCCCGTACTTTCAGCGCTCGAACTACTTTGCACTGGCCTCCTTCTATCAAGGCGTTCTGTCATCCGCCGGTTTGCTGCTAGTGCGCGCTCTTGCCTTCCATCGTTCATGACTTCTGCTCTTACCTCTTCCTTCGGCTTCTTCCGAAACCCCGTACTTTCATCGCCTTAACTACTTTGCACTGGCCTCCTTCTATCAAGGCGTTCTGTCATCCGCCAGTTTGCTGCTAGTGCGCCTCCTTGCCTTCCATCGTTCATTACTCCTGCTCTTACCTCTTCCTTCGGCTTCTTCCGAACCCCTGTACTTTCAGCGCCCGAACTACTTTGCGCTGGCCTCCTTCTATCCAGGCGTTCTGTCATCCGCCGGATTGCTGCTAGTGCGTCCTCTTGCCTTCCATCATTCATTACTCCTGCTCCTACCTCTTCCTTCGGCTTCTTCCGAACCCCCGTACTTTCAGCGCAAGAACGACTTTGCACTGGCCTCCTTCTATCAAGGCGTTCTGTCATCCGCCGGTTTGCTGCTAGTGCGCCCTCTTGCCTTCCATCGTTCATTACTCCTGCTCCTACCTCTTCCTTCTTCTTCTTCCGAACCCCTGTACTTCCAGCGCCCTAACTACTTTGCACTGGCCTCCTTCTATCAAGGCGTTCTGTCATCCACCGCTTTGCTGCTAGTGCGCCCTCTTGCCTTCCATCGTTCATTACTCCTGCTCTTACCTCTTCCTTCGGCGTCTTCCGAACCCCCGTACTTTCAGCGCCCGAACTACTTTGCACTGGCCTCCTTCTATCAAGGCGTTCTGTCATCCGCCGGTTTGCTACTAGTGCGCCCTCTTGCCTTCCATCGTTCATTACTCCTGCTCGTACCTCTTGCTTCGGCTTCTTCGGAACCCCCGTACTTTCAGCGCCCGAACTGTTCTTGTTGCACAAGAGCATCCTGTTACTACATACTTTGCTGTAGACATTATGAGAACACATATTCGACACCTCACACGGGTTCTCTGTCATCACCTCGCAACACTCCAAATAATTAGGCCGCGTACTGCATTCACCAAAGTCATTGAAGCCCATCGCGCATATCTTCCATCGCAGTTCACCCCTGCGTCAAGACCGAGCTCACCCTTATGGAGTCTTCATGAACCTCGGTTTCACCTCTATTATATTCCTGGCATTACAAAGAAAGCTGGTGTATCACTGCCCGCACTCAAACAACTGACATTGAATCACCTGCATTCTTACCACAGTCATCGCATACATATTTACACAGATCGATCAGTTCACTCGACCAGTTCAGCGGGGTCGGTGGTGATACCGGCCAGATCCATCTTCATGAAAGTGAAGACGACCCATCCAACATCTTCAACTCGTGCGGAACTCGCAGCCTTACGGGCTGCGGTAGAGTTTATCAGTCAAGAACCTCCACATGACTGGACGGTTTTAACCGACTCTAAAGCAGCCCTTCAAGCCCTGCAAGCTGCGCTACGCCGCGGGTGCCAGGAGCAACTTGTTGCTGAGATCCGTCTACTGTACCACGACACCGTTTCCAAAGGTCATGACATCATTTTTCAATGGCTGCCAGGACACTGTGGTATTAACGTTAATCACCAGGTCGATGCGGCTGCGCTTTCTGCTCACAACGACGGACTTCCAGTGAGGATCCCAATATCGAGATCTGACGCTGCGTCTGGGCTTCGACCTTTGGCGCTGGAGCTCACACTTTCAGCGTGGAACACGGGAGAGTTTTGCAACCTCCGCCTCAAGGCACTGGACCCTGATCTGTGCCTTTGTCTTCCACGTAACATAGAACTTCGCGACGCAACACTGTTATGCCGTTTATGGATCGGTGTTGCATTTACCAATTACTATGCTTTCCGGATGGGGATGGCCGACAGCCCTCCCTGTGAGAGCTGTGGTTGTCAGGAGGCCATCGCTCATCTTCTCTGTGAGTGCCCTGCATTTGCGAGTGCAAGACATAAACTGTGTTGTGCCCTGGACCGCCTCGATCCTCGCCCAATAACAGAGCAAAAGATCCTCGGTCCGTGGTCACAGAAGTCGACTGCCCTCAAGGCATACAGGGCACTCTTTCCCTAATTGAGAGCGACTGGATTGAGTGACAAATTGTGATAGCGTTGAGGGTGTGCGTGTTATGCCTTTTTCCCTTCTCTCTTCCTCCTTTTAGTCCCCTAATCCCGCTTCTCCAGTGCCGGGTAGCCAACCAGAACCCCCTTTCTGGTTAACATCCCTGCCTTTCCCTCCTCCTCTTTATCTATCTTTATATCTACTTTGCACTGGCCTCCTTGTATCAAGGCGTTCTGTCATCCGCCGGTTTGCTGCTAGTGCGCCCTCTTGCCTTCCATCGTTCATTACTCCTGCTCTTACCTCTTCCTTCGGCTTCTTCCGAACCCCTGTACTTTCAGCGCCCGAACTACTTTGCACTGGCCTCCTTCTATCCAGGCGTTCTGTCATCTGCCGGTTTGCTGCTAGTGCGCCCTCTTGCCTTCCATCGTTCATTACTCCTGCTCTTACCTCTTCCTTCGGCTTCTTCCGAACCCCTGTACTTTCAGCGCCCGAACTACTTTGCACTGGCCTCCTTCTATCCAGGCGTTCTGTCATCTGCCGGTTTGCTGTTAGTGCGACCTCTTGCCTTCCATCGTTCATTACTCCTGCTCTTACCTCTTCCTTCGGCTTCTTCCGAACCCCCGTACTTTCAGCGCAAAGACTACTTTGCACTGGCCTCCTTCTATCAAGGCATTCTGTCATCCGCCGGTTTGCTGCTAGTGCGCCCTCTTGCCTTCCATCGTTCATTACTCCTGCTCTTACCTCTTCCTTCGGCTTATTCCGAACGCTTGTACTTTCAGCGCAAGAACAACTTTGCACAGGCCTACTTCTATCCAGGCGTTCTGTCATTTGCCGGTTTGCTGCTAGTGCGCCCTCTTGCCTTCCATCATTAATTACTCCTGCTCCTACCTCTTCCTGAGCTTCTACCGAGCCCCCGTACTTTCAGCTAGGACGGCGCTAAAACGACAAAGACAAAGAGGCACGAACACAACAGGACGGGCGCCAACTTGCAACTGAAGTTTATTGTACCAAACCCCTACATTTTATGCATCAACTGAGCCGTATCACAACAAGCTTATCACACAACAAAACGCAATTTCTTCAATAGTCAGAACATCGGAAGTAGGCGCTACTTTTACAGACCAGAGACGCCTTCTGCACTATCCACTTGATAACAGCATTATTCTTACTTTATAAGTCCCCAGATTAAATGATTGCGCAACCCACATGAAAGCAATTGATCATCCAAATGATACACACACGCTTGGGCAAGGCAACCAGCGCGCAAACTCAACAATCGTGATTTAACACAAAGAGTGAAAATGAAAGAATGACCAACAACAAACGCGGAAAATTTGGTGGACATGAAAACTTAAACCTTCGGGGGAACCTCCCAGCGTCAGTGTACTATAATTATCGTCAAAAATTAAAAACCTTTGAGAAAACCTCCCAGCGTCAAAGTGCTACAATATTGGTTTCTACACAAACGTCTTTTCGGTCGATAAAACACATCGATGAAAAACAATGTATGCAGAAAACTTGCAAACGTTGAAACCTAAAGACAGCCTTCGAGAAACGCCACCTCAGCGTCACTAATTGAAATGGACGGCCTACTAACGCATGCGCTTCCCGCTTTCTTAATAAAAAATGCCTCCACAACTTCTCGCTCAAATCTGTCTTTACCGCTCTTCAAAAAAGTTGTTTTGCTCAGATCCGGACTACACCCCTTGCACGTCTTGCAGTGATCTGCAAGGAAACTTCCATGATGTTGGCGCACATTCCGCAAGTGTTCACTGGCACGTTCATTAAAACAGCGACCGGTTTGCCCTATGTAAACTAAACCGCAGCTTAGAGGAATCTGATATACAACTTGTGATCTGCATTTCGTGAACAGTTTTTGATGTTTGATAGGGCAAACCGGTCGTTTCTTATCCGGTTTTGACATTGTGCAAATCTTTGACAACTTTGATGGGGCCGAGAACACAACCTGCACCTGATGTTTGCTTGCGACTTTTTTTATACCATGGGACACCTTATGCATGTACGGAATCACAGGGACCAATTTTTTTGCTTCCGGAAGTTTCTCATCACAAGGCCGCTTGAATTTCTGGATTAACATTTCAGAAACAGCCAAAATCAAATGGGGCGGGTAACCCGCTTCGTGCAACCTCTGAATTTGGGCGCCGAAGCTCATAGACATCGTGTGATGGCACGACTTTCTTAAGGCATTCTGAAGGGAATTAGCGATTATTGCTCTTTTTACAAGTTTAGAATGAGCACTATCAAACGGTAACAGCCCTTTCTTAGATCTGGGATTGTACGCCCAGCATAGGTGATCCTCCATAAAAACCAATCTAACGTCTAAAAACTGCAGTTCGCGATTCACTGGTAACTCCCACGTGAACTTGAGGCCCTGGCTGTTACTGGTGAAGACTGATAACACACTTCCTGCCGCCGAAGCTACATCGGACTCATGAACATTCTTCATGATAACCAAAAAATCGTCCACGTATCTAAAAATGGATACTACACGTGGATCTCTAAGTTGAACTTTGATTTGATTCCCAACAGCTGACAAGAAAATATCACAGAGTACAGGTGCCACTGAAGACCCTATGCATACACCTTTTTTCTGGACAAAGAAGCTACCTTGAAATGAAATGGCTGTCGAGCCTAAGTAGAATTCTAACAAGGCTACAAAACAATCACTGCTAATGCCAGCTGCATTTTGAAACTGAACTTCACCTGTTGTGATGATCTTATCTCTGACCGCGCTTAGAAGTCCATGATGAGGAACAGAGTAATATAAATCTTCAATATCGATGGAGAAACCCATGTACTCGAGGGAGGGCAAAACGTCCAGTTGCTGCACGACATACGAGGAACTACGAACCACAAAAGGATCATCTTCCACCAAAGAACCGAGGTGCTTCTGAAGGTAACTACTGACCACGCACTGCCATGTCCCTTTTTCCGACACGATGGATCTTAGTGGCATTCCAGGCTTGTGGGTTTTGACCGTGAAGAATATTTCAAGGAAGCCCCTCTCTTCACCTTTTGCTCGCTTCTTGATGGCATCCAGGTGCAAGTCATCCAAGATTTTTAGTACTTGTCGTTTTCTGGTTCGTGCGTTGAACTTGACCGATTTGAAGTTTTTGTTGATGGCTGCAATCGCCTTTTCTCGAAACAAACCCACGGGTAGGACAGCAAAACCACCATCCTTATCTGCTTGGAGCGCCAGGAGACCTTTTTCTTTGAGGGCATTGGCCACCTTTTCAAGAGGCGGGTTTTTCGGGGGGTTAGCCCCGACGCACCTCATAAGGCAGGCGACACCGTCATCTATAATCCTCTCTTTTCCACGCTCCGTCGCATGGCCGGCCACCCTTCTAACCATGGCAAGCATCTCATGCCGCTTGGCATGCACCGGGAAGCAGAACCGGGAAGCAGAACCGGGAAGCAGAAGCAGAACAACTTTTTTGAAGAGCGGTAAAGACAGATTTGAGCGAGAAGTTGTGGAGGCATTTTTATTAAGAAAGCGGGAAGCGCATGCGTTAGTAGGCCGTCCATTTCAATTAGTGACGCTGAGGTGGCGTTTCTCGAAGGCTGTCTTTAGGTTTCAACGTTTGCAAGTTTTCTGCATACATTGTTTTTCATCGATGTGTTTTATCGACCGAAAAGACGTTTGTGTAGAAACCAATATTGTAGCACTTTGACGCTGGGAGGTTTTCTCAAAGGTTTTTAATTTTTGACGATAATTATAGTACACTGACGCTGGGAGGTTCCCCCGAAGGTTTAAGTTTTCATGTCCACCAAATTTTCCGCGTTTGTTGTTGGTCATTCTTTCATTTTCACTCTTTGTGTTAAATCACGATTGTTGAGTTTGCGCGCTGGTTGCCTTGCCCAAGCGTGTGTGTATCATTTGGATGATCAATTGCTTTCATGTGGGTTGCGCAATCATTTAATCTGGGGACTTATAAAGTAAGAATAATGCTGTTATCAAGTGGATAGTGCAGAAGGCGTCTCTGGTCTGTAAAAGTAGCGCCTACTTCCGATGTTCTGACTATTGAAGAAATTGCGTTTTGTTGTGTGATAAGCTTGTTGTGATACGGCTCAGTTGATGCATAAAATGTAGGGGTTTGGTACAATAAACTTCAGTTGCAAGTTGGCGCCCGTCCTGTTGTGTTCGTGCCTCTTTGTCTTTGTCGTTTTAGCGCCGTCCTAACTTCTTTCAAGATATGAACCAACTAGCCCAAATCAAAGTACTTCTTGTACTTTCAGCGCTCGAACTACTTTGCACTGGCCTCCTTCTATCAAGGCGTTCTGTCATCCGCCGGTTTGCTGCTAGTGCGCGCTCTTGCCTTCCATCGTTCATGACTTCTGCTCTTACCTCTTCCTTCGGCTTCTTCCGAAACCCCGTACTTTCATCGCCCGAACTACTTTGCACTGGCCTCCTTCTATCAAGGCGTTCTGTCATCCGCCAGTTTGCTGCTAGTGAGCCTCCTTGCCTTCCATCGTTCATTACTCCTGCTCTTACCTCTTCTTTCGGCTTCTTCCGAACCCCCGTACTTTCAGCGCCCGAACTACTTTGCGCTGGCCTCCTTCTATCCAGGCGTTCTGTCATCCGCCGGATTGCTGCTAGTGCGTCCTCTTGCCTTCCATCATTCATTACTCCTGCTCCTACCTCTTCCTTCGGCTTCTTCCGAACCCCCGTACTTTCAGCGCAAGAACGACTTTGCACTGGCCTCCTTCTATCAAGGCGTTCTGTCATCCGCCGGTTTGCTGCTAGTGCGCCCTCTTGCCTTCCATCGTTCATTACTCCTGCTCCTACCTCTTCCTTCTTCTTCTTCCGAACCCCTGTACTTCCAGCGCCCTAACTACTTTGCACTGGCCTCCTTCTATCAAGGCGTTCTGTCATCCACCGCTTTGCTGCTAGTGCGCCCTCTTGCCTTCCATCGTTCGTGACTTGTGCTCTTACCTCTTCCTTCGGCTTCTTCCGAACCCCCGTACTTTCAGCGCCCGAACTACTTTGCACTGGCCTCCTTCTATCATGGCGTTTTGTCATCCGCCCGTTTGCTACTAGTGCGCCCTCTTGCCTTCCATCGTTCATTACTCCTGCTCCTACCTCTTCCTTCGGCTTCTTCTGAGCCCCCGTACTTTCAGCGCCCGAACTATTTTGCACTGGCCTCCTTCTATCCAGGCGTTCTGTCATTCGCCGGATTGCTGCTAGTGCGTCCTCTTGCCTTCCATCATTCATTACTCCTGCTCCTACCTCTTCCTTCGGCTTCTTCCGAACCCCCGTACTTTCAGCGCAAGAACGACTTTGCACTGGCCTCCTTCTATCCAGGCGTTCTGTCATCCGCCGGTTTCCTACTAGGGCGACCTCTTGCCTTCCATCGTTCATTACTCCTGCGCTCACCTCCTCGTTCGGCTTCTTCCGAACCCCCGTACTTTCAGCGCCCGAACTACTTTGCACTGGCCTCCTTCTTTCTATCCAGGCGTTCTGTCATCCGCCGGTTTGCTGCTAGTGCGCCCTCTTGCCTTCCATCGTTCATGACTTCTGCTCTTACCTCTTCTTTCGGCTTCTTCCGAACCACAGTACTTTCAGCGGCCGAACTACTTTGCACTGGCCTCCTTCTATCAAGGCGTTCTGTCATCCTCCTTTTTGCTACTAGTGCGCCCTCTTGCCTTCCATCGTTCATGACTTCTGCTCTTACCTCTTCTTTCGGCTTCTTCCGAACCCCCGTACTTTCAGTGGCCGAACTACTTTGCACTGGCCTCCTTCTATCAAGGCGTTCTGTCATCCTCCGGTTTGCTACTAGTGCGCCCTCTTGCCTTCCATCGTTCATTACTGCTGCTTTTACCTCTTCCTTCGGCTTCTTCCGAACGCTTGTACTTTCAGCGCAAGAACTACTTTGCACTGGCCTCCTTCTATCCAGGCGTTCTGTCATCAGCCAGTTTGCTGCTAGTGCGCGCTCTTGCATTCCATCGTTCATGACTTCTGCTCTTACCTCTTCCTTCGGCTTCTTCCGAACCCCTGTACTTTCAGCGCCCGAACTATACTTTGCACTGGCCTCCTATCCAGGCGTTCTGTCATCCGCCGGTGCGCTGCTAGTGCGCGCTCTTGCCTTCCATCGTTCATGACTTCTGCTCTTACCTCTTCCTTCGGCTTCTTCCGAAACCCCGTACTTTCATCGCCCTAACTACTTTGCACTGGCCTCCTTCTATCAAGGCGTTCTGTCATCCGCCAGTTTGCTGCTAGTGCGCCTCCTTGCCTTCCATCGTTCATTACTCCTGCTCTTACCTCTTCCTTCGGCTTCTTCCGAACCCCTGTACTTTCAGCGCCCGAACTACTTTGCGCTGGCCTCCTTCTATCCAGGCGTTCTGTCATCCGCCGGATTGCTGCTAGTGCGTCCTCTTGCCTTCCATCATTCATTACTCCTGCTCCTACCTCTTCCTTCGGCTTCTTCCGAACCCCCGTACTTTCAGCGCAAGAACGACTTTGCACTGGCCTCCTTCTATCAAGGCGTTCTGTCATCCGCCGGTTTGCTGCTAGTGCGCCCTCTTGCCTTCCATCGTTCATTACTCCTGCTCCTACCTCTTCCTTCTTCTTCTTCCGAACCCCTGTACTTCCAGCGCCCTAACTACTTTGCACTGGCCTCCTTCTATCAAGGCGTTCTGTCATCCACCGCTTTGCTGCTAGTGCGCCCTCTTGCCTTCCATCGTTCATTACTCCTGCTCTTACCTCTTCCTTCGGCGTCTTCCGAACCCCCGTACTTTCAGCGCCCGAACTACTTTGCACTGGCCTCCTTCTATCAAGGCGTTCTGTCATCCGCCGGTTTGCTACTAGTGCGCCCTCTTGCCTTCCATCGTTCATTACTCCTGCTCATACCTCTTGCTTCGGCTTCTTCGGAACCCCCGTACTTTCAGCGCCCGAACTGTTCTTGTTGCACAAGAGCATCCTGTTACTACATACTTTGCTGTAGACATTATGAGAACACATATTCGACACCTCACACGGGTTCTCTGTCATCACCTCGCAACACTCCAAATAATTAGGCCGCGTACTGCATTCACCAAAGTCATTGAAGCCCATCGCGCATATCTTCCATCGCAGTTCACCCCTGCGTCAAGACCGAGCTCACCCTTATGGAGTCTTCATGAACCTCGGTTTCACCTCTATTATATTCCTGGCATTACAAAGAAAGCTGGTGTATCACTGCCCGCACTCAAACAACTGACATTGAATCACCTGCATTCTTACCACAGTCATCGCATACATATTTACACAGATCGATCAGTTCACTCGACCAGTTCTGCGGGGTCGGTGGTGATACCGGCCAGATCCATCTTCATGAAAGTGAAGACGACCCATCCAACATCTTCAACTCGTGCGGAACTCGCAGCCTTACGGGCTGCGGTAGAGTTTATCAGTCAAGAACCTCCACATGACTGGACGGTTTTAACCGACTCTAAAGCAGCCCTTCAAGCCCTGCAAGCTGCGCTACGCCGCGGGTGCCAGGAGCAACTTGTTGCTGAGATCCGTCTACTGTACCACGACACCGTTTCCAAAGGTCATGACATCATTTTTCAATGGCTGCCAGGACACTGTGGTATTAACGGTAATCACCAGGTCGATGCGGCTGCGCTTTCTGCTCACAACGACGGACTTCCAGTGAGGATCCCAATATCGAGATCTGACGCTGCGTGTGGGCTTCGACCTTTGGCGCTGGAGCTCACATTTTCAGCGTGGAACACGGGAGAGTTTTGCAACCTCCGCCTCAAGGCACTGGACCCTGATCTGTGCCTTTGTCTTCCACGTAACATAGAACGTCGCGACGCAACACTGTTATGCCGTTTATGGATCGGTGTTGCATTTACCAATTACTATGCTTTCCGGATGGGGATGGCCGACAGCCCTCCCTGTGAGAGCTGTGGTTGTCAGGAGGCCATCGCTCATCTTCTCTGTGAGTGCCCTGCATTTGCGAGTGCAAGACATAAACTGTGTTGTGCCCTGGACCGCCTCGATCCTCGCCCAATAACAGAGCAAAAGATCCTCGGTCCGTGGTCACAGAAGTCGACTGCCCTCAAGGCATACAGGGCACTCTTTCCCTAATTGAGAGCGACTGGATTGAGTGACAAATTGTGATAGCGTTGAGGGTGTGCGTGTTATGCCTTTTTCCCTTCTCTCTTCCTCCTTTTAGTCCCCTAATCCCGCTTCTCCAGTGCCGGGTAGCCAACCAGAACCCCCTTTCTGGTTAACATCCCTGCCTTTCCCTCCTCCTCTTTATCTATCTTTATATCTACTTTGCACTGGCCTCCTTGTATCAAGGCGTTCTGTCATCCGCCGGTTTGCTGCTAGTGCGCCCTCTTGCCTTCCATCGTTCATTACTCCTGCTCTTACCTCTTCCTTCGGCTTCTTCCGAACCCCTGTACTTTCAGCGCCCGACCTACTTTGCACTGGCCTCCTTCTATCCAGGCGTTCTGTCATCTGCCGGTTTGCTGCTAGTGCGCCCTCTTGCCTTCCATCGTTCATTACTCCTGCTCTTACCTCTTCCTTCGGCTTATTCCGAACGCTTGTACTTTCAGCGCAAGAACAACTTTGCACAGGCCTACTTCTATCCAGGCGTTCTGTCATTTGCCGGTTTGCTGCTAGTGCGCCCTCTTGCCTTCCATCATTAATTACTCCTGCTCCTACCTCTTCCTGAGCTTCTACCGAGCCCCCGTACTTTCAGCGCTCGAACTACTTTGCACTGGCCTCCTTCTATCAAGGCGTTCTGTCATCCGCCGGTTTGCTGCTAGTGCGCGCTCTTGCCTTCCATCGTTCATGACTTCTGCTCTTACCTCTTCCTTCGGCTTCTTCCGAAACCCCGTACTTTCATCGCCCGAACTACTTTGCACTGGCCTCCTTCTATCAAGGCGTTCTGTCATCCGCCAGTTTGCTGCTAGTGAGCCTCCTTGCCTTCCATCGTTCATTACTCCTGCTCTTACCTCTTCTTTCGGCTTCTTCCGAACCCCCGTACTTTCAGCGCCCGAACTACTTTGCGCTGGCCTCCTTCTATCCAGGCGTTCTGTCATCCGCCGGATTGCTGCTAGTGCGTCCTCTTGCCTTCCATCATTCATTACTCCTGCTCCTACCTCTTCCTTCGGCTTCTTCCGAACCCCCGTACTTTCAGCGCAAGAACGACTTTGCACTGGCCTCCTTCTATCAAGGCGTTCTGTCATCCGCCGGTTTGCTGCTAGTGCGCCCTCTTGCCTTCCATCGTTCATTACTCCTGCTCCTACCTCTTCCTTCTTCTTCTTCCGAACCCCTGTACTTCCAGCGCCCTAACTACTTTGCACTGGCCTCCTTCTATCAAGGCGTTCTGTCATCCACCGCTTTGCTGCTAGTGCGCCCTCTTGCCTTCCATCGTTCGTGACTTGTGCTCTTACCTCTTCCTTCGGCTTCTTCCGAACCCCCGTACTTTCAGCGCCCGAACTACTTTGCACTGGCCTCCTTCTATCATGGCGTTTTGTCATCCGCCCGTTTGCTACTAGTGCGCCCTCTTGCCTTCCATCGTTCATTACTCCTGCTCCTACCTCTTCCTTCGGCTTCTTCTGAGCCCCCGTACTTTCAGCGCCCGAACTATTTTGCACTGGCCTCCTTCTATCCAGGCGTTCTGTCATTCGCCGGATTGCTGCTAGTGCGTCCTCTTGCCTTCCATCATTCATTACTCCTGCTCCTACCTCTTCCTTCGGCTTCTTCCGAACCCCCGTACTTTCAGCGCAAGAACGACTTTGCACTGGCCTCCTTCTATCCAGGCGTTCTGTCATCCGCCGGTTTCCTACTAGGGCGACCTCTTGCCTTCCATCGTTCATTACTCCTGCGCTCACCTCCTCGTTCGGCTTCTTCCGAACCCCCGTACTTTCAGCGCCCGAACTACTTTGCACTGGCCTCCTTCTTTCTATCCAGGCGTTCTGTCATCCGCCGGTTTGCTGCTAGTGCGCCCTCTTGCCTTCCATCGTTCATGACTTCTGCTCTTACCTCTTCTTTCGGCTTCTTCCGAACCACAGTACTTTCAGCGGCCGAACTACTTTGTACTGGCGTCCTTCTATCAAGGCGTTCTGTCATCCGCCAGTTTGCTACTAGTGCGCCTTCCTGCCTTCCAACGTTCATTACTCCTGCTCTTACCTCCTCGTTCGGCTTCTTCCGAACTCCAGTACTTTCAGCGCCGCGACTACTTTGCGCTGGCCTCCTTCTATTCAGGCGTACTGTCATCCGCCGGAATGCTACCAGTCCGCCCTCTTGCCTTCCAACTTACATTTCTCCTGCGTTTAGCTCCTCGTTCGGCTTCTTCCGAACTCCGATACTTTCATCTCCCGAGCTGGATCCAGGTCGCCTTCTTCCTGCCAGGCGTACTGGCATCCGTTTGTTTGCTACAAGTTACGCCCTTTTTTCTTTCAACGCAGCATACTCTTCCGCTTAGCTCCCCGTTCGTGTTCTTCGCAACCAGCGTACTTTCATCACCCAAACTGCATCGCGTTTGCCTTCTTCCCTCCAGGCGTACTGTCATCCGCTTCTTTGCTACTAGTTACGCATTATTTCCTCGCAACGCAAATACTCTTCCGCTTAGTTCCTCTTTCGTGTTTTTCGCAACCACCGTACTTTCATCACCCAAACTGCATCGCGTTTGCCTTCTTCCCTCCAGGCGCACTGTCATCCGCTTCTTTGCTACTAGTTACGCACTATTTCCTCGCAACGCAAATACTCTTCCGCTTAGTTCCTCGTTCGTGTTCTTCGCAACCACCGTACTTTCATCACCGAAACTGCATCGCCTTTGCCTTCTTCCCTCCAGGCGTACTGTCATCCGCTCTTTTTCTACTAGTTACGCGCTCTTTCCTCCCAACACAGAATACTCTTCCGCTTAGCTCCCCGTTCATGTTCTTCGCAACCACCGTACTTTCATGAACCAAACTGCATCGCGTTTGCCTTCTTCCCTCCAGGCGTACTGTCATCCGCATCTTTTCTACTAGTTACGCACTATTTCCTCGCAACGGAAATACTCTTCCGCTTAGTTCCTCGTTCGTGTTTTTCGCAACCACCGTACTTTCATCACCCAAACTGCATCGGGTTTGCCTTCTTCCCTCCAGGCGTACTGTCATCCGCTTCTTTTCTACTAGTTACGCACTATTTCCTCGCAACGCAAATACTCTTCCGCTTAGTTCCTCGTTCGTGTTTTTCGCAACCACCGTACTTTGATCACCCAAACTGCATCGCGTTTGCCTTCTTCCCTCCAGGCGTACTGTCATCCGCTTCTTTGCTGCTAGTTACGCACTATTTCCTCGCAACGCAAATACTCTTCCGCTTAGTTCCTCGTTCGTGTTCTTCGCAACCACCGTACTTTCATCACCGAAACTGCATCGCGTTTGCCTTCCCTCCAGGCGTACTGTCATCCGCTTCTTTTCTACTAGTTACGCACTATTTCCTCGCAACGCAAATACTCTTCCGCTTAGTTCCTCGTTCGTGTTCTTCGCAACCACCGTACTTTCATCACCGAAACTGCATCGCGTTTGCCTTCTTCCCTCCAGGTGTACTGTCATCCGCTTCTTTTCTACTAGTTACGCACTATTTCCTCGCAACGCAAATACTCTTCCGCTTAGTTCCTCGTTCGTGTTCTTCGCAACCACCGTACTTTCATCACCGAAACTGCATCGCGTTTGCCTTCTTTCCTCCAGGCGTACTGTCATCCGCTTCTTTTCTACTAGTTACGCACTATTTCCTCGCAACGCAAATACTCTTCCGCTTAGCTCCTCGTTCGTGTTCTTCGCAACCACCGTACTTTCATCACCGAAACTGCATCGCGTTTGCCTTCTTCCCTCCAGGCGTACTGTCATCCGCTTTTTTTCTACTAGTTACGCGCTCATTCCTTCCAACGCAGAATACTCTTCTGCTTAGCTCCCCGTTCGTGTTCTTCGCAACCACCGTACTTTTATCACCCAAACTGCATCGCGTTTGCCTTCTTCCGTCCAGGCGTACTGTCATCCGCTTCTTTGCTACTAGTTACGCACTATTTCCTCGCAACGCAAATACTCTTCCGCTTAGTTCCTTGTTCGTGTTCTTCGCAACCACCGCACTTTCATCACCCAAACTGCATCGCGTTTGCCTTCTTCCCTCCAGGCGTACTGTCATCCGCATCTTTTCTACTAGTTACGCACTATTTCCTCGCAACGCAAATACTCTTCCGCTTAGTTCCTCGTTCGTGTTCTTCGCAACCACCGTACTTTCATCACCGAAACTGCATCGCGTTTGCCTTCTTCCCTCCAGGCGTACTGTCATCCGCATCTTTTCTACTAGTTACGCACTATTTCCTCGCAACGCAAATACTCTTCCGCTTAGTTCCTCGTTCGTGTTCTTCGCAACCACCGTACTTTCATCACCGAAACTGCATCGCGTTTGCCTTCTTTCCTCCAGGCGTACTGTCATCCGCTTCTTTTCTACTAGTTACGCGCTCATTCCTTCCAACGCAGAATACTCTTCCGCTTAGCTCCCCGTTCGAGTTCTTCGCAACCACCGTACTTTTATTACCCAAACTGCATCGCGTTTGCCTTCTTCCGTCCAGGCGTACTGTCATCCGCATCTTTTCTACTAGTTACGCACTATTTCCTCGCAACGCAAATACTCTTCCGCTTAGCTCCTCGTTCGTGTTCTTCGCAACCACCGTACTTTCATCACCGAAACTGCATCGCGTTTGCCTTCTTCCCTCCAGGCGTACTGTCATCCGCATCTTTTCTACTAGTTACGCATTATTTCCTCGCAACGCAAATACTCTTCCGCTTAGTTCCTCTTTCGTGTTTTTCGCAACCACCGTACTTTCATCACCCAAACTGCATCGCGTTTGCCTTCTTCCCTCCAGGCGCACTGTCATCCGCTTCTTTGCTACTAGTTACGCACTATTTCCTCGCAACGCAAATACTCTTCCGCTTAGTTCCTCGTTCGTGTTCTTCGCAACCACCGCACTTTCATCACCCAAACTGCATCGCGTTTGCCTTCTTCCCTCCAGGCGTACTGTCATCCGCATCTTTTCTACTAGTTACGCACTATTTCCTCGCAACGCAAATACTCTTCCGCTTAGTTCCTCGTTCGTGTTCTTCGCAACCACCGTACTTTCATCACCGAAACTGCATCGCGTTTGCCTTCTTCCCTCCAGGCGTACTGTCATCCGCATCTTTTCTACTAGTTACGCACTATTTCCTCGCAACGCAAATACTCTTCCGCTTAGTTCCTCGTTCGTGTTCTTCGCAACCACCGTACTTTCATCACCGAAACTGCATCGCGTTTGCCTTCTTTCCTCCAGGCGTACTGTCATCCGCTTCTTTTCTACTAGTTACGCGCTCATTCCTTCCAACGCAGAATACTCTTCCGCTTAGCTCCCCGTTCGAGTTCTTCGCAACCACCGTACTTTTATTACCCAAACTGCATCGCGTTTGCCTTCTTCCGTCCAGGCGTACTGTCATCCGCATCTTTTCTACTAGTTACGCACTATTTCCTCGCAACGCAAATACTCTTCCGCTTAGCTCCTCGTTCGTGTTCTTCGCAACCACCGTACTTTCATCACCGAAACTGCATCGCGTTTGCCTTCTTCCCTCCAGGCGTACTGTCATCCGCTTCTTTGCTACTAGTTACGCACTATTTCCTCGCAACGCAAATACTCTTCCGCTTAGTTCCTTGTTCGTGTTCTTCGCAACCACCGCACTTTCATCACCCAAACTGCATCGCGTTTGCCTTCTTCCCTCCAGGCGTACTGTCATCCGCATCTTTTCTACTAGTTACGCACTATTTCCTCGCAACGCAAATACTCTTCCGCTTAGTTCCTCGTTCGTGTTCTTCGCAACCACCGTACTTTCATCACCGAAACTGCATCGCGTTTGCCTTCTTTCCTCCAGGCGTACTGTCATCCGCTTCTTTTCTACTAGTTACGCACTATTTCCTCGCAACGCAAATACTCTTCCGCTTAGTTCCTCGTTCGTGTTCTTCGCAACCACCGTACTTTCATCACCGAAACTGCATCGCGTTTGCCTTCTTTCCTCCAGGCGTACTGTCATCCGCTTCTTTTCTACTAGTTACGCACTATTTCCTCGCAACGCAAATACTCTTCCGCTTAGTTCCTCGTTCGTGTTCTTCGCAACCACCGTACTTTCATCACCGAAACTGCATCGCGTTTGCCTTCTTCCCTCCAGGCGTACTGTCATCCGCATCTTTTCTACTAGTTACGCACTATTTCCTCGCAACGCAAATACTCTTCCGCTTAGTTCCTCGTTCGTGTTCTTCGCAACCACCGTACTTTCATCACCGAAACTGCATCGCGTTTGCCTTCTTTCCTCCAGGCGTACTGTCATCCGCTTCTTTTCTACTAGTTACGCACTATTTCCTCGCAACGCAAATACTCTTCCGCTTAGTTCCTCGTTCGTGTTCTTCGCAACCACCGTACTTTCATCACCGAAACTGCATCGCGTTTGCCTTCTTCCCTCCAGGCGTACTGTCATCCGCTTTTTTTCTACTAGTTACGCGCTCATTCCTTCCAACGCAGAATACTCTTCCGCTTAGCTCCCCGTTCGTGTTCTTCGCAACCACCGTACTTTTATCACCCAAACTGCATCGCGTTTGCCTTCTTCCGTCCAGGCGTACTGTCATCCGCTTCTTTGCTACTAGTTACGCACTATTTCCTCGCAACGCAAATACTCTTCCGCTTAGTTCCTTGTTCGTGTTCTTCGCAACCACCGCACTTTCATCACCCAAACTGCATCGCGTTTGCCTTCTTCCCTCCAGGCGTACTGTCATCCGCATCTTTTCTACTAGTTACGCACTATTTCCTCGCAACGCAAATACTCTTCCGCTTAGTTCCTCGTTCGTGTTCTTCGCAACCACCGTACTTTCATCACCGAAACTGCATCGCGTTTGCCTTCTTCCCTCCAGGCGTACTGTCATCCGCATCTTTTCTACTAGTTACGCACTATTTCCTCGCAACGCAAATACTCTTCCGCTTAGTTCCTCGTTCGTGTTCTTCGCAACCACCGTACTTTCATCACCGAAACTGCATCGCGTTTGCCTTCTTTCCTCCAGGCGTACTGTCATCCGCTTCTTTTCTACTAGTTACGCGCTCATTCCTTCCAACGCAGAATACTCTTCCGCTTAGCTCCCCGTTCGAGTTCTTCGCAACCACCGTACTTTTATTACCCAAACTGCATCGCGTTTGCCTTCTTCCGTCCAGGCGTACTGTCATCCGCATCTTTTCTACTAGTTACGCACTATTTCCTCGCAACGCAAATACTCTTCCGCTTAGCTCCTCGTTCGTGTTCTTCGCAACCACCGTACTTTCATCACCGAAACTGCATCGCGTTTGCCTTCTTCCCTCCAGGCGTACTGTCATCCGCATCTTTTCTACTAGTTACGCACTATTTCCTCGCAACGCAAATACTCTTCCGCTTAGTTCCTCGTTCGTGTTCTTCGCAACCACCGTACTTTCATCACCGAAACTGCATCGCGTTTGCCTTCTTCCCTCCAGGCGTACTGTCATCCGCATCTTTTCTACTAGTTACGCACTATTTCCTCGCAACGCAAATACTCTTCCGCTTAGTTCCTCGTTCGTGTTCTTCGCAACCACCGTACTTTCATCACCGAAACTGCATCGCGTTTGCCTTCTTCCCTCCAGGCGTACTGTCATCCGCATCTTTTCTACTAGTTACGCACTATTTCCTCGCAACGCAAATACTCTTCCGCTTAGCTCCTCGTTCGTGTTCTTCGCAACCACCGTACTTTCATCACCGAAACTGCATCGCGTTTGCCTTCTTCCCTCCAGGCGTACTGTCATCCGCTTTTTTTCTACTAGTTACGCGCTCATTCCTTCCAACGCAGAATACTCTTCCGCTTAGCTCCCCGTTCGAGTTCTTCGCAACCACCGTACTTTTATTACCCAAACTGCATCGCGTTTGCCTTCTTCCGTCCAGGCGTACTGTCATCCGCTTCTTTGCTACTAGTTACGCACTATTTCCTCGCAACGCAAATACTCTTCCGCTTAGTTCCTTGTTCGTGTTCTTCGCAACCACCGCACTTTCATCACCCAAACTGCATCGCGTTTGCCTTCTTCCCTCCAGGCGTACTGTCATCCGCATCTTTTCTACTAGTTACGCACTATTTCCTCGCAACGCAAATACTCTTCCGCTTAGTTCCTCGTTCGTGTTCTTCGCAACCACCGTACTTTCATCACCGAAACTGCATCGCGTTTGCCTTCTTTCCTCCAGGCGTACTGTCATCCGCTTCTTTTCTACTAGTTACGCACTATTTCCTCGCAACGCAAATACTCTTCCGCTTAGTTCCTCGTTCGTGTTCTTCGCAACCACCGTACTTTCATCACCGAAACTGCATCGCGTTTGCCTTCTTCCCTCCAGGCGTACTGTCATCCGCATCTTTTCTACTAGTTACGCACTATTTCCTCGCAACGCAAATACTCTTCCGCTTAGTTCCTTGTTCGTGTTCTTCGCAACCACCGCACTTTCATCACCCAAACTGCATCGCGTTTGCCTTCTTCCCTCCAGGCGTACTGTCATCCGCATCTTTTCTACTAGTTACGCACTATTTCCTCGCAACGCAAATACTCTTCCGCTTAGTTCCTTGTTCGTGTTCTTCGCAACCACCGCACTTTCATCACCCAAACTGCATCGCGTTTGCCTTCTTCCCTCCAGGCGTACTGTCATCCGCTTCTTTTCTACTAGTTACGCACTATTTCCTCGCAACGGAAATACTCTTCCGCTTAGTTCCTCGTTCGTGTTTTTCGCAACCACCGTACTTTCATCACCCAAACTGCATCGCGTTTGCCTTCTTCCCTCCAGGCGTACTGTCATCCGCTTCTTTTCTACTAGTTACGCACTATTTCCTCGCAACGCAAATACTCTTCCGCTTAGTTCCTCGTTCGTGTTTTTCGCAACCACCGTACTTTCATCACCCAAACTGCATCGCGTTTGCCTTCTTCCCTCCAGGCGTACTGTCATCCGCTTCTTTGCTACTAGTTACGCACTATTTCCTCGCAACGCAAATACTCTTCCGCTTAGTTCCTTGTTCGTGTTCTTCGCAACCACCGCACTTTCATCACCCAAACTGCATCGCGTTTGCCTTCTTCCCTCCAGGCGTACTGTCATCCGCTTCTTTGCTACTAGTTACGCGCTCTTTCCTCCCAACACAGAATACTCTTCCGATTAGTTCCTCGTTTTTGTTCTTCGCAACCACCGTACTTTCATCACCCAAACTGCATCGCGTTTGCCTCCATCCCTCCAGGCGTACTGCCATCCGCTTGTTTGCTACTAGCTAAGCCATATTGCCTTCCAACGCACATTAATCCTGCACTTGGCTACGGTCTTATGCGATGTCAACAACCCGGCTGTCAAGCGTCTCATAGGCGAGTGATCGCATCAGCACTTGCCATATATTGTTGCACTATCTAAACTGGCACGGGTACAATCGGTGCAAAAGAGAAGAAATTCTTTAATGTAACTAAAGCGCAGATTGCGTTTTATGTCATGAAAACGAGCACTGTACCTCGTTGTACCCAGTCATACCCAAAAATTCTGAACAAAAGCATTTTTGATCGGGAAACGGCTCATGAAAGAAACATCATATAATTTAATATTTCACTATAACAGTGAATATTTCTGCAGATCGCCAGAAAGGAGTTTTGCATTTTTTTCGGCCAACTTTTTTGCTGTCGTCAAAATCGTTACTGTCATCGTGTTCCTTATCGATCATGCGATCGATGGAAGCACTTTGAAAGACATATTACGCTGCATTAAGGAATAGACCGTAACCTTCATTATTTACATATCATTACCTTCAAATTTTCGAGTTTTCAAAATTTTTCTCCAAGAATGTTTTACATGGACGTAAGCAAATGTTTGAGTGCTGTCGACCTCATCGGCGCTCTCCAGGGGAAATTTCATGCTCACGTGGTAAGTGGTCTGAGCTGCAGTGTGACCTTTAAGCCGTCACTTAGTGAGCACTCCACACTATTTGCTAGACAAACAGCAGATAAAAGAGAGCAGCGGATATCTAAATAAACAGCCACAGAGCCGAAAAGAGTCGCGTGGCTGCGGGCGGGGCGATGTGACGGTGACGGATATTGGTCGGTGTGGGCTGTGTCCGTGTTTCGAAGGCATTTCAAGATCTGGAATGTATCCCCGAAGCTGCATCGACTCGAATGTGATCCGAGCCTAATGCAATTGAAAAATTTCGTGTAGCAGCGGAAGTTGCCCAGTTGAGTCGAATTATATTCAGTTGAAAGACAATCTAGACGCCCGTGTAACAGGAGCATAATGTATTCTTCGTTATCTCTTCTTTTCAGCAGTTCTCAATCCAGGCCTCTGAATGCCTCCTGCAAACAGGCGGTGATTAGCATTGTCGAAACCTGCCACCCTTTCTTGTGGGATTTTTATTGCTGACTTTGTGGACGGCACTGGTAGCTGTGCACCAGCTATGTATATCTTCCAGCATTTTGACTTAGGGCTCTTCAACTACCTGATTCCGGAGTGCCTGCATGAGTGCTGAAGTTTCGAAGTCAATTGCCTTTTGGTAATCTATCGAGGCTATATATAGGTGTTGATTGCGCCGTGCGCATTTTTCTATCACCTGAATCACAGTGTGAATATGGTTTATTTTCGATTACCCTTCACGAAAGCCTGCGTGATCATTAGGTTGATTGAAATCTAAGGTTATCCTGACTCTTTTAGCGATTAGCTTAGTAACGTTATCAACAAAGTACAGTAAGCTGATCGGTTTGTAATTCTTAAAGAGCTTGGTCTATCCTACCTTATGGATTGAGATTATGTTAGTGTTCTTCCAAGCAAATGGTACGCTAGACATCATAAGACTTTGCGTATAAAGGGTGGCTAGCTTTTCCAGCACAATCTCTCCTCCATCCTTCAATATATCTGCTGTTATCTGATTCTCACCACCTACTTTCCCCCTTCGCATAGCTCCTAAATCTTTTTTTACTTCCTCTTTCGTTACTGGCGGGATGTCCCAAGCCTGTGCTCTACTCCTCTCTCATTAACCTCTTGACTGCATTGGCTATTTTATAGATTTGTGTAAAATTGTTCGGTTATTTAAACTATCTTACCCACATAGCTAAGGACATTGCCCTCTTCGTCTTCCAGTCTTCAACGTTCTCGAAACTGTGACCGTGGAAAGATGGCTGCGACCCAGGTGTGGGAACAAACGGCGGGGCATTTTCGGTGTCGAGTTCTTTGGCTACTGTGGTGGAAGTCATGGCTCTTATTGAGATTTGCACTGAGCCGAGTTTAGAGTTTAGGCCTTGGAGGCAGTGGCTTCTCTTGTGGGGAGATGTAGCATCCACTCGCTGAGGATGGCCTTCAACGGTGTCTTTGAAGTCAGGTACTTGGGACGCTACCTAGCTGCTCCAGCAAATATGTCATCAACAAGCGGTTGAAGTACAAAGGGAACGGTCACTGAGACGTGCTGGGACTCGCAAAGCAGCAGTGGGTACTGGAGAAGGAAGATTAAACCGCTAGCCTCTCGCATCCCCAGGACTAGCCAAGCGATTCCTCATGCAAAGAACTGCGCACACTTTGACGAATAACAAACAGCCTGGTGTCTTCCTTCATGTTCTCTGTTTGTCGTCAAAGTGTGCGCTTTTTTTTAATCATGAATCAATAACAACTAGCCCAAACTCCTGTTTCGCTGGCCAAGTGCGAGATATAACAGTTCGGAAGGGTGACGGCACCACTGGACCGGCTACTATTGTTGGAACGACGCACAACTGTATCCGCGTTGCCCGCTTTAGAAGTTCAAGCTTGTTCTTGTGGTTAATTCGGTTTCACGATCCGGATCAGCGGTGATTACCTGCCATAGGTAGAAGTATTCCTTTACCACTTTCAACATATCGCTACCTATTACACTCAAAGTATCAACGATAACGTCACAGCTATCATTACGCAGTCCGCAGTAGAAATAGGCAGTAGGATGGTTCAATAGGATACCGTCAAGCCATCTTAAGGGACGAAATACCTGATTAAGAAACGTCAAAGCATGAAAGCATCTAACTTCACAGACTGGTAGAGCTATCAAAGTTACTGAACTGAAAGCAGCGTATAAGGAAGTTTGATATATAGAGAATCGAGCATGCTCTAAACAACGGAGCTAGATTAAAAGCAGTGAAGAGGAAACTGAGCATAGGAAAAACTAGATGTATGAATTAATAGACAAAGAGGGCAAATTATCAGCAATAAGGATAAAACAGTTGCGGAATTTTTTCCTACAGCGAGTTGATGTTTGCATCGGGTATCGCGTAGCCCCAATCCTTAACAACATTTTCTGGCTAAGGTTGATAGGGCCACAGAACAGAAATCAGGAGCGATAATTTGGAAGGCATGTAGGTATGTAGATGACTGCTTAGTGTTGTCTTCTGAACCCAAACCAGCAACGCACCGTCGTCCATGTGCTAAAACGTTTTAAGGAGTGCGGCCCTCGTCTCAATTTCGTAGTAGAATTATCTAGAGATGGAAGGCAACAATTTCTAGATTTGTCCTTGCATTTTTGCCCCAAGCATGTATGTTGGGCATACGACCCGAGGGTGAAAAAAAGCGTTGCTTGATTATTCATCCGGCCATTCCAAAGTCATAAAGAACGGGATAGTCACTTCCTGTCTGAAGGCAGCCATCAACAAGTGTTGCTCACATGCAAGGAAAGCGTCGCGTCCCAGTTGAAGAGGCTAAATGAGACCGGGTACCCTCAGTATATAATCGTGGAATCTAGTGGAAGGCTGGCAAGGTGGATAAATGATGAGTAGCGACCAAAACTCCGGGAAACAGAGCGTCGAAGTTTTGCCGTCATTCCATACGTGCACAGATTGGCACATGGACTTAAAAATGTAGCAGAGCGTTACAACATTCCGATTGTGTTTTCCGCCCCTCGAAAGTTAGCAGCAATCTGTTCACAGGTGCACATCCGGGTGAAAGGAGGGGAAATAATCGTACGACAAAGAAAAAATGAATGCAGCATCGAACACAAAGCACCGTTCTTTACCTGTGCCAGGGGGGTTGTGCACAAATTTCCGCTATCGTGTGGCGCACTATACATCTGCCAGATTGGGCGATGCGTCAACGAAAGATTAGGAGAACACCGAAGATTACTCGGGGGACATTCTCTTGATGATTTCCCTAAACATTGCCGCACGTGTAGCACAAACGACACGAAAAATAAAATCCAGTGGAAACCGCTTTTCGACAAAACGACCTTCCTATTCAGGAACAGGGATCAACGCACGCGTGAGCTCATGGAGGCCTTACATATGCGCATCAGTGGAGATAGGTGCAGTTAGTCAGACTTCCGTCGGCTTCTCTGATAGGGAGTACCTGTTGATGACCAAATCATTGGGATTCACGAGGTAACATGTGATGTTCATGACGTTTTTGTTTTGTTCTTGTTGGTTTTCCTATTTATTCGAGCATATGCCTCGAATAAACCTTCAGTTGTGAGTATCACTCGTCTTTGTTTGTCTCGCTTGTCCTCGTTTTTCCACGGCAACTCATTCAGTATGCGCCCACTTAACTCTGTCCAGGTGCACCAGTCGTGGACACCTTTTCCCGCAAACTTCCTAATCTTATCCGACGGCTTGCCTTCCCCTTGAATTCAGTACGTTATCCTAAGGAATCATCGGTCATCTTCCCTTTGCATTCATATTTATTTCTGCTTTATTAAGGCGAAAGCCTTTAATGGCTCATGCTCGCGGCCACCGTCGTGTCTGTTCACCCTCCGTAATGCTTTCTAACTCGAAAAACTTGGAAACTAAAAAGGTAGAATAAAAAAACACAATTGAATCACATAAAGCAGGAAACCCAACAGAGGATTAGAAGTTCAGAAGCAACGTCAACAAGAGTAAGCGTCAAGCGGTTTAGTAAAAAAAAAAAATAAAAAAGAGTCATACCAATACTTTGTCTTTAATGATAATTCACAGAGGTAGCAATAGTAACCGCCAAAGTCGCAAGCAAAGGCTTTTGCGTCACGCAGTTTGGAGAGTTGAAAGCGCCCCTCCAAATTTTTGTGATCTGAAACTTCAGTGATCTATCGGAACATATTCGACTGTTTAAAGCGATTGACTTTCCAAAGGGACTAAGTCTATGTTGGACGCTGTAGTGGAGCGCTCCGGATAATTTC
The DNA here is from genome assembly GCF_052857255.1 of Amblyomma americanum. NCBI lineage: Eukaryota > Metazoa > Arthropoda > Arachnida > Ixodida > Ixodidae > Amblyomma > Amblyomma americanum. The sequence continues at coordinate 17,736,610 of NC_135500.1, forward strand.
GACCATTTTGAGTTCGTGAACGCGCATTGACATCGCATAGTACGTGGCCCTCTAGCAATTTGGCCTCCATCGAAATGCGACCATCGCTGCCGGGATGGAACTCGGCTCTTTCGGGTTAGCAGCCGAGCGCAATAAAGGCTTAGCCGCCGCAGCGACTAGAACCTGTTCTTCTTATAACATTAGGCCAAAAAAAGTTTGCCGTTTGGCGTTTTCGTATATTCAATACTAAATATACTAAGTTAGATAGCTTGCCAGGCTTAATTGTCCGTGCTTTGTTGTGTGCACGAGAGAACTAAAGATTGGGCGCAACCACTGCACGAGAATCTGTAAACGAAACGAAGGATATTTTCTCTCCTTTTCTTCATCGTGTTTTTTGAAACAGATACCTTAATGGCCAACTGGGATGAGGCAATTGCATGAAGAGTTGCACACTCACCACCTGAAGAGTAACTCCGACTTAGAGCGTGCTTAGCCCAACTTTTGAGCCAGAGCTTGTAGAAGGAGTGCACGCCTCGTCGCAGATGCATATCTGTCTGAAGAACAAAATGAAGCGCAAGTGATGAGCACCAAATGCTCCAGTCCCGATGCTTTCGCTCTTTTGTGTATACAAAGCAATGCCCTCTGAATCCTTTCGTTTTCTTTGAGCTTCATCTGTAAAGGAATCTTGAAGTCTGTGACATGCAGCTATGGTTTGGTCAATTTATGGTAATGATTTCTAGATCATAGATTGTTAACGTCAGTTCTACACACAGACTTAAAGAACATACTGTTATGGTTATAATAGGCCATCCTGGAAGCGGCTACACTGGTAGCCACCGTAATCCGGCTAGCTTTTCCTGCTGTGTGCCCAATAAGTTTGTTTGAGCATCAGGACTGCCTCGAGGCTCCAACTAAGGACTGCCGTTTTTCTCGCTATTTGTTATTAATCAGCCGCGACACATCAAGAACTAGATTGCTCTGTTATTCGCTAATGATTTGAAACTGTTCCGCCTGATTGAGAACTTGTAACATTGTAGCCGTTCGCAAACATACATAGGCAATAACGACAACCAAGGTAGCACAAACTGAAATACGAGATGTCTTCAAAGCAACTATTCAAAACAAATAAAATGGTTGGAAAATGTTGGTCCATTGTTTTAGATCTATTAGCATCCACTCAAGCGCAGCCATACACCTACAAAGAAAAAAACTATACAGGTTTCACTGAAACATCGTAGTTCAAGAAAAATTAGTCCTGGCCGAGAATCCGAACCTGCGACACTCACCACAGCAGCCGCTCTAGCGATGAGTTGAAAAAATCAGTTTTGAGCTGCTTGGCGTCTTCACATTGTTCTGAACAGAGGCTTAGCGCGGCAAAAAAAAAAAAAAAGAATGGAGGCACAGAGGACGAGTGTCCCATGACAAATCACTTTATTACCTTGAAGGCCCCCACGATCGGGAGACTACCTGCCTTGCTGGGTGAAAAGATGTTTCACTGTCCGTCTACTGGGCGTCGTCAAGGAAGTTCTAAAATGTAGCTGCAGCAAACCTCTTTCAGACGTCACGAAAAATGATCTAGCAATGATCATTAGCAAAATGTTTTCCCAGCGAATGCGGGTATTTGTGAAAACAATTGGTTGTAGCCATTTCGTACCCGCGCGTCTTGTTTGTTTTGTTGAGTGAAAGAGCAGCACCATGCTCAGACATCAAGCTCTCAACGTGCACTGCATAAGAGCATGCTGCAAGCTTGATGTTGGTGGCACTGCTGCTATTCAATTAGAAAAAAAATATCAAAGCAATACAACTTATTAAGAAGAGTAAGAGATCACATGCAATGCTAACAGCGCAATCAGCGTATGAGCTCAATGCAGTGAATAGGGCAGCAGAGAAAAAGCACCCGTGAAAAAATTCGTACCGCCAGCATGTGATAAAGACGAATGGCGCAGAAAATCAAAAAGTAGCAGCATGACACAAGAAGACAAGATCTCATCGTAAATTTCCTGCGACGTGCTACTTTATTCAGCCGCGCTGACATGGCATTTATGGTCGCGCCTGTGGTGTCGTGAAACAAGCAGAACAAAAATTTTCCCAGCTTCTTTCACAGCCTGGCCGACGCATCGATTATTGCTTGGTCCGACTGTAGCTCCGCTGTAGGCCTTCGAAATGAGTTACGTATAGGTTGCAACACAAAAACAAAACATTCAAAAGCAAAGCGGGGAAGGAAATGCCTTTAAATAGTTTTGAATCAGATGACGGACGCGCACCGTGCTACGACCATATCAAGAAGTGACTCAGCACAACAGCCAACACCGCAGGCAACTTCCCCCGCCCAGTGCGAAGCTTAATAATCAGCAAGCGGTGGCGTGGAGACGTGTTCAAACAGGCGTCTACCGGCACCCAACATTAATTAAACATATCCCGGAAATTGAGGACGACCAATGTAAGAAATGGGGAGCGAGAGGGACACTCGACCATATTATTCGGGAGTACACGCAATCCCCAGGCAGGGCGAATAAAATAGATAGTAGAGACGCCTGGGAGACCTTGCTGCGTAGCCCGGACCCTGAGCACCAGCTCATCGCCGTCCAACTGGCTGAAGAGGCTGCCGCGATTCAAGAAATCCAGGCCAGCATCGGACGCGGCGATGCTGTTCACACCAACCCCTCCTGGCCCTCATTTCTCGACTGAGAGGAAGAGCCGGAGGGTAGGATAAGGTCGTCTTCTTTTGTTGGACAATAAAGTCTTTCCTTCACTCACTAGCGTTCACCTGACGGCTTCTTTCAGTTCATCACCACCAGCCGTACTACGCCCGCTGCAGGATAAAGGCCTCTCCAATTTCTGTCAAATTAACCCTGTCCCGAGCCAGTTGCGGCAACCTATCCGCGCAAAGTTCTTAATCACATCTGCCCACCTAACTCTATGCCGTACTGTGCTTCGCATGTTTTCTCTTGGAATCCAGTCCGTTAGTTTTAAGTACCATGGTTAAGTGTGCTAGCCTGAAGAACCGCAGTTGTAGCCTCAATATTTTCCTGGACCGTACTGTTACAGAGAAAACGAAGCTGGCCGTGGCGCGGGAGAGAGCGCTTGCGCTAGGCTAGTGGACACTAAACCATCTCTTGTCCATTCTTCAGCTGGCAGCCACGTATTCTGGGGATGATTATTTTGTTTTCGTACGCCTACCATTTCTCCTTGATTTCAGACAAGGTTCTCTTTTCTTGTTTTGCTTTCCGTTGTGCCCTGTAAAGGGCTTGGCGGCTAGGTATATACAAGGTGCATCAGTGAAACTTTCAAATATTTTTTAAATATGCTTTTTTGGGGTAAAAATATGGCTTTTGCGGCATAGCATTACCAGTGTTGGCGGACACCAGAAAACCGGTGTATCGTCTTAATTAGTAAGGTGGTAAACTAATTTTTAATAATTAACTTTTTAACTTGTACAGTTAGGTGCCTGTTGCAATTAGAGGTTGTAGCCGGTCGTTAGTAAGCGCCATATAAGTTTTTAGAATTTCAAGAACGAGATTACCCTTGGCGCTGTGGCTCGACAAAATATGGCTGCATCGTGCGAAAATACATGCGCTTTCGAAAGTATGCAGGCAAAGCAACCCCTCCAGTCACGTAACTAGTCGAAAAAGCCATATTTTGTCGATCCACAGCGCCAAGGGTAATCACGTTTTTGATATTCTAAAAACTTATAAACTTATATTGCTATTTCTGGCGACCGGCTACAAATCTCTAATTGCAACTAGGCGCCTAACTCTACTTGTTAAAAAGGTAATTATTAAAAGTTAGTTAACGAGCTTTTACTTAAAGCGATTCACCAGTTTTCTGCTGTCCGCCAGCACTGGTAATACTGTTACGGTACGCAGTCGCCAAGCGAAGACGACGTTGTTGTGTAGCTGAGTAGTCGACGAAGAGGAAGACGCTGCCGCTAGAAGAAGAAGTAGTGCTTGTGTGACCCGTTTCGTGGTGTGTCTTCTGTGTACGGCGTACCGTTTCTGCTGCTGAACTAACCTCGTAATGATACTACGCCGCAAAAGCCATATTATTACATCAAAAAGCCTACTTTTGAAAGTGTTTGAAAGTGTTCGCTGAAACACCCGGAATAATATACATTTGGATATCTTTTCGGCCCTGCAGATGTTCTTCTTAAATACCAAATCTCTCTTTATCTCTCTCTCTCTATCAATTACATTTAGAACTTGATCATATGTCCATGATCTAGTGGAGACTTTTTTAATACACTGTTCTACCGCTTGTGATATGGTCATCGAGTGACGATCATTCATATACCGAATTCCAAGCTGCATATTTTCGAAAATCAGCTGCATCCTTTACTTTCCACCAAACCATTACGATTAGCCTTTTATGGTCAAAACTTTTTTTCGCTCCGCGTCTATTTTGATTTCATTCAACCTTTCATCTAAATCTCCCGTCATTATGCAGTCGTCAGTGCTGGAGCGGGAAGCGCTCAATTCCCAAGCGATTACGGCGTCGTCACTTCCCTTTTTTACTGTAATAGTAATTCCCTTTTTTCTGCTGCACATGGTCAACAACATTTTTAAGTTGCTGTCTAGGTGTCTATCTAGACATCTTAAGTGAGCGTTCATACCACCTCGTATAAGAAGCTCTCTAGATTAGCGGCCTATGGGGCAAGTTGGTGCGTGATGAAATTAACGGTGCCGCAACGACGACGGCACAAGAAAAGGACAACACGTGCTTCGTTCATTTAATCATAGAACCCTTCCTTTGCCTTGCAATAGTTTAATATCTTCCGATAGACATTCGATGAACACTTGTTTATCGCCTTCGTTTTTCGCTTCCCGCCCACAAATACACTACTCATAATAGTGCTTCTTAGCATGCAATATTACATTGAACTTATACGTGCTCTTCGCACTGTTCAGTTAACCTTATATAAGTGAGCCCATGCATGGCGTCCCGCAAAGGAGTATCTTAGGTCCACTTCTTTATTATCATTATTAATATGAATGCATACTTTATAATATACGCGGGCGACACAAGCATATTCTTCAGTGGTTACCACCCCGATGATCTCGTTATCCTTGCAAATAGGACGCTTTCAGCGCTTGTCCACTGGGTAAACTGTAATGCTCTACAGATAAACGTTTCGAAAACGAAAGCAATGTTCTTTCGCTCGAAAGGAAAAATATTAAGTTTCTCCAGACAACTTTGCTATGCCTCGAGTAGTATAGAAGTTGTTAACAGCTTTAAAACGTTAGGAATCTGGTTTGCGGAAAAACTGCTCTGGGATACACAGAGTGATCATATATGTCTTAAGGTTGCTCGTGTAGTTCGCGTACTACCATGGTATCGCCATTTTTTCTACCTCAATTAAACTGCTTCTGTTTAAAACTCTCTTCATGTCACATTTGCATTACTGCAACCTGGTTTGGGGAACTGCTCCAAAGACCACTCTTCAAAATATTTACCTCCTTCAAAAGAAGGCCTTAAGAATTATTTTCAACCAGCCATATGATTATCCTTCCGCAGCCCTTTTTTACAATAGTAACGTGCCGAGAATATTTAGTCTTTATGATATACGTCTGTCCCTGCGCTACAAACAGGAAACACGGGACAAAATTTCAACAATATCTCAAATCGCTAAGCTTCAGCTCCTAGTGCCTACATACCCGCTGCGCCGTCAAACACACTACACCCCTAACACGCCACGAACTAACCACGGGCTACAGATGCTTAGATATTATCTTCTCGCACTACTAAACCATCTCTTTGATGCAGGAATTTACATTAATAAATGCAGCAGTGCTGACCTCCGGTCGTTCTCTCACTAAATAATTCTCTTTTTTTATGGTTTGTGGTTGTTATGTATTTCTATACGGTCGAAATATCCAAGCTCGTTGAATGCTTAGCGTAACCCGTCAGCATGCCAATATCATGTTGTCTTCATTCATGTATGTTGAAAATTGTTCTTTTTTATGCGTTGTCAATGTGTTCACTGCAGTGAAATGAAGTGCCAGAATATCTCTATATAGAATGTTTAAATAACGCTTTCAGTACATGCTTTGAATTTTGTGTATTACTTGTCCTTTAAGTTATATCGCGCGCTTAGTTTGTGTTTCCGCTGCTCATTTATAGATTGTGAATATGCCTTAGGTTTATCTATGCCTTTCTTGTTTGCACGTGACCAACGGCGCCACTGTTGCTGGATGTTGAGGGCCTCGGGAGCTTGTCAAGCTAGGATTTTTGTTCCGGTGCCCACTGCTTTCTGTAGCAAGAAATAAATAAACTGAAACTGAAACAAAGCAGCATTCCTACTCCTCCTCCGCCTTTCCGTACGCCAGCCTGCCTATTGCATTCCAAACGATAGCCATGAAGAAACGAAGCTTTTTGGAGGTCTACAAGGTCCGTTGCTATATTCTCTGTCCGTTGCTATATTCTCTGTTTTTATCTGTTGCTTGCTTTCAAGGCACTTTGCTGGCGCTCTTCCTGCTTCCATATTTATGTAAGCTGTATCTATGACCTTACTATTCTTGTTCCTGTGCTTTTTTTAAGCTTCAGCTCATATTTATTTCCGCGCTTTCTCTCACTGCTGGTGTCTGTGTCCTCCATCAACCTCTTGTGCTTCGCATAGAGGTCTTCACTGTCTGTTTATGCCGCGAAAGCCGCCCGTCTTCCATTAATTCCTCTCCCGGTGCGCCTTCGGACCCCCTAAAAAAGCTACTCCATTGCCCGAAGTCACCGTCGTATTCTTCCGCGCATGCCGCGGTTAAAATTCATGCCATCCCGTCGGAATCCTTCCTCGCGTCCCGCTTCTCGCAGTTCTTTGTTTATTTCCACTACCTCACAATGCATTTCATGAGCCAGCTTCCTGATATCTCGGTTTGCAGCCCAGTGGCGTCGCAAGCGGGGCGCGGAGGGTGTGGTCCGCACCGGGTGCAGCACTCGAGGGGGGGGGGGGGGTGCAGCTCGGCAGTGAGAAGGGGAGGGGGACGTTCGGGGGCCAAATGAATTACTGTGTGAAAACGCGGAAAGGCGCGGGACGGCGCCGCTAAGACACAGAGAGGGAAGTCTGATCTTTATGCACAACGAATTATTCTGTTTGGAGGACTGCTTTAAAACCCATGCCTTAGCCTATGCCTTGATTTATGATATTACGCCATTCTTTTAACGTCGGTCCAGGCACGTGTTCTTGCGTGTACCCTGGAAACGCGAGCACTAACCCGATGCTCATCGGAGGCCCCTGCGCGACGCCCGTCCGCGGCCGCGCCGCCGCATCGTCTCCCTTTTGTGTATGTGCAGTTCACTCTCCTTTCCTGAGCTAGGCCGGCTGGCGGTATCTCTCCCGCACTCTTTAGGGCTTTCTTAGTTCATTTATCAAGTGTACCTTTCTCGGTCCTCAGCCAAGCCTCACATCCGCCTCACACTTTGAAAACGCGAAAAGGCGCGGAATGCTCGTAGCTGACTGGAAGAATGGTAAGTTTCAGATCCCTACGCGCAGACTAGAAAAAAAAATAAGTAGGAGGGTGCCCTTACCCAGGTCGGGTGCTTAGTACGTGAATACCGGGAATACCGGGTATTCACGTAGTAAGCACAAGGGTATTCACGTACTGCATTATGTCGTCCTTCTATTTTTCTCTCTGAAGAAGACAAAGTCATTGTTCAAATGAGAAACAACTGAAAACGTTACAAAAACCGAGCCTGGGGACACCCACCGTCCCCCAGCTCCAAAAGGCCGTTTCGTGTTTAATATTTTCTGTTGATAATACACCCATGCGCGTTGGTAACTTTTCAGTCTGGATGGGGAAGCCAGCTTGCACCGTTCGGCGTGAAGAAGAGGTGAAGAGTGAAATGTAGAGAATGCAAAGTAAAAGGCTTTCACCTGTGCATATGGCATGTGAAAGCCTCTGCTTGGAACCTAACAAGAACGCCATGAGATTGAGAGTATTTGAGGAATGGGTTCGGGTACAGAGTCAGCTCAAAGGGTGCTTTTCTGTGAACTCCCATTATGAGACTACACTTACCACCACCACCGCCCTCTTGGTACCAAGGAATGCAGCCCAACATCCCAAGCACCGTGACCAAGCCTGTTAGCGGCAGCTTGACAAGCACTTCTGCTTGCGACATATAAGAGGCGCTTTCATTTTCGGAACATGCCTGAGAAACATCCAGCAGCGCTGAACGAAGGACTGCTATGGCGGCAGTAAGGTCGATGTTTCCAGGGGTTGGATACACTATCTTATGGGCCTCAAAAGACGCCCAGAGCGGGAACAGTTACGTTTTATTCCAAGCTATGACTTAGCACACGTGCGAGGGTGTATTGCAGTCTTAGAGAAGTCGACACTGAGAGGGCAAGGAGTAACATGTTTGCTTGGTGAAACTGCTGTAGAAGTACTGTACTGGGCCAGTTTATTGCCGAGAAATTCTGCAAAAACTATTTTAAACACCCGCCTACTATGCCCGCCTGCTACTTATGGCTCATCTTTATTTCCATCTTATAAATATTTTGCTTCCGGTCTGCTCATTCAAACCTCATTTCGACAGTGTGGATAACTTAATCTGCTACGGACGAGGCCTCCTAACATACGACGTAATCTTCAAAGGATGCTTATCATTTACACCCAAGTAAGCGTTATTCTTATCCATGTCAGCTGCAGTGCGGACGTATCCGCTGCCCAAGCCCAGGAGCGTAATGCTGCACTACAACACACACAAAAGCCGCCGCGGTGGCGCAGTGGTTATGGCGCTCGGCTATCGACCCTGTGGGTGCAGTGCTCTAGAACCTGAGGTTCTAGGCCACTGTACTGCGGGATATACGCGTTCCCCATTTCCTCCACCAGCCAGCGGCGAGCGCGCGAACGCCACAAGGCGAACCGCGCGAGGCGCCCGGGAGCGGAGGAGGACACACCTCCTTCTCCCTTCCTGTATGCCACCGCGACGCCACGGGGGCGCGCTGGCCGCTCACGTAAGGGGAAAGGAGGCACACACTGCTCAGGGGATAGTGACGATTGCCACCCCGAGCTGTAGTAAGGAGGCATTAAAAAGGCGCCAATTGCGCGGGAAGGCGACTCACGCCACGGACTGCCGAGGAACCTGCTTCGCCAGCCCCCTGGTGCCCACCCCTAGCCGTGAATCGTGCGATGACCGAAGGCCGCGGTGAGCTCCCTGTATTTGTCCTTTTCCCCGGATTGAACATTCTTCTGGCGCTTAGTGTGTTTTATTTTGTGCTGACACGAATGAATGATTTCTAACGAGCTCTGCCTCTGCCTATTTCGCCCTAACCCTCCGTGGCTGCAATTGGTTGCTCCACAGGTTGGGGGTAACGGTTTGCGTACAAGTGACGTCTGTGTGCGTGACTAGCACGGAGACTTGTTTTCCGCGCCAGCTGCGCACAGTGTGACCCTCATGACCCAGACGACGCACTTCGACCCGGCTGTGGCGGTCAAATTTCAATGGAGGCGAGATGCTAGAGGCCCGTGTATTGTTCAATGTCAGTTCACGTTAAAGTCAAGCCCCCATAAACCATTAACCACGAAAAACGCACAAAAACAATTAAGTATGGGCACGGCCCTATGTAAGGGTCTGCAGTGCCGCCGCTATGCGACACTCCCGGTATGCGGCAAGGTAACTGGACTTTTGCATGGAAGACACATGCGGCATGCGAGACGATTGCTATGCGGCCGTTCACTCGACCGTATGTTGGTATTCGACGCTCGGGAATCGGGTCGTCCGATAGTTCTGACCTGAGAAGGTACTTGAGATGGCTAGGAGCGGTGCACATCGAGTCGTGCACAACAGAGGTCACCGCCTTCTCGTCGCGGAGGCCTGTGAGCGCCTCGTGGAAGATATCGACCAGTGGTTGCATCACAGCGGAACTTAGTTTGGAAATTCGCCTGCGCTCTCTTCTCCTACTGCAACACAGAAATCTGTCTTCAGAGGCCAGGCAAAAAGAATATGTACACAAGAAGTGAGACCCATAAGTGGAAATATTAACGATTAGCTATAGCTCGCAGAGATTGGCAGTGAACATCCATGGTGGCAAAGTTGGAGTCCCTGCAGTTTTTACTTCAGGAACGCGGTCACCTATTGCACGATGCTCTTGACCAGGTGCTCATGAAATCAAACGAACTCGGAATTGTAGTTGAGAGACGTGCCAGGTTAAAGCAGAGCATGTCAGGTGAGCAAGCAAGAGAGTCGGGACTTACATCGCAGGAAGCTAATAAGAGGGCGATGCTCGAGTGCATTGATAGATTTTATACTGAGCTGTGCATAAGATCAAAAACAATTCTAGAACTGGCAACTCTGTTTGGACCTCTTGAAGCGAAAAGCATTCTTTATACTACTCTCATTTAGTCTGAGGAACAACAATAAAAACAAATGTGTTGAAGCTTGAAAGGCACTTAAATGGAGAAGCGGACTCCCCAGACTACCACATCTGGCGTGCTGAGACTGCAGAGCATGTTTTAGTGGTGTGCCCAGCGTATGCACACGAAAGACTCATGCTAGCATCTGCTTTCAAGTCTCTTGACACCAGGTCCCTCTCGAAGGATTTGATCCTCGGCGCTTGGCCAGACAGTTCGAAAACTCTGCAGGCAATGCGAGTGCTCTCACGCTTTTTAAGCGGTGTGACATTCCTTGTGTGCTACGAGGATCCACGTTCGACGGCGCGGCGTAGACGGAGACCCAGATGACAGGCATCATCAATTACCCCAGCCATGCTCGTTGAGAGTGACAACCAGAACGAAGTGGTTTAAGCCCAACCGGACCCAACCGGACCCGCCGCCGCCGCCGCGGGGAAACAGGCTTTATCCTCCCCAATTTGCGTGGCCGTTCCAGGTGCGGCCCTCCCGGGCACATTCCAGGACAAGGGAACTGTCAGCGATCCAGAGCGCGCCGTACCACAGCCGACGCTATGCGCTACCGCGAAGACAACATTCTTTCCCTCTGACTCAACACGTGAAGGGGGCGAGACCAGAAGTGGGGTGGTATGTTTGTGCGCCCAAGTGAAAGCCCTAGCCCCCCCTCCTTCCCCTTACGACGTGGGCTATCGCCGGGAAGGCACCCACAGCTTCCCGCCGTGCCTCGTGAACAAAAGCGCATTCCCAGAAGGGCCGTGACGGACACCTGTCATGGCGGACAGGCAAGACTCGCCAAGAATGTGGGAAAACAGGGGCGACCCTTAATCTGGTTTCCCGGAGCGACAGACGAACCCCTTCATGATTATTAGCTGTGTCCCGCCGTCGGTAGCGCGGCAGCATCGAGGGCGCTTTCGCCCCCTCCTCTGTTGTTGACGAGCGACGCGGATCGATGGTGGGAGGCGGTATGCATGCCTGAGGCAAGGATTAGCTCCGAAGAGAGAGCCTATGTATACTCTCACTTGAGAGAGAGTGGTGGCGTTTTTGTTGTTTATTTAGTTTGTTTTGTTAACAAGAATCTGGGTTCGAGGCTAAGCCCAACCCAAGGGGTTGTCCCCATCTCGCATGTTATTTTTCATTGGAGAATTGATGCCTTGGGCGGGCCACTGAAAATGACCGCCCTTAGTCCTTTGTTAATCAAGTGCTTAAAAGCGCATGTAAACGGATGCAGTCCAGTCCAGTCTGAGCTGGGGCTCCATGCTTAGCATGTAATGTGATGCTACTTAGGCACTAACCTGCCCGGTCGATGAGTAAAGTAGTGCAAAGTTTGTTCTTTTGTAAATTCAGTTCTGCTTTTTCCAGTTTAACTCTCTGTATATGTATGTTGTAAAATTATGCTCTGCTGTCATCATCTACAAGCTCGCCTCCTGTTCATCTTCCAAGCCGAACGACACTAGAGGAAGGGTTTGTGAACCATCCTCGAAGAAACGGACGACTATTGAAATTCTACTGCATACACGCTCAGGACGACATCGTTCGCCAAGAGGGCCTTCAGCGCCGAAGCCCGACGGCGTGCAGCTTCTGCCAGCAACCGCTCGAGCCCAACTCCGGAGCCACTCCATCGCCCCCATGAAGTCGTCGGCACGTAAGCTCGGACGCCCCAGCCTCTGATGTATAATCTTAATCATGTGTAATTATTGAATATACCTGTTTGTTTAAACTGAGCCATACGGTGTCTCTTTGCCTCTCCGTCCCGTGTGGACCTGCGCATTATGGGGGTCATCACAGCGGTACGGGCCCTGACTCGCGTTTGTCATGTTAGAAAGTGTGCCTTGTCTTTTGTCTTTTTTCATCTGCCTGCTCCCATCATCAACCACCATCGGGACCCTCTTTTTTTTTCTCCTCTCCCCGTTCCCCAGTGCAGAGTAGCAGGCCAGACATACATTTTTCCGGCCAACATCTCCGCCTTTCCCATCATAAACCCTCTCTCTCTCTCTTAACTTAAGCGGAACGCTTTTCGTTACCATCCACGTTTCTGCCCGTAGGTGAGTACCAGTAAGATACAGCTGTAGTACTCTTAACTCTTGAGGGGTAAAGGCAAACTGCTATGTGCGCTCCACCCAATCCCTATCCTTTTAGTTACCACTAGTTATCCTTTACCACATCCAGCACCTCGCTTCCAGCTGTGAATTGCTGTTCGCTTCCTAGACTGTTGAACATTACTTTGGTTTTCTGCATGTTAATTTTTATACCCACCGTTCTGCTCTGTCTGTATAACTTATTAATCATGATTTGCAGTTCATCTCCGGAGTGTCTGAGCAAGGCACTGCCATCAGCGAATCGCAGATTATTTAGGTATTCTCCATTAACTCTTATCTCGAACTGTTCCCGATTCAGGCCTCGGAATAACTCCTGTAAACAGGCGGAGAATAGCATTGGCGGGATCGTGTCTCCTTGCCTGGCGCCCTTATTGAAATTTTATTGATGACTGTGGCCAATTTTTTTAGCGCAATTACCTCTCCGTCTTTCAACAGACCTGCTCGTACCTCATCCTCATCAACTACTTTTCCCCTTTGCATTGCTGCTAAGCCTTTCTTTACTTCCTCTTTCGTTACTGGTGGTGTATCGACTTAGCGTCAACTGGGTTGACCGACCAGACCAGCATGAGCCCAGTGCCAAGGCACGAATCCCCCAAGCTTTATTGCGCGCTCGCTTTTATACAAAGAAATGGGACAACGCCCCATCGGCTTATCAAGCTTGTCGCTCGAAGCCAGGCGCGATACGATACATCCTATTTTGTTGCAGTGAAAGAAAGGAAGTAAACTATGCATGCCGTTATTTAGAAATGGACCATGACATAGTTCTGCGACGTTGCAGCTTTTAACAGAAACTAACACGCGAAAATATGAGCACAGCGAACTGAAGAAATCTAATCAAGGTTCTGGTCGTAGTCTAGTCTTCGTGGTGCTCTTGTGTCTTTGCGGCCTCCGTGTTGCTGGGGTTGGAGGCACGCTGTGCGGCAGGGCAGGGGCTGCTGCGGTGCTGTTAGCTGCGTCATTGATGGGCGCACTTGAACTCACACGCTCCGGTTCCCTCACGTCGTTGACGGGACTGAAGTCGAGCAATCTTTGACATAATCTTTGACATCCGCAGACAGCCGGGGCCAGTAGTAGTAGTAGTACACATAATACTTGTCTTGAATGTGGCGGAGGGTGTGAGTTAACCCGACATATCCAGCTGTCTGCTTGTCGTGTGAAGCGTGTAGAACTTCTTCGCGGAGACAAGCAAGTACAACAAGAAGGTAGGCGGGCTTGCAGCGAAGTTCTTCTTCACGAGGACCTCATTCTGCACACAGAAGGAAGATAGTCCTCGCTTGAATGAAACGGGGTATAAAAAAAAATGGCCTGGCTTAGCTTATGGTTAAGCCTAGGATGCGAAGCATACGTCGCTTGGCAAGCCGTACTTCTCGTTCTTCTCCCGTTTCCGTGGCTCTTTGTAACTTGCGCTTTGCGGTCTGGCGAGCCGCCCTCTCCCTAGCCAACATCTTGCTGCTCAACTGACTCAACGAGTGCGTCGCCTTTTATATAATTGCGTGACGTCAGTACCTCCTAGCGGTAGGAGCGGGAGTTAGGCCGCCGGCGGAGGCTGCGCGTCCGCAAGCGAGCGCACGAGTTGAGCCCCAGCTTTCACAGCTGTTGTGACGTCATATCACGTGGTGCGCCGATGTAGGTCAAGTGGTAGCTACGCGGCCGCGCGCGGCGCAGCAAGGAAGAGCTCGGTTGTGCGGCTAGTATGCTTCGCATAAAAACCTTGCCTTCCAAGTACTCGATGAAGTGGTTCAGGTCGGGGTCAGAGCGTTGCTGCGGGGCAGAAGAGCTGGGGCTGATGGGTCCCAGGAAGGCCTCCTCATCGTCGTCCGGCGGCGGAGCATCTACAGGGGCTCGTGAGAGGCAATCGGCGTCAGAGTGCTTGCGTCCGGACTTGTAAACAACGGTAACGTCAATCTCCTGGAGGCGCAGACTCCATCGAGCGAGGCGGCCAGAGTTGTCCTTCAAATTGGCAAGCCAGCACAGCGCCTGGTGATCGCTGACCAACTTGAACGGTCGTCCGTACAGGTAGGGGCGGAATTTCGACGTAGCCAAGATGATGGCAAGACAATCCTTCTCAGTTGTCGAATAGTTAGCCTCGGCCTATGAAAGGGAACGGCTAGCGTATGCGAAGACTTTCTGCAGCCCGTTGCTTTCGTAGCGTATGCTACACTGGCCGAGGTTGAGCAGTTTCGCGTGGCTCCTAGAGAGCCGTGTTACGCATGCGCGAAGAACAGTGACGTCACACGGCGCACAGCTGGCGCCTTGCCGGTCTGCGCATACTCTGGAAACCGCAACACTTGACCAACCACGTGACTGGTCACGTCACCAACCGCGTGACCAGCCACGGCGCCGCGCCGCCGGCAGCTGCTCCGCAGCACGCGACCGACCACGTGGCCAACCACTTGGTCAACGCCCCGCACACTCACTAAAATAAAAAAAAAACCTGTGTCGAGGCTCGGAATCGAACCAGGGCCTTTGGCGTTTGAGGCGCAGACGCTACCACTCCGCAACTTTTTTTTTTCTTCATTACCAGTCCGCCACGACGGTTCAAGGTTTAATCCTGAATAAAGGCGCATGTAGTGAATGCGCGCCTTTCATATATTAACTGTTCCGACCCAAATGTCACCGCGCTTACGCTACTATATCCTGGCCTAGCAGAGCTAGGCCATCATCAATTTTTTTTCTTGAACGAGGATGGCGCCTAAGCCCACGCTGCTTGCGTCGGTATGAACTTCAGCATCGGCGTTTTCATCAAAATGCGCGAGTACCGGTGGGGACTGTAAACGACGCTGGAGTTCTTTGAAGGCTTCTACTTGCGGCGCTTCCCATTTAAACAGCACGACTGCCTTCGTCAGTTGGGTCAGGGGCTCGGCAGTGCGTGAAAAGTTTCTCAGAAATCGTCGGTAATATGCGCACAGTCCGAGGAATCTGCGCATTTTTTCTATCGACCGGCGGTGGAAACTGTTCAATAGCAGCTGTTTTCTGCTGGCCTGGGCGTACGTACTTCCTCCTTGCTAACGATGTGGTCTAGAAACAGCTGGTATACGTAGGCAAAGTGGCACTTCTCTGCATTCAAGGTTAGGCCAGACGACTTGATTGCGTCTAGTACTGTTCGAAGTCTTTTGAGGTGGTCTTCAAAGTTCGAGGCGAAGAAAACGACGTCATCTAAATATACCAGACAAATTTGCCACTTCAGGCCTGCCAGCACTGTATCCATTACTCGCTGAAACGTCGCTGGTGCTTAACACATACCAAGCATACCAAGTGACACATCACCTTGAACTCAAAGAGGCCATCCGGAGTGATGAATGCCGCCTTCTCGCGATCTCTTTCATTGTCCGCAATTTGCCAGTAGCCGCTCTTGAGGTCCAGCGATGACAAATATTTGGCGTTGCAGAGCCGGTCAGAGTGTCGTCGATGCGGGGGAGGCGTAGACGTCCTTGTTTGTTATGTTGCTCAAGCGGCGGCAATCAACGCAGAATCGAAGTGCGCCGTCTTTCTCCCTCACTAGAGCAACCGGTGCCGCCCATGGGCTGTATGACGTTATCGTGAAGCATTTATTCCACGTGGTCCTGGATAGCTTGGCGTTCTCGCGGCAACACACGGTAGGGGCTTTGGCAGAGAGGTCAGGCATGCTGGTCGGTTATAATGCGATGCTTGGCAATCAGCGTTTACCGGACCTCCGGCGATGAACACTCGCTGTAGCTTAGAAGCAGACTGCGGACGTTGTCTGTTCCAGGGCAAGGCTGGGTTGATGTCGAAAGTGGGCGAGTTCTTATGGTCAGGCGAATCTTCTGCGGATGGGTCGGAGAGGGCGAAGGAGTCTCGTACGTCGGATATTTCGTTGAAGAAAGCAATCGTCGTTCCTCTGTTAATGTGCCGGTATTCTTCGCTGAAGTTAGTCAGCAGTACTTCGGCCTGGTCATTGCGGAAATGTGCGATGCCTCTTGTGATGCTGATTCCTTGGTTTAGAAGCAACTGTATGTTCGCCTCGATGATGGCTTCAGCGTTAATGGCTTTCGTGGCGCCTACGGTCACGATAACGCTTGAACGGGGTGAGACGCTCACTTCTTCCTCCAGGACACTTAGGGCAACGTGACTTTCCAGAATTTTTATCGAAGTGATGGCCTCGTCCGTCGAAAGCGTGACCAGCTCAGATCGCAGGTCGATGATCGCGTGATAATCATTAAGGAAATTCATGCCCAAGATCACTTCGCGGGCACTACGGCCCCTCCTGACTACCCCATAGCTCCACCAGATGTCACGTAGTGGTGACGGCAGTCAGGAGCGATGAAGACGGACGAAAGTTCTTCTAAAAGAAAACTCTTTATTTGGGCTGACTCGCGCCCACAATGGACTGAATCCCTCGGCGGCGGCGCAGCACCAAGCGTGCTCGGGGGTCGTCGAAGAAAATGGCCCGCCGCTGTCGGCCGTGCTCAATTTAATGCCGATAGTGACCTTTCGAGATAAAGCACGCAAAGTTACAAGAACATTCTGGAACAACGTAGAATCAGCTCTGCCTGGCTGCGATCAATTGAGTTAAATCTAGTCGCGTCTTGCATCGCAAACAAAGCTATAGAGCGGCGTGCCGGCAACTTTGAAGAATGAACAAACAAACACAGCAAAGTTTCGAGGCAATATATTTGCGTCGTTATGGAGAACGTATTTCTAAATTTCTTTCAATAATATTTCGCATGACGCTTGCAACAGGAAGACTACCTTCCGACGGAGGACATTTTGTGTTGTGCCTGTGCCAAAAACGGCTGACATGGCACTTGTTGCTAACTATCGTCCCTTTTCACTCACTTCCACTTGTAAACTGGCAGAACATATTTTAGCTAACTACATAGCCAAATTTCTAAATGACAATAGCGTACTTTCTTCTGTTCAGCATGATTTTAGGAAAGGTTTATCTACACTGGCCCAACTAACATCGGTTATTCACAGCTTTGCAACAGTCCTTAACCACTCAGCGCAGGTTGATTCCATTTTTTAGATTTTAAAAAAACTTTTGATGTTGTGTCACATGCTAAAATAATATATAAACTTGAAATAATTGGTGTTCCTAAATTTGTAGCCACGTGGGTTTCGTCATATCTCACCAACCGTGTACAATCTGTTAGCATTGACGGCTATCAATCAAATTCTTCACCAGTAACTTCAGGTGTTCCACAAGATGTACTACGCACTAAACAAATTCTCACCCTTAAGGGTGCAAATCAGCTGTCCCCAGACGCACACCCTTTTGAGTGTTAAAAAGGGTGCAGAGATCAGCACCCTTAAGAAAGCGTGCACAACATGAAAGTTTAGAGGGCGCGCATCAGTCGAAGGATTTTGCTTCATAGGTGGATCATTGTGGAGCACCCTTCCAACATGCATTCGTAGAAGTGGTATGGAAAAATAGTACCCTTTAATGAGGGTGCAACCATTACATCCTCTGAAGTATCATGAAGTGCACCCTTCTTTAAGGGTGCTGATCTCTGCACCCTTTTTTATCAACGAACAATTGGAAAAGGGTGCTCGTCTGGGGACGGCTGATTTGCACCCTTAAGGGTAAGAAATTTTTTAGTGTGTAGGCCCATAGTTATTTCTAATATATATAAATTATATCTTTAGTGTTATATCCGAACCGGTCCGAATTAGGCTTCTTGCCAATGGTTGCATTTTGTTCAATGAAATCAGCAGCCCTAAAGACCAAATCCTCTTTAACTTTACCCTCCAGAAAATTGACACATGGTGTAGTAATTGGGATATACAACTTAATGCTGCGAAGACGGTTTTTATGAAAACCTCCAACAAAAAAATTTACACTCATTTTCATACACCTTTCCATCGCATCCCCTGTAGAAGTTAAGGAATATAAATACCTCAGCGTTACCATAACTAGTAATCTAAGTTGGAACAGTCATATTGCCAATACATGATCATCCTCCTACAGAAAACTTGGACTTCTTCGCCACAAACTTAAAAACGTTCCTTCCCGGATAAAGCAGTTAACATACTGCGGCCTCATAAGACCCAAACTAGAGTATGCTTGCACAGTCTGGGACCCTTATACCAGGAAGAATATTGAGGCATTGGAGGCTGTACAGCGGAAAGCCGTGCGGATCATCTTTTCTAAATGTCGCACATCTGACTCTCGTTCCATTTTAATGAAAGATAATGCGATCCCACAGCTACAAATACGTAGAAAAATCCACAGACTAAAATTTCCATTCCGTTACGTTGAAAAACACAAAACTTGCCATGAGTTCCGAACATAACCTTGCACCCCTTACAACTCGTCCCTCAAGAAACCATCATGCACAATCTTGCACAACTCCATATCAAGCTAAAAATAATGCCTTTATGTATACCTTTTACCCACGTACTATCGAGGATGAAACAGGTTGTCTTCTGATGTCGTCATGTCCATTGATTCTATTGACAAACTTTTGGCGCGTACCTCACAGTCGTGTTTCAAATTTATGCATGTTTTATTGTTAGAGTTGAACATGTCTCATTGTATTTTGCTTGTTACTTACGTTTCGCACGTTGAATTCGTATTCACGGTGCCGTATTCTTTTCGCCCCTCCTGCTAGGGCCCATTTAGGGCCTGCAGTATTTGTTAAATAAATAAATAAATAAATAAATAAATAAAGGAGTGATTAATAGAATTCACCCAAGCGAAGCCTTACGGCTACACGAAAAAGCTTTTCTTTCTAACTACGATGTTTCTGAGAAAGCTGCATAGCTTCCCTTTGTAGCCGTGCATGCCACGTCTACGGTGGAAACTACTGAGTAATTACTCCGTAATTATAAACGAACAGCTGGGAGTCAGCGCTGTGCGTCGTCCTCTCTGCTCTGCTTTCCTTCTTTGGCCGCGCTCCGTTGCGCTGTTTTGTTGAAAACAAGATCTTAAAGCTCATCACAACTATGCCGCAGCTAGTGCTGCGTACAGACCGGAAACGGGTGATTATCCCACTAGAAGACTTCGCTAAGCAGCCTCTAGAAGCATCGATACGCAGTGCGTAAACACGAAGGCGATACATGCATGAGGCCAAGAGAAGTTCCCGCAGCGTCGCTGAGGCAACTGTATCTCAACAGCTGACGGCGAATCTCAGTGATTTCAGCATGCGAGCCAAGCGAAGAATGTTTTAAGTGACAAATCTCCGTACTTTTCCCCGCAGCGAATCGTTAAGCGGCTCATTGGCATGGTGGTACCGCTATTAGGATTACATAAAGTGAACAGAAAAAACAACAGCCGTGTTATAGCGCGACTGGGAGAATATGCAAAGAACACGAAGCTGTTGACGTAACCCAAAACAGCGCGAATTCCCACTGAGGCGCATAAAACCCTTACTTTCAGCACTGCATATATGGGACTCAGGCTGCTCAAGGTCTGTTAAGGTCGTTCTCTTGCGCCAGGTAAAACAATCTCGAGAGAAAAAAAAATGCGGACTCACCAGTAGCGGGAGCCGGATTCCTGGCGGCCTCAGTGCGGCGGCGAAGAGACGTGCGGAGCTTGACGGTGCGAGTGCTGCAGGCTAATACGTTCCGGCGCGACTGCGGTTTTATTTTTACACGGCCCGGAACGAAGCTCTTGTCTGTGCTGATAAAGCGAGAGAGAGATACCAAATGTGCGTTGAGAGGGCTGCAGATAACAACGAAGCTGTCGAGCTTCTTTGCGCGCACAGCCGGTGCTCTAAGGGATCGTCTTTTGCCCGGGGAACCGTAGCCAGAGCATTTTGCGTTCTTTCGACAATACTTTGGCCTCTCTTTCAACGCCATGGCGGAGAAAGCGCCGTAGTTGTCATTGGAACTGCGACATAATCGGGATGGATCGAGAAGATTTTAACTAATAACCGCATGACCTCGCGCGGATAATTAAAGCACACCGCAACGATAGCGCAGTGTAATACTGATGATATCACTACCCAAATACTCGTTGGTGGAGAGGGTCGTAACGTCACTTCATCACCATTACGTAGATCATCTGAAGTATCAGAACAATTACATTGAAACGAAAAACGGTCGGCCGGGTCTGGAACCACTTCCACTTTGGTAGTCAGCCTGGTGCCCTAAATTGTGTACTGGGTCTAGCCGTTTAAGGTACGATTGCCTCGCTGATCCATGAACTATGCATCCATAATCAAATGTAGAACGTACTGCAGAGCGATGAATCTGTAAAAGACAAGTCTTATCGGAACCCCAATGTTTTCGCGAAAGTACTTTTAGTATATTCAGAGATTTGGAAGCTTTCTTTTTGAGTATGCTTATGTGTGGTGGGAATGTGAGCTTTTTGTCATAAGTCATTTCTAGAAATTTGTGCTCATCTTTAATTGGTAGTGCGACTTCATTTAAATACAGGGAGGGATCAGTGTGCAGTCCTCTTCTAAGGGGAAAAAGAACAGCTACTGACTTTTGCGTAGAAAACTTGAAACCGTTTTTGTCTGCCCATGTTGTTGTTAGTTTATTTACTGTCATCTGTATCTGCCTCTCACACGATGAAATGCTAGAGGATGTGCAAGGAATCTGGAGAGCGTCGACGTAGACCGAATACATGATAGACTTTGGAATTATTTTTGCTAGGAAATTCATTTTTACTATAAAAAAACTTGGTGCTTAAAATGCACCCCTGAGGCACGCCGTTCTCTTGAATGAAATTCTTAAAAAGAATGGCACCCAGGCGTACTTGAAATGAACGGTTGGTCAAAAAGTCACTACCACTAGCATTCTACCACGGATTCCGAGGTATCCAAGGTCCCGCAGTATGCCAAACCTCCATGTGGTGTCATAAGCTTTCTCTAAATCGAAAAAGACTGCAAGGCATTGTTGCTTGTGTATAAATGCTTCTCGGACTGTGTTTTCTAGGCAGATTAGATGGTCGATTATATAGCACGCCTTTTTAAACCCACACTGATGGATGTCAAGAAGATCACGGGATTGTAATATAAACATTAATCTAATGTTAAGGACGCTTTCGAAGGATTTGGAAAGTACGCTTGTTAGGGCTATAGACCTGTAATTGCCAGGGGAGGTGAGTACTTTTTCCGGCTTCAACGACGGTACAATAATGACTTTTTTCCATGCCTCTGGAATCTCTCCTGATAACCATATTTTCTAAATAATTTCAGAAGCGAGTCTACAGCGCTTTAGGACAGGTGGGCAAGCATTTCGTAATGGACTTCATCTGGTCCTGGTGCAGTTTGTTTACTGGAAGAAAGTACACTGTTAATTTCTTGTAGTGTAAATGGGTTATTACATGCTTCGTGAGCACTGCCTTTATCGGCAGTCTTTCTTTTTCGGCTGTGTTTTTATATTTTAAAAATAATTCTGTATAGTTAGAGGAACCAGATACAGTGGAAAAATTTTCGCCTAATATGTTTGCTTGTTCTTTTATGTTTGTCTGTACACCAGGGGCTGTCAGAAGAGGAACTGTGAATGGAGAGTAACGACCATCCATTTTGTGTACTGCCTCCCACATTTTTTTCCAAGAGACTTGGCTGTTTATCGAGGAAATGAAAAGCTGCCAGGATGATTTTTCGGCATTTCGACGTATGCACCGCGCTTTTGCTCTTGCTTTTTTAAAGTTTATAAGATTCTCTTCTGTGGGGTATCGGCGAAATATACCCCAAGCTTTATTTTGTTGTTTTTTTGCTTCTTTGCAATCTCGTGTCCATCACATTTTATGGTTGCGTTGTACTATTCCTGAAGATTGGGGGATAGCCAAGTGTGCGGCAGCAAGGATGCAATTTGTGAACTTTTCATTTATTTCATTTACATTAAGATTTTTTAACGTAATATTTTCTAACATGGCTGCTGTTCTAAAAAGCTGCCAGTCTGATAAATTGAGCTTCCAACACCGTGGTTTTGCCTAGGTGACTGATGGTGGGGATGACAGGCAGATTTCAACAGGGAGATGATCGCCTCCGTATGGGTTGTCTAAGACATCCCATTTAAAATCGTTAAAAACTGATGGAGAGCTCAAAGACAAATCTTAAACACTCATTTTTACTGAACTAGGGGAGCAATAAGTAGGTTTACCGGTGTTCAATAAACAAATATTGTTGGATAGAATAAAATCCTCAATAACGTGACCTCTTCTATCGGTCTTCTCACTGCCCCAGAAACAAGAGTGTGCATTAAAATCGCCAACTATCAAGTATGGCTCCGGTAACTGTTGTAAAAGGTTATCTAATTCATGCTGTTCTACTTCGAGATGTGGTTGAAGATATACGCTACAAAGTGTAATGGTTTTGTAACCAACCACGGTGGCTGCTACAGCTTCAAACCTAGTTTTGAGTTTGATCTCGCTAGCTGCTACGCCAGGTTGCACAATGATGCCTACGCCTCCCGAGAGTCTGCTCGCCCCCTCTCGATCACGGCGGAAGACAGTATACTTCTTTAGCACCTTTGTGGGCTGAGAGCCTAGATTGGTTTCCTGCACAGATAAAGCAATAGGGGAAATTTTGTTTAAAATGTCTTTTATGTCGTTAGAGTTATTTACGAGACCTCTGCAGTTCGTGTATTATGAAAGCCATCTTAATGTTGTGTGCGTGCGTGCAGATAAAATTAGATTAACTTTGATTTGGCCCCTTGACTCGGAGCCTCACATTTTTTTTTTATCGATCCAAAGGCCTCCGCCGTCCGTCCTATGTGGACGGCACGGGGCTGCCCTGGGTCGTGTCCATCGCCTCAGCAGAGGCTAGACGGCCGTGCAGGATGCACGCTGACTTTTGAGTTAGACCTCGACCTGTGGGAAAAGGTCTTGAGGCCCGCTGACCCGGGGGTCTGCGCAGCCTGCTTTGGGTTTGGCGGAGTAGTATCAGCTACTCCACCAGGGGGCGCGGATGGCCCTGCCATAGGCCCACTGCGTGCGGCCTGGACATGTGCCGAAGCCTGGTGTGATACGCCGCGCCCACGCGCCACATCGGCGAAGGTTGTTTTCGCAGTGAAGGAGAATCTGTTTGTTTCGGCGTATCGCCTTCTTGCTTCCTTGAAAGAAATGTTTTCAGTGGTTTTCAGAGTAGTTATTTCTTTTTCTTTTTTTCCAGGACGGACAAGCCCTGGAGTATGCAGCATGGTCTCCCTCACAATTTGTGCACCGCGGGACAGCAACACATTCATCTGACTGGTGGTCCTTCGAGGAGCATTTCGCGCAAGTTTTGCGGCCGCGACAACTCTGAGCTGTGGCCGAACCTCTGACAATTGAAACATCTGCGTGGGTTGGGTATATATGGCCTTACATTTATTTTCAGGTACCCGACTTCAATGCTTTCAGGTAGTGTGCTGGTGTTGAAAGTGAGGATCATGTGTTTCGTATCTAATTCCTTGTTATCCTTCCGGATCTTTATCCGCTGAAGATTTATGACATCTTGGTCGGCAAGGCCTTCAAGCATTTCTTTTTCAGAGAGGTAAACAAAATCAGTTTCTGATATGACGCCTCGGACTGTGTTCAAAGATCGGTGTGACGTGATGGAGACAGGAATCTCCCCTATCGATGCAATGTTTGGAAGTTTCGAGTGCTGGACGGTGTCACGTATTTCGAGCAGTAAGTCGCCACTAGCCATTTTTGATACCTTTTACCCAAAGCCCAAGGTATCTGTCAGGCACTTTGCTACCAAGAATGGGGAAATCAGTCTTGCTTGTTGTTCTTCAGCTTTGCTGTGAATAACATGAAATTTTGGGAATGACACTTTTCTTTTCTGAAAAAAAAATCTTCATCGTTCCGCCCTCTTTTTAGAGAGCGATCAGGTTGGGGATGGAGGCGAGCCATAAAAAAATTTAGTTTTTCAGCCACGGTGCCAGCCACCCACCACGGAGCCCAACAAGGGGACGGGACAGCAACTTGCACGCAAGTCCTGCCCACGCCAGCTGTACACCCCAACTATAACCAAATATGACGAAACCCAGGGTAGTTCGCCACACAAGGTTAACCCTAGCCGCCCATGAAGAAATGAAAAACGGCCGTGGCTGAGCTTGGTTAAGCCTGGTGATTGCGAAGCAATAGTGTGTTATTCTCGGATCAGCTGGTAGTATGGCTGGTGGTAGTCTTGGGTTATGCTAGTGTTACGGCTTACAGTGAATCATCTAAGAGGAAGTCATCCGTCGAATCCGTGTATGCCGACAAACATTTCCCCCACCAGCGTGCCCATTACAAAATCTTCCAGTATCGATTGGCCGACGGTGCGGTAACACTCCATTTTCTCCGCGTCGTAAGATACGCCCACTCGCTGCTTGCAGTAGCGTTCGTTAAAGTACGGTAGCGTTACGCCGTAATAAATGTTGGGGTTATTGTCGCCGTCCAAAATGCGATACAGTTTGTTGTACGTCTCCTCGTCGTCTTCACGATGCATTAGCGGTAGCTTGTATGTTTCGGCCACGTTGTAGATGGCCAAGTTGTCTGCATAACACCCCCATCGTTCGTCGGTCATCTTAAATTTGCCCCACTTGTGCATCTGCGTGTCCGGCGTGTCGCTGGTTGCCCCGGGGTCCGGCGGTAGACCCATCTTGCGTCTTACAATGTCGTTCTTGTAGCGCGGTACGCGCTCGTACGCGTCGCCTATAGAGACCTCGTCCAGGTATCAAAACGCGTTTTTATTGTTTTTGTTGAACATGGTTCGAGTAGACCGCTTTATGGGGCTGGGCGGCGTCTTTGACGGACCGGCGAGACGACGGTATGGCTCGAACGGCGTGCACGACGTTGCTTCACACCCACTTTTCGTGAACACGAATCGACCGTTGCTACACGTCAAACCGTCCGGGCACGGGTAATCCACTGGAAGGGGTTCCCACGTTACGGCGTCGTCGCCGTCGATTCCCTTGGCGCGCCAATATTCGAGCAACTTCTGATAGGCGTATTTATTGATGTAGTAGTAATCGAGCATCGTGGGCCTTGGGTCTGTCATCACGTATTAGTAGAGTTGTGCGATTATCTCTAGAAC
Organism: Amblyomma americanum; assembly: GCF_052857255.1. NCBI lineage: Eukaryota > Metazoa > Arthropoda > Arachnida > Ixodida > Ixodidae > Amblyomma > Amblyomma americanum. The sequence goes on from NC_135500.1 coordinate 17,761,939, forward strand.
GTCAACTACCACGCGCGTTTTTAGCTGAATTTCATCTTGGGAATGGCACCCGATGCCCAACGCCGGAGTTTTTACCAAGTCGTAGTAAAGAATGACGACACACACGTGTTACTTTGTTTCATCTTTTATTTAAACCTATAAATACGCCTTGGTGATCTGTGAAGTAATGACTTTTGGTTTGTACATCACTTATTACATATTTGTCAGAATGTCTGTACATGATTAAATCTAAACTGCTTCCCCACTGAGTTGTAGACTTTGGCTGTAGTGGGCATAGGTCAAGGGAATATCTGGTGTCGAGGGCTTCGATGAACGATGGGTCTCTTGTAGGATCTTTGTTGAAGTCTCCTGTACAGACGAGCATTCTTCTGTCAGTTCGTTCCGGTAGACCATTGGCCAAGATGTCAAGAGCAGCATCATTTCCTGTTTGCGGCGAGATGGGAACACCAGCCACAACTAAGTCCAAGGCAGAAATTGCTATACACAGTGCTTCTCCTTGTTTCGTCGGTACTGGAGGCGTCACAACAGTATCTTGCAGAGGTTGTCTTACGTATATAGCCACTCCTGCATTTCTAGTCTGGTCAACACGTCTGGCTGCACCCACAAAGTTGAAACCACGCATATCCAAAGGACACTCGCCTGAGTAATATCCAGTTTCAGTAAAGACTAAGACATGAGCGGACGTAAGCAATGAGTCCATGGCTATTTCCTGTTTATGAGCATCGAGTGATCTAACGTTCAGTGTGGCCAATGTAATCGTGCTGTTCGCCACCAACTGCTCACATCGATTAAACGCAGTGTCTAGCCTATGTCTCTCTAAACGCTCAAACTCCGCTTTGAGGAACCTGTCTGCATTAGGTCCTCTGTGTGTACACTTATGGCATCCTTCCTTGTTGGTAAGATACAGCCCTTCTAGACTTGTAGCCCTACTCAGGGCTACATAGACAAGTTTCTGTGGATGGTTTGATGCGTACTCATACACGACAGCATCGAAGGTTCCTCCTTGAGACTTGTGTATGGTCATGGCGCTGGCAGGTATCAAAGGAAACTGTGTCCGCTTAACTGACATGTGCTTTACTAATTTTCCCTTCAGTTAAAACTGCATGGACAGCAAATCTACGGGTATCCAGCTGTTTATATGACGACCGTACCCGCGCTGTGCAAGCTTTGCCTTAGCTATGAGGCCAACTCCAGATGGACAACGTAGCCAAATTCTGCACGGTTCTTCCTGTGCATCATATTCAATCAGCTTGAGTGTCCCTACCATACCATTCACTAATCCGTCTGTAATATCTGAATTCCGTATCAACATGTACGGTTTCTCCACACACAAGACGACTAGTGAAGGCAAGTAGCCCGTCTCAACTCGACTAAAGGTTTCCAATGATCGTTTAGCCAAATCTTTCTCCTCTTGTGACCTGTGGCCAATTACCAAGTCTCTCGCTAGATGTTGTACTTTGTTTCGACTTGCACGGGCAACCTTTTCATTATATGCATCCACTTCCCTGTTGCTGTAGTACAGACGAACTGCGTCAGAACACTGCGCTGCATTATCCTCCGGGTATATAAATCTAGATTCCAGTAGTTTAACTTCAAAGCCCTCCAACACTTCGCCATCGCCAATCTTGGTTAAGAGCGTTGAGAAGACTGTGTCGCTTTGGCGGACAACTTGGGTTAGGGGGAAGTATTCCAGGTGATGCCACGGTAGAACATCTGTGTTATACACGGCTCCACACGACTTTGGCCGCTTGTACACCTCGGATGCTCTAACGGGCGGCAGCTGCCTCATGTCTCCACATAGAATGATATCGAAGCCCCCAAAGGGTTCCAACATCCTGTCCGGCCTTATTTCATGAAGCCGCCGGTCCACTTGTCGAAGCAGGTCCGAAGATAACATGCTGACCTCGTCGATAATGATACATCTCACTCCTCTGAACAGGGTTCGAAATTTCGAAATGTGTTCAGATCCGAGGCAGAAAGGCCCTTGTCCTCATGACCTGATGTCATGACGATCTTGAAGGCTGAGTGCACAGTTATACCATTAAGTGCAACGGCAGCCTTACCGGTTGTGGCGCACGCTATGTAGGCGTTTACTCCCGATATTTCACCATCTCCGTAACCAATCTTTCGACTCTTACAGTACCGATTGTAGACATCCATAATTAAACGGAGAGTGAAGGTCTTGCCGCACCCGGCCGGTCCAGTGAAGAAGATTCTAAGAGGCTTGGCGTCCTCATTGGTGACGCGGTTTATAACCTCTTCGATTAACATTCTTTGGCGATGGTTGGTCATCTTCATTCTTGCGTAGAATTCATCCAAAGGCATACAGTCTTCCCTTTTCTTCACGCCTGGGCCCATTGCAGCCACGACGACGCTTGTAACTGTGCTTTCTGGTACAATGTCCGTGTCGTCGTTCTCTTCGACCAGCCTAGCGCGAGTTCGTTCGCTTACCCCATCCCCGTTTTCGTCTTCTTCCTGCACACTTGTGGATGACACCTCTTGGCCATTCTGATCATTGATGTCGCGAATGTGTGCCAGTAGTTCAGCCTTCGTAACTGCACTGTTATACTTGCTTTTCACCTCCATGATTCTTTCTTTGTTCTCGTCAAAGATGCTTTCAAATGCATTGCCATCCAGAAAGTCGTTCTCCCTTCTAAATGGTAAGTACAACATCACGTGCTCTCGTTTGTAGCTGACGGCATCGTTTATACCATAGTCCCGGCATCGAAGTATTGCCGTTTTTCTTCGCTTGGTCATCTTGTTGATGTTGTAATCTGTCATAAACTTTGTGAGCGTGACGAGCTCCAATTCAGGGGGGGGGGGGGGGGGGGGGGCGTTCTTCATAGTTTTCCACAGCGCTCTTTCGCCATATATCAGTGCTGGTTAATTCCAAGTGTTCAGCATCCATTTCGAGTCCACTTTTCCTACTTCTGACCCGTTCGTCCGGCCATACAGTGTTCACAAAGATTACATCTGTGCTTGTTTGGCTCATTTCAAACTGAAGTAGCATCCAGGCAGCTTCTTGGGCAGACATCTCGATGGCATTCAGCATGTGTACACCCAGTTTTCGCAACGCCTGTTCGTAAGACAGTTGAGCCTCTGGGTCTTCGGCAATCACATTCTTAATGGCTCTGCTAAGAGGCGATACACCGCGGTTAGCCTTATTCACTTACTCGACTACGTAGGCAGCGCAGGCATATACATCCAGAATGATTTGCCGATCCATGTTCGAGTTTAGCACTCGGCTATCCAAGGATTGAAGGCGTTGATGTTACATTGGTCTAAATCTCGCTTTAACAGCATGGTAGGCCGTGAAAGTCCAGTCCGGAAAACCTTTTTGTACTGCTCAAAGTCTTCAATGCCGTGCTGCTCCCACATTGATTCGTACTTGTCGTAAATCGTTGTGTTTAAGGCTTCATGAAGCGCATCTCGCTTTTCCTTCAGTACTTCGAATCGTTTAGCACCCTCGGGATCTGCTCCCTTGTCCGGGGCAACCAACGGTGTCAACACTTTTGTTCTTTGTGACATGATTACTGTTCGCCCCCCCCCCCCCCCCTTATGTAATGCCCCCTGAGGCCCTTAAGGGTAAATAAATGATGATGATGATGAACACTTTGGTGCAAGGTATCGGCCACAGTGGGTAATTAAATCGGCAATTCTTCCTGTTACCCTTATAGCACGTATGAGTATGTTCGTGTCGTTGGCTTCTAGGCCTACTCAAAGCATCGTGATTCAGTGAAAGCAGTAGTTCGGCCAGCGCTACCGTCTCCGGCATGTCGTTGTTGGCAACCTCTTCGTTTGGCGCATCGTTTAGCCAAAGTAGAAGGTGAGCACGAGCACTGCCTCGATGCTGAAATTCAATGCGTTTGAAGTATTCAACCACGTGGTTAGGCTTAAATGGGCTAAGCCGCTTATTGCAGAGGATTTGCATAATTACCCGAACCATATGTTCAAAGTAGACGGCACAAACCACCGGATCTTCGTTCACCAAGACTGCAGCTAAGTAGCTATTCATCTCATGTTCATCTATACCAATATAAGATGGGGTTGCCTTCAAGCTCTTCAGTAATTCGAGAAGCCGCGGCCAGTGTACTTCCGATGCCGAAAGAGTCAGGAATGCCGTTGGTTTGCCCAATTGACGAATCATCGCAAGCAGTTCGGCTTTACGGGTATGCCGATACTGTATAGTATTCGGTACACCCTTCATAAATCCCATGTCTCTCTCAATGAGATTTTCCACTTTCTCAGGATTCTCTACATTACCTCTGGTCAACGTCTCGATGCCTCGTTTGTTCCTAAACATGGTATTCAGGTTATCGCACACACGGTGTCGAATTACCTTCATAGCCATATAGAGAACATGCATCGGTAGAGCTCCTCGTCTATCACTTCTTCTAATCTCGGACGATGCCATGGTCAGGATTGTAGCCCTAGCCTCAGGTTTAATGCATCTTGCATGACCGAGGTAGATCTGTGGAAACGACAGCTCCTCAGCATGCGTGTCGTACAGAATGCTTATAGGCTTCTGACCTTCGCCTGGAGCCATTGTTACCACAGGATTCAGAGTTGCTTGTTCGTCATACACTATAGTGTGTTGATCCATTGTTAATGCAACTGCCTCTGACATGGGGTCACCTTCGTCGTCATCACCTCCACACTCCTCCAACTCCTTCTCATTGTCTTGTGCCATATCAATCAAGTTGTTTACCTTGGCGAGGTCGATCTTAATGTCATAGTGTTTATACAATGGAGAATTTTGCAGTTCCTCTACCCAGGGCAGCAACTGTTCACGTGAAACCCCATCGGCTAGGTACAAGGTCTTAGCAAAGCGGCGTTTCTTTATATTCACAAATATTTGCTGTTGATCGTCCACGTTTCTGGGCAACTGCTTCAACATATGGTCAGTCTCTACCGGCACATTCACGATTGGTCCCTTGATACCGTACTGACCGTTCTTCCAATTCATTAGTCTCCGAATCTGTACAAACGGTATACGCGGAGACAGAAGCCGCTCGGCAACTGGGTTCACACGCGGTAGCCGTTCTGGCATCGGCGGGTATCTATAGCCATTAGAAACACTGTACCAAGGAATCTTTTCCTCTTTAAGGCTATTCTTGCATGTATTGCACATCACGGCACCGGCTAAAGTCTCTTCTTTCCAGTCCGGGTAAGCCTTAAGCAATGTGGGAAACATGAGAGCACTCACCGGCGTAAGTTTGTCCCTATGCCACAACCGGTCACACACTGTACACGCATAGCCGAACGGGTTGTTAGTAAAGAGTCTGTTGAATTCACGCGTTGCCGTCTCAAACTCCTTTACTCTTCTCGCACGTTCTTCACGTCGTTCTACTGCAATGTGTCCTTCGGGCTGAGTCGGGCCAGCCTTGGTTTGAGATTTCTCCTGTCTTTCTTCGAACGCTCTTGTCTCTGCTGGGGTGTTTCTTCTGCACGCTGTTTTCTTCGCTTTTCGTTTTCCTTCTCTCGAAACGCACGTTCCTCTGCCGTTTAGTCGCGTTCCAGCGTTCTGAACTAGTAGAAGGAGACTCACTGTCGGGCAAACTCATTATTTCTTCCTTTGCTTCTGCTGTTTTTACAGAGGAGGTTGCACGTTGTCGCCGAGCTGCATACTGGGCACGCCGCATAGAAAGTCGTTCTTCTTCCGTCTCCGTAGCTCGCTGATGCTTCCTCTTTGCATTCTGCCGAGCTGCCTTGTTCGTAGGCACCATCGTAACATCTGGCTGTATGACTGCCTTGGCGAGAGGAGCGGAGCTGTTTTATACAGCTGGTGTGACGTCACTCTGACCGTAGCGCCCCTGGTGAGAGGAGCGGGAGTTAGGCCGCCGTTGGTGGCTACCGCCTCGCCTCGCGACGGCGTGGGATGGGGCCCCGTTTTTACACAGCTGGTATGACGTCACACCGACCGTAGCGCCCCTGGTGAGAGGAGCGGGAGTTAGGCCGCCGTTGGTGGCTACCGCCTCGCCTCACGACGGCGTGAGATGGGGCCCCGTTTTTACACAACTGGTGTGACGTCATTCTAGGTCACGTGGCGTGACGTCACGCAGCGAGGTCACGCTAAAGGTCAATGGTGCCTACCACCGCCTCGCCACGGAACGGGCTGAAGTGCGACCTAAAGTAGTATTGCTTCGCAATAAAAAAAAAACGAGAAACGACGAGGAGACAGGACAGTAGTCAGAAAGAAGATAGGAAAGTAAAAGATGTAGAGGAGGAAGGAAAAGGCGACTGCCGATTTCCTCCGGTTGGGTCAGGCCGGAGGTGCCGTCTACAGGAAGCTGGGGCCAAAGTGGTGTGTTGCCTCCGCCGAGGGGCCTTAAAGGTCCAAACGCTTGGCATCGGCTCAACCACCAGGATCCCCCTTTCCCCGGACACAGCGATGTCATGCACGGCTAGGCGCGGGTGCTCGGGTCCGTGGTGATGCACCGCTCACCATATGTGTTGTGTTGTGTTGGGTTTTATGGCACATAGGCAGCTAAGGCCATCATGCGCCAAGCACAAGGTATAGAATTGCTTTTCTACAGAATGTTTTGGAGTATAAAAAAGAGGCGATGGTGCAGATGACTTAAAAAGATTGTACTGCCTAGTAATAAAAGGGAAGAAATTTGGAAATGGCTAATGGTAAAAGCCTTAAAGATGGTCAGGCAGCCTAAGCGACTTTCCTTGGCTAGCAAGGATCCTGAGGCTCCCAACCAATCAAATAAACAGCCTCAGCCTACTTCTCAAGAATGAGAAAGTGGCTGAGGTGTATCATGTATAAAGGCGATCCAGTGGTTAAAAAAAAAATTACAGCTTTTCAAGTACGCCTGCTGCTTTTAAAAAGCTAAAAATGGAAGGTATATTAACAATGTCATTATCAGCTAAAAGCAATGTAGGGTGGAAAGGAATGCATTCATGATAAAATTGAGTGAAGTACTTTTTTCTTAGTTTTTCTAGTTTTATACATGAGAATAAAATGTGGTTAATTGTAAGTTCACCTCCGCATTCTTCGCAAACAGGTTTATCTTGTTTTGTTAGCAGGAAGTTGTGCGTAAGGTGCGTGTGGCCTATTCTGAGACGGCATAAAATCACTTCTTTAAAACGTTCTTGGTGCACACATGACTTAAATTCACCTAAAATCGGCTTGATTAAGTGTAGTTTATTATTCAATTCGCTGTTCCAAGCCGATTGCCATTTTTTCCTTAACTTCCTTTGTACTAATTTCATGCAGTCATTCAAGGGTATACTTACTTTTTTTATTTCCTTGCCACGAGCTTGAGCAGCACAGAAATCTGCTCGCTCATTGCCTTTTATGCCGACATGACTCGGGACCCAGCAGAGTTTAATGTTTTGTCTTCTAGCTGTGGCTGTTACTATGTTGTGTATAATGTCACCAAGTATAGGAGTGATTGCGTTTCTTGAGTGGAGGGCTGTAAGTATACTTAAAGAGTCTGTGTAAATAATAGCGTTTTCGAGGTTCTCGCTGAGTATTTTTTCTACGCTCACATATACTGCGTAACATTCTGCAGTGAAGATGGATGCGCACTGTGGAAGTCGTATTGTTGTCTCCGAATTCCCTCGCACCACTGCACTTCCTACATAAGTATCCGTTTTCGAACCGTCAGTATAAAAGGCTGTGAAACCATTGTATTTTTCCTCAAGTGCCAGAAATTCTTGTACTATTTGGAGTTGTGGAGTTTGCTTTTTGCGGAACTGTGTGAGAGTGAAATCGCACAATGTAGGAAAATCATACCATGGAGGCAGTGGCCCTCGTCTTTGCGCAATGCTGGGTAATGTGTTCAGTATGCCGAGATTCTGGCAGATCTCTTCAAAGCGCAAGAGCAGTGGTCTGGTGGTTTGCGGTTTGTTGTTAAAGATTGTTCTGGATGGACACTTTGTAACTATTTCATAACAGATGTGTTTTGGAAGGGAACGGATTTTTAGGACGTATGAGCATGTAAGCATGCTTCTTCTATCTGTAAGTGATGGTTCGTTTGTTTCGACATAAAGACTGTTTATGGGCGACGTCCTGTAAGCGCCAGTGGAAAGACGCAACCCCAAATTATGCACTGGATCTAGTCGTTTCAAGTAGGATGGCCTTGCAGAACCATACACCAGGCAGCCATAGTCTAAGCAGGACCGTACCACAGAGCGATAGATGTGTAGAAGGCTTGCCCTGTCAGAACCCCAGTGTTTGTGTGAAAGCACTTTGAGTGTATTCAGCGATCGAGAAGCTTTCTTTTCCAAGGCATTTATGTGAGGTAGAAAAGTTAGTTTTCGGTCAAATGTTATGCCTAAGAATTTGTGTTCAGTTTTTAAAGGTAACTGGCTTTCGTTTAGGTATAATGTGGGGTCTGTCTGTAGACCCCGTTTCAGTGAAAAAAGTAAGGCCACTGTTTTCTGGGGAGAGAACTGGAAACCATTCCTGTCTGCCCATGTTGCCAGTTTATTTATTGTTAGCTGTATTTGTCTTTCGCAAGTGGATATGTTTGAGGATGTACATGCTATCTGAAGATCGTCAACATAAACAGAATACATAATGGACCTTGGGATTATTTTCCTAATAGAATTCATTTTTACGACAAAGAGAGTTGTACTTAAAATACAGCCTTGGGGTACCCCGTTTTCCTGAATGAAATTCTTTGAAAAGGTCGAGCCTAGGCGCACATGGAATGAGCGATTGGATAAAAAGTCTTTTATGCAATTTAACATCCTGCCGCGGACGCCAAGCTCGGCAAGGTCTTGCAGAATCCCAAACCTCCAGGTTGTGTCGTATGCCTTTTCTAAGTCAAAAAAGACTGCAAGACATTGTTGTCTGTGTATAAACGCATCTCTGACAGTATTTTCAAGGCGGACTAGGTGATCTGTGGTGCAGCATCCTTTTTTAAAACCACATTGATGGCTGTCGAGAAGTTCACGGGATTGAAGGACAAAAGTTAATCTTATGTTTAGGACACTTTCAAAGGACTTGGCGAGGCAACTGGTAAGGGCTATGGGTCTATAACTGTTCGGAGCGGTTGGTGGCTTCCCGGGTTTAAGAAACGGCACAATAATAGCTTCCTTCCAAGCTTTGGGTATTTTTCCTGATACCCAAACTTTGTTAAAAAACTTTAGAAGCGCCTCTACGGCAGGTTCAGAAAGATGGGCTAGCATTTGGTAATGTATTTGGTCTGGGCCGGGGGCGGTATGTTTACCGGCAGAAAGTACTGTTTGGATTTCTTGTATTGTAATTAAACTATTGTACGGTTCGTTTGTACCGCAGTCTGTCGGCAGTCTTTGTTTCTCTGCTGTCTTTTTGTATTTTAAAAATGAATCGCTGTAGTGGGATGAGCTGGAAACTTCGGAAAAATATTCGCCTAAAATATCTGTCTGTTGTTCTAGACTAGTCTGTACACCGGGGGCGGTAAGAAGGGGGACCGTGAACGGAGAGTAGTTGCCTTTTAGCTTTCTGACCTTCTCCCACATTTGTTTTGATGTGGTTGAGTTGTTTATCGACGACACGTAATTTTTCCAAGATTTTTCTGCACTACGACGGATATAACGAGCTTTTGCTCTCGCCTTTTTAAATTTTATAAAATTCTCCTGTATGGGGTATCTGCGAAAAATGCCCCAGGCTTTGGTTTGTTTCTTTTTTGCTTCTTTACATTCTTTTGTGTACCAGTATTTGTGATTTTGTTTTACTATTCCAGAGGATTGAGGAATAGCTTGGCGTGCAGCGGCAATAATACAGTTTGTGAGACATTCGTTTAGTTCGTCTACACTCCCGTCGTCAGAAACTATTCTATCTAGGCTGGTTCTTTCACGGAACAGTGCCCAGTCTGCTAAGTGCAGTTTCCATCGTTGTGGTTTAGTTGGGATTACTTCTGGTGAATGTGCTAAGCTAATTAGTATGGGTAGATGATCACTTCCATATGGGTTATCTAAGACATCCCAATTAAAATCTGTAAAAATCGAGGACGAACTAAAAGACAAATCTATGCAACTGAATTTTCCTGAGCTAGGGGAACAATAGGTTTGTTTGCCAGTGTTCAGGAGGCAAAGGTTATTGGAGAGTATAAAATCCTCGATCAGTTGGCCTCTAGTGTCGGTATTGTTACTGCCCCAAAAACTGGAGTGGGCGTTAAAATCTCCGACCATCAAAAACGGTTCTGGTAGTTGCACTAAAAGGTCTTGTAAGTCTTGGAGTGTTATTTTAAGATGTGGATCAATATAAACGCAGCACACTGTGAGTGTTTTAAATGTGTGCAGGATGGCCGCCACAGCTTCTAATTTGGTTTTAAGCTTGTGTTCTCGGGCTGCGATTCCACTGTTAACAATGATGGCTACGCCACCCGAAAGCCGGCTCACCTGCTCTCGGTCACGGCGGAAGACCTTATAGTGTTTTAGAATGTTTTCGTGTTTAAAGCCTAAATTTGTCTCCTGTAAACACAAGGCGACAGGTGAGTATGTGGCTAATATGTCTTTTATGTCGCTTAGGTTATGTAAGAGTCCCCTACAGTTCCAGTGTATAAAAGCCATCTTGTATTATGTGGGTACTGAAAGGAACTAGGTTGGGTTTTCAGGCGCCCTTATTCGGGGCTTTTCTTTTTTCTTTCGGTCTATGGAGCCCCGCCGCCCTTTCGACGTCGACGCCTTAGGACTACTTTGACTTGTGTCCATCGTGTCCATCGCATCCTCCGACACGCTGGACGAACGTGCAAGCCGCACGTTTGTTTTCATGTTCGGCCTCTCCGTGTGGGGAGGGACCTTGGGGCCCGCGGACCTGGAGGTCCGCGCGTCCTGTTTTGTGGGTGGTGGCGCAGCGCTAGCTGCTGCCACCTTGGGCACGGGTGGCCCCACTACAGGCTCACTGCGTGTGGCCTGAGTGGGAGCCAAAAGCGGCTGTGGTGCTGTGCCCCTTTGCACCACATCGGAGAAAGTAGGTTTGTGTATTGAAGCTACCCTCTTTCGCGCTTCCCTAAATGTTATGTTTTCTTTGACTTTGATTGTGACAATCTCCTTTTCTTGTTTCCAAACTGGACATGTGCGTGAGTATGCAGGATGGCTGCCCTCACAATTTACACATAGGTGTGGTTCAACTGCACAGTTTTCGGAATCGTGTTCATGGGAAGAGCATTTAGCACATGTGAGTTGGCCCCGGCAACTCTGAGAGCTGTGGCCGTAACGTTGGCATTTGAAGCAGCGTCGTGGGTTTGGTATGTACTGTCTTAGTTGGAGCTTTATGTAGCCTATTTCTACGGAGTCGGGGAGGATACTAGATGCAAATGTCAGGACAATGTGCTTTGTGGGGATTTCTTTATTATCTCGTCTCATTTTTATCCTGTACACGTTGGTCACGTTTTGCTCCTTCAAACCTTCCAGAAGTTCTTCATCAGTTACATATTTGAGGTCATCATCTGAGATAACTCCCCTAACAGTATTCAAAGATCGGTGTGTGCTGATTGTGACCGGTATATCTCCGAATGACTTCACTTCTGACAATTTCTCTTGTTGGTGGTTGTATAAAACTTCTAAAAGAAGGTCTCCGTTTGCTAGTTTTTTGATCTTGTACCCTTCTCCTATGGCACTTGTTAAAGTCCTGGTAACAATGAATGGTGACACTTGTCTAGCAGTTTGTTCCTCGTGTTCGCTGTGAACAACGTGGAATCGAGGGAAGCTTGTAGCGTTTTTTTTGAAGAATTTATCTGTCTCGGTGCGCCCTCTTTTTCGAGGGAGATCGGGTTGAAAAAAATGAGAAGCCATGGAATGTGTTCTTTGTTCGGCAATGGTGGCAGCCACCCACCATGGAGCCCTACATGGGGACGGGACAGGTGCCTTTAAAAAGCCCTGTCTGCGCCAGCTGTACACCATCACTATAACCAAATATGGCGTAACAAAGGTTTGTCAGCCACACAAGGTTAACCCTCGCCGCCAGGAAAAAGGAAAAAACCAAGAAGTGAGTGGGAGACAGGAGAGTTGTGAGAAAGGGGTAGGAAAGTGAAAGATGAAGTGGAGAATAGGAAAAGGCGACTGCCGATTTCCCCCGGTCGGGTCAGGCCGAAGGTGCCGTCTGCAGGAAGCTGGGGCTAAAGTGGTGTGTTGCCTCCTCCGAGGGGCCTTAAGGGTCCAAACGCTCGGCATCGGCTCAACCACCAGGATCCCCTTTTCCCCGGACACGGCGATGCCACGCACGGCGAGGCGCGGGTGCTCGGATCCGTGGTGATGCACAGTTCACCATCATCCCCTTGCGGGGATGTCCCTGCGGATGCTCGGGAACCCGCGGTGTCGCCACTCACCGTCGCGACGCCTGCAAGCTGCAGGCGCCCCCCTGCGGGGAGCACCGCTCACCATAATCCCCTTGCGGGGATGTCCCTGCGGATGCTCGGGAACCCGTGGTGTCGCCACTCACCAACGCCTGCAAGTTGCAGACACCCCCCCTGCGGGGATCGGTGTTAAGTGTGAGCCGATTGTTTACGAACCACTGGGAAATTTTACTAAGTTCCTCGTTAATTTTTCCCTCCAGATCCTCTAATGTATCTCCTGTAAAAAATAGCGCAGTGTCATCAGCGTATATAACAGCTTCAGAATAGTTCAGAAACAGTGGAAAGTCATTCATGTATAAAGAAATAAGGAGGGGCCCGAGTGCAGAGCCCTGCGGCACGCCAAGTGTGATTTTTTGAGGAGCGGAGATATAGTTTCTGGTAACAACGCATTGCTCTCGACTAGAAAAGTAACCTTTGATTAAATCATAATTTTCTCCCTTAAACCATAAATTTCTATTTTCTGTAGTAATATCGAATGGTCAACCGTGTCAAAGGCTTTAGATATGTCTAAGTAAACAACTACGGCCAGTTTGTTGCTATGTAATGCGGTGTTTATCAGCTGTGCACGGACCAGAACTGCCGAGGAAGTGCATCTTTGGGGTCTGAAGCCGTGCTGATTTGGACAGAGGACATTGTACTTAGTTAAAAAGCTCTGTATTTGCTTGCAGAGCACCTTTTCGAACACTGTATTAATTACTATTAATACTGAAATTGGCCTATAGTTTGGTAGAATGGACCGCTCAACACCTTTAAAGACAGGCGAGACCTTAGCGGCTTTGAGCTCATCAGGATACACTCCACTTCTCAGGGCGTTATTAAAAAGATGCAACAAATGAGTACCTAGAATATCAGTATTGTTTTTGACAAGTCTCACAGGTGTTGCGTCTAAGCCTGCTGCTTTGCCTCTTGAGAGACGGCTGACTGCTGCTATCACTTCCTCTATTGATAAGTCAGGTAATGCGAAAGTATTGGGAACACGCTCAGGCATTCTCAACGAGGCTACATCAATATTAATCCGTGAAGCCAGCGAAGGTCCTATGGAGGCAAAATGGGCATTAAATAATTCAGCCGTGTCTTCGTTAGCTGATTCAGGCAAAACATCCTCTCTTGAACGAAGGCCAATTGCATCATTAACTATGTCCCACATTTTTTTCGTATTACCCCGAGTCTATTCCACAAGTGTTGTTGTTGTTGTTGTTGTTGTTGTTGTTGTTGTTGTTGTTGTTGTTGTTGTTGTTGTTGTTGTTGTTGTTGTTGTTGTTGTTGTTGTTGTTGTTGTTGTTGTTGTTGTTGTTGTTGTTGTTGTTGTTGTTGTTGTTGTTGTTGTTGTTGTTGTTGTTGTTGTTGTTGTTGTTGTTGTTGTTGTTGTTGTTGTTGTTGTTGTTGTTGTTGTTGTTGTTGTTGTTGTTGTTGTTGTTGTTGTTGTTGTTGTTGTTGTTGTTGTTGTTGTTGTTGTTGTTGTTGTTGTTGTTGTTGTTGTTGTTGTTGTTGTTGTTGTTGTTGTTGTTGTTGTTGTTGTTGTTGTTGTTGTTGTTGTTGTTGTTGTTGTTGTTGTTGTTGTTGTTGTTGTTGTTGTTGTTGTTGTTGTTGTTGTTGTTGTTGTTGTTGTTGTTGTTGTTGTTGTTGTTGTTGTTGTTGTTGTTGTTGTTGTTGTTGTTGTTGTTGTTGTTGTTGTTGTTGTTGTTGTTGTTGTTGTTGTTGTTGTTGTTGTTGTTGTTGTTGTTGTTGTTGACCTCACACAATGGCACATACCCACAAGGGGAATTGGCCATAACCAGGCGGTGACTATTTAAATGACCAGTTGCATGCAGCAAGCATGGGATGACCTACCAAAATTTGGATCGCACAGTTTCCGTAGCCGAGGTGGTTGCAGGAGGTTAGGGGGGTCATACAAACTAAAATTTAGGCAAAGAAGGGTTAGGGATTACTATAAGTGGTTGTGACGGAAAATATTTTTTTTTCCTCTACCCCATAAGAGACACAGAAAGGTTGCGGTAGCGTTTAAACTGGCTTAGATAATAGTCGTTTGTTCTTAGTTGCTTCCATTTATGGTACCATTTGTCCTTTTCCTTTAGTATGTTTAAGATCTCAGTTGTCATCCAGGGACATGTTGGCTGGCTGTATTTTTAGTGGCCATTGTAGAGCTCCGGGTAATAGCGGTTTTCAGGAGAGCTAAGAATTGTGTGTACTCAATATTAACATCCTTGTCATAGGCAGAAGTAAAAGTGATTTGCTTAAGCATTTTGCGCAGTAAAACGTAATTGATTTGAGTACGCATTTTGCTGAGTGGTGTCTGTTTTTGCTTACGTAGTTCTGTTTCAAATAAGACAAAAATCGGCAGGTGGTCAGCAATCATATCAGCACAAGTACCAGCTTTCACACCTGTGTCAATGTTACACAGGGCATGATCTATTAAAGTACATTACGCACTCGTTATATCGGTTGGTTCTGAGATGAGATTACGCAATGCAAACGATTCGAGGAGAAGGGTATAGTTATTCTGTGTGCCAGATGATAGATAAATATTAACATCTCCCACAATGATTACAGTGCATTTCCCACCAAATATTTCTGCAAGGATAGTTTCAAACTTTTCAAGAAAGATTGGTATCGATGGGTTCGGTTGCCGGTATAATACCCCAACTATTAGCCCACTGGAAAGCTTTATGAAAAGTGTTTCAATACAATTATCACAAAGAGATGCCACAGTCAACACTTGGTAGACAAGGTTATCTTTAACAAAGAGTACAGCAACCCCGCCTCCTCTTGTATGCGATTCACGAGGGCGAGACAGGAATTTATAACAAGGAAGACAGACTGATTCATCATCCTTGAGCCACGTTTCACTCAATGCAATGACATCAAAAGATGATTCATACCTTGACAAATGTGCAACAAAATCATTTAGGTTTTTTCTAACACTGCGTACGTTGCAATGAAAAACTGAAAAGAACTTTTTATCGCGCATAAGTTCTTCAACTTCAGAAAATGAAAAAGCCATGGTGAAGGACAAGCATATTCCACATCAGCAAAAAAAAAAAAATAGGAAAAGCACTCACACAAGGTTCAACAGATCATCCTCACATGTGACGTGTAATATAGTAGAATTTTCTGTTCTGCGCATCAAAACCTTCCCCTGCGTCACCCAAACAAATTTCCATCCTTTGTCCCGCTTTGCTTGCTTCGCTTTAGTGAGGAGTACCTTAGTTTCCAAGCAAAGATGCTCATTGACATACAGTGGCTGCTGCCCGTCGAAAGCAGAGGCCTACGTTTAGCGGCATTCAGCACCATGTCCCGGGCTTACCTGGTTGCAAACGTGACCACGACATTCGGCTTGTCTTTATCTTTAGACCGAACTCTATGCACAATGTCAATATCTGATTTGGCAATCTCAACGCCCAGGGAAGTAGCCACTTTCTGTACAGCATTTAAAAGGTTCTCACCCTGAACAACTGGGAGAAAATTGATCTCGAGGTCTGAGTTCCAACTGAACTGTTTTAATTCCAGGATTTCTTTCCTAGTTTCTTTTAGTTCTGTGCGGAGCAGCTCATTTGTGTGTTTGACACTGAACATTTTGCACTTTCACCTCAGCAAGCTCACGACGAAACGTTTCAACATCACCCTTAAAACACTCGAACCCTTCATTCATGAAATCGATCGATTGCCTTATGCCCGTGTGTTCAGCGCAAATTCCTGTATTGGGGCTCCCCATTTTTTCTACATTAGTAATCATTCCAAAGGCAAACGCGTCCAGCTTAGCTACTAGTTCATTTAGTACTTTCACAACTTCTTTAATGCTACTCGGAGGTTTCTCTGCAAGAGCCTTAGTGACCTCATTTAGTGGTCCCGTGTTACGGTCCCCCATTTTAGCGCTTAATAACTCGGGCCAAGACAATCGAATGACAGCCCAGTTCCAACCACCACCATCAGACCACAACACGTTCGGCAGCAACAGCGACGGCAATGCGTTGACGCCGTTTACAAGAAGACAAATAAAATAATCACCAACCTGCAAAAATAAATGCGCTTGAGTATTCAGCGTCCGCACGCTGTCGCCGTCACTGCCAAAGTGATGCTCGCCGCACGAAAGCAACGCCCACTTGTCGCGGCAATTCCAAGTTTCTTGATTCTTGTATCAGATGGCGTCACTGACGATGCTGGCAGCGGCACTAATGCAGTGTCGCCTCGCAGGCCAGGAAGTCGAGGATGCGTGCGCTGGCGAGGAAGAAGGCCTCTTCCAGCACCCCAGAAAGAAGAAGGCAGGCCACCAACTGCAAAAATAAATGCGCTTGAGTATTCAGCGTCCGCACGCCGTCGCCGTCACTGCCAAAGTCATGCCTTGCCAGGGGGGAGTGGTTTATGCTCTGCCTCTGTCATGTGGCAAGTGTTCGATCGGCCAAACTAACCGATGTGTTAACGAAAGTTTGAAGGAGCACGAATATAATGTCTCTCGTGTCGCTATCACAGGCCACGTAGCAAAATATTGCAGAAACTGCAAAGATGACGAAGACAGGGAAGGCGATGACGACTCTAACCCCCGAATGCAGAAATGTAACCTGGCTCGAACTTAACTTCCATCGGTCTCAAGTGAGCTCCATCGTGTTTCATAAACCAAACTCGGCTTGAAGTGCGACTTGCAACCGGCTTGGCTCGGTCCTAGTTCGGTCCAACTTCAAGTCGGCTGAGGAGCTTCCTTGAAGCTGACTTTGTTGTATTTTCCAACATGGCCACCTGCCGATCGGACGTCGCGCGGAGGGTAGCTGCGTTCGAGTTCGCTTGCCACGCCATGGACGTAGTATTTTCTGAGGCCCATTCGTTGCCGAAGATCCCACGGCCAGCGTTACGAGATCGGGGGAACCCCATGGAGCTCTACGACGACGAGCAGTTCCTCGCCCGCTATCAATTCTCCAAGAACGCCGTGCGGGAGCTGCTCACCATGTTGCCCCTGCGTGAAAGTCCCGACAACAGGGGACAGCCTGTTCCTCCGATGCTGCAGCTACTCCTGGCTTTGAGGTTTTATAGGGCCGGCACTTTCCAAACCGTCACCGGGAATCTGGTGCGGATTTCGCAGCCCACGGTGTGCCGGCAGTTGGCAAGGTCACCTTGCTGATTGCCAAGCACCTGCGCCCGATGCTGGTGCAGTTTCCAGCCGTCTCGCAGTTTGGAAAGCTGATGCGGGACTTTTATGAGATCGGTGAATTCCCTGGTGTGACCGGCTGCATAGATTGCACGCATGTCCGCATCAACAGCCCGGGTGGCGCAGATGCGGAAGTCTACCGAAACCCCAAAGGCTATTTCTCCATCAATGTGCAGGTGAGCAATGAAAATTGAAATTCTCTGAACAGTTAAGACTGTTCAGCTCATTCGTATTCGTTCGCGTCGTGTACGTGCTGTAATTTTATTTATTTCCCCGCGGTGCTACGAACGTACAGTCACAAGATTACTTGCCCGAAAGAGGCGGGTTCGATCCCGGCCGCGGCGTTCACATTTCGATGGAGGCGAAATGCTGGAGGCCTGTGCACTGTGCGACGTCGGTGCACGCTGAAGAACCTAAGGTGGTAGAAATTTCCGGAGCCTTTCACTACGTCGTCCTACATAGCGAAATGTGTCTCTTCGGAATATGCGATCGAGGCCCAGCATTTTCTTTTAGTACTGCTTTATAATGTAGCTTCGTACTCCATGAAGAGTGTAGCTTCGTTCTCCATGCTCCATGAAGAGTAGCACTACATTCTAGGCGCTATATTACCACGCAGTCACTATGCAAATTCACCCCAAGGAAGGTTAGTTATGTTTCCAATGACAGTGCATGACAAAGTTGACAAAGCTTGACCACACTTTCGAGCTGTGGCATTAAATCAACGCAATATTCCTTTATACGTGCAGGTACCAAAAAGCCCACATAAAGACACGGAATGTGGTCGAAAGGACATTCGTTGTCTGGAAGCGCCGCTTCCCTTGTCTGGATATGGGGCTCCAGCACAAGCTGCAGTGATCATCACAGCGTGTGCAGCCCTGCAGAACTTTGCATGTTTGATGAAGGAGCCGCAGCCTCCTATTGAAAGCGCTCCCATCCAGGACGCTCCACCGGCTCGCACCAGCACGACAGCAGCGAGGCGGCCAGAGCACCTGCCACCTGTTGATGCTGTCAGCGACAGCTTGTCGGGAATGCAGGCACGAAGGGTGCTCATCCAGAAGAGCTTCACATCGTGAAAGACATAAGAGCGCAAACTGGCAACACGGACAAGGAAGGGAACAGGACGAGCGCTACACTTTCAACAGGGTTTATTCAGGGAAGAGCGTATATATAGCCTCTGACCTTATCCATGCTCTTAATCTCAATTTGATAAACATCTACCTTTCACAGATATGCCTCAAGGAACATCATTTCACTGTGCCGGATAATAACCGAGGTATCACTGATGCAATTGTCCCCTCGTTTTTTGATATAAAAGGCTTCCACGAGCTCACGTTCGGTCTTATCACGGCTTTTCAGTAGCACTTTGCATTCAGGCAGTCGGGGCTTGCAGACTGTACGTTTCTCTTTCGAGCATGCTTGGCAGTGGTCTGGAAGATGGGCTCCTTTCTTATTCAAAGAATTCTTGTGTTCAAGCAGGCGCTCATTAAGACACCGGCCGGTCTGTCCAACGTACACCTTCCCGCATGTAAGCGGGAACTCGTACACCACTCCTTTCTTGCAGCCAACAAGTGGCGTTCGGTGTCTGATGGCGCACTCTTGCATTTCCTTTCTCCCAATACGTGAGCACATTCCGGCTAGTTTTCGCGGCGCTGAAAATACCACGTTGACGCCGTACTTATTGGCCACCTTCTTGAGGTTATGAGAGGTGTGGTGTTCGTAAGGTACAACTTCCGGCCTTTCCAGCCTTTTTTCTTGAGGTCTGTTGTTTTCATTGCTGCCCTTCAGCTTTTTCAGCAAGGTCTGCGTCACGGAGAGAACCAGGGGAGCCGGGAAGCCTGCATTCTGCAACCTGGACACCTGAGATGCAAAGCTGGCGTGCATGGCATGGTGGCAGGACTTCTTTAGTGCGGACGCTAGGCACTGGGAAGCGATAGCCCTCTTAACGGTCTTGGAATGGTTTGAATGAAATGGCAACAAATCTTTCTTGGCGCGTGGACAGTATCTCCAGCAAACATGTGAAGGGTGAAAGGTTAGGGTGAGGTCTAAAAACTGTAATTGGTTATTACTGCTAGGCAGTTCGTGAGTGAAGGTGAGGCCCACGCTGTTTCGACCAAATGTACCCAAACCTTAAGCTACTGCTTCGTCAAAACTAAAATCGCTATCTGCCAACAAGACCAGGTAATCGTCTACATATCTAAAAACGTGGACTATACAATCCGTGTCAAGTGCTTCACTCAAGGAGCGGTCAATTTCAGATAAAAATATATTACAGAGTACCGGGGCGGCACACGAGCCAATGCAAATGCCCTTTCTTTGTAGATACGTTTGGTCATTGAAATCAATAAAAGTGGCCTTCAGATAAAACTCAAGTAATGACATGAAGTTGTCCGCATTCAAACCAGAAGCGTTTTGAAAAGTCGTGGCTCCATTCCTATCAATGCAATCATGCACTGCAGCAAAGAGATGTTGATGCGAAATCGAGTAGATAAGATCTTCTACATCAATGGAAAAACCAGACCTAATGTTCCTATTAGTCTGAAGGAAGGCTATCACATCATCAGAGTTCTTAGTTCCAAAGGGGTCTTCCGACACCGAACGCCACTTGTTGGCTGCAAGAAAGGAGTGGTGTACGAGTTCCCGCTTACATGCGGGAAGGTGTACGTTGGACAGACCGGCCGGTGTCTTAATGAGCGCCTGCTTGAACACAAGAATTCTTTGAATAAAAAAGGAGCCCATCTTCCAGACCACTGCCAAGCATGCTCGAAAGAGAAACGTATAGTCTGCAAGCCCCGACTGCCTGAATGCAAAGTGCTACTGAAAAGCCGTGATAAGACCGAACGTGAGCTCGTGGAAGCCTTTTATATCAAAAAACGAGGCGACAATTGCATCAGTGATACCTCGGTTATTATCCGGCACAGTGAAATGCTGTTCCTTGAGGCACATCTGTGAAAGGTAGATGTTTATCAAATTGAGATTAAGAGTATGGATAAGGTCAGAGGCTATATATACGCTCTTCCCTGAATAAACCCTGTTGAAAGTGTAGCGCTCGTCCTGTTCCCTTCCTTTTCTGTGTTGCCAGTTTGCGCTCTTATGTCTTTCACGAATATGCACCAACAAGCCCAGTTGCAAGTACTTCTTAGCTTCACATCGGTAAGAAATTTACAGTCCTCAACACTGTCCCATGCATTTTGAATAAAGCATGTTTATAATGCGCACTTGCTCATGCTACCCGTATCCCAACTTTTGTGCAGGAACTAAAGAAATGTTAGAGTAATGGGAACGACTAGCAGCAGTTCAAGCGGCGGGACGAAGAGGTCGACGAAGTGCAGCTGGGGATCCTGAGTGACTCCTGAGAGTGTGCTCATCATGACGCTCTCTGATCTACGACCGCAGACTTTCACTGCGAATACACCCCTTTACACTAGAATTTTTTCTCAGCTTCGGAAGCTTTTAAGTTGCGAGCTTGTTGCACTAACAAGCTGCTACTCTTCCACTTCTAGGTTCTGCATTTCTTGCTATATTGTTCTATTTCAAATGCTATTTTTCAAGAACGCTGTATTGATCTTGCAGGAGGCGAATACCAGAAAAGCTCTTGTTGACCCTGCTGCTGAGGGTCTTAATGGCGCTCAGTTCATTTGTTTAAGAGCTGCTGCATTTGCGGCTTTGCTTACACGCATGTGAAAAATTACCAGATTTGTTAAAGTACAACAGTTAGGCCTTAGGTGGAGCAGTTGCAGGGCTTGTGCACCTTTCCACAGAGCAAACATTTGTGTGGTTGCTTTGGTAGGGGCATGGAATTCAGGTTCCTCACAGCAAGTAGTTCTGC
Source organism: Amblyomma americanum (assembly GCF_052857255.1). Lineage (NCBI taxonomy): Eukaryota > Metazoa > Arthropoda > Arachnida > Ixodida > Ixodidae > Amblyomma > Amblyomma americanum. The sequence goes on from NC_135500.1 coordinate 17,783,195, forward strand.
TACTTCGTCTTTTCTACTTACACCCGGCTTGTACTTCAAGCTTGGGCTCTTGCATGTCTTCCATGTGTTGAGTATAAATTTGTTTTTATGTCACAATTGTAATGACAAAGAAGTGCCCATGTGGCAGCGGGACTGCTCTCGGCAAGCGCGTGCTTCGGGTTGGTGCTGCTGGAACCGTTGACTGTCTGTGAACGCTGTTCTGCGCTTTGTACTTTCTGCCCGGAAAAGCCATTGCACAATCATTAATTTCAAATATCCCTTTTACAACAAAACGAGACGTTTCCGATTGCCTACAATGATGCAATTCCAGATCACCGCGAAGTTTTGTTTTCTGGCTTGCCAACAGAGGTGTGTTATGAATTCGTTATTAAATTTCTCACTTTTTTTGGCTGTATTGAGGTAAAAAAAAAACATGAGTGTATTCTTTTCATTTGGTTTGCTTTCAAGATGGTGTAGAACGGTCGAACCTTCAGCTGTCACACTGGAGCCTTCTTTTCAAGGAACGATGCTCGAGTTGTTTGTTGTGCATTGTCGCTATCTCTCATCTCTGTCCAAAGCGGGAGTTGGTTGTTGTCATAGTATGGTGTAAAATATCGATTCTTTAGGTCTGAAATGGGCTTCCTGACATGATCCACATGCCTCGTCCAGCTCAATCGCTTACAACAAAGTTGCATAACGGGCAGTAACTGGCACTGAGAAAGAAGCGAAGTTCACTGCAGCATATGTGCGGAGAGGACTCCAGGCATTGTTGTGTCATGGTGAGACATACCAACCTACAGTGTGTGACCTGTGAGCATTTTTCATTTCCAAGTGTAAAGGTCATGGTCGTACATAGAACTCCTGTAACTGTTACACAGGCTACACAATCTGTCTTCGAGCAGTTGCACTCAATATTCATTGTTCTCGAGCCAAATGCACTTGGTGTTTGTTAGGTGCCTTGCTTTGCATGGCTGAATACAAACCCTAGATCATAAAGTGAGTCGTCATGAGCCAACACCAACAGTTTGTCGATATCATTGTGTGCGGGCACTACTGATGTTTGGGAACGCCTTGCTGCCGCAGTCATGGTGGACCACTGAAAGATAATTTATGACCCCAGTAGTGTTTGCAACATTTTGTTTTGTGGTTCAATGAATGGTTTGTGATATGACTAGGTAGCTACTTCTAGCTCGCAAGTGCTGTAGTGAAATATTTTACATGCAAACATTTGAACTAGCGGTTCATTTGATTTGTACCTGCAGTTACTGGTTGGCTGTCCCAGCTTAAATCTGGCTTTGCATTTGAGCCGGCCTTCTTGGAACTGTACTGATTCCACTCATCGAGAACTGGCATGTTTTCAAATTGTTACATGGTTTGGCTGGTTTCGAAATAGCAGAACGTGGATGCCATCAGCAAGCGTTTTTTTTTTATGCATGCTTCATTATAGTCTTTTTTTGTCATGTCTAGTGCGGGTTGTCACAGGAATGTGGTGGCCATATTTTTGAAGCAATAGATTACTTCAGCAAAGCAGGAGGTTGTGGCATTGTATTGACTCAAGCTATGGGCCCACCTTGTAGACGGCATATGAGGAATCGCATTCTTTAAGGGTTTCGGTTGTTGAGTAGGAGGCACTAGCTGCGAGGGTTTAGGTTTGATGAGACAGCAAAGATAATGGAAGGAGTAGAGAGCGGTGTTGGCCTTTTGGGCATTTATGTGGTGTTGACTTGCGTGAGCCAATATTGTTGAGACTTTTTATACAGGGAAACTTTAACAATGTGGCCTGCAATTTTCCCTACTGGTTGGTTTTGCAAGCCATGCCAGGGGAGGTTTTTCCTTCCTAGAGCAGCCATATTTGTAGCATACAGCAATGCGTATTTCTATGAATAAATTGCTGTTTGCATACAAAGATCCATATAGCCATAGCAGCAGAAGTACCACGCAACCATCCTACCTGCCTCCTGCTATGTGATAGCTTGTCAGACTTGCATGCAAGGCGGTGACGGGGCTGTATGTCTGTTTCCACCGAGTCATGTGCTTAAAACAGTACATGTGCAAATGAAGTGTAGTTATGTGGATTTGCCACATAATATTTATGCAAGCATTCACACAGCATTCCAGTTTCATTCAGTCATAGGCACCATTTATTCTGGTGCCTCTCGCAGCCTACGAAGCTGTTCAAGTTTGATTTGTTTTTCAATTTCTAAGATTTCCAATTCCATCATCATCATCATCATCATTTATTATACCCTTAAAGGCCTCTGTTGAGGCATTACATAAGGGGGGGGGGGGGCGGGGGACAAAGCAAATGCAACTAAGAATAATACGTTAATACAACAAAACATAATGCAATACAATAAAATGAAAAACGATACATCACAATACAACGTTGGTCAATAATGAAGGGCACAAGGCTGAATTAGGCGGTAACAACTACAACAACAGCAAGAAAAATAATAAGTTAACTGGGTGAAGTCTGAGAAGTGTCTTTTATTCAGTACAGTGAATTTTTCTGGATATCGAGGAGTTTTTTCTCCTGCCGCTCTTGCAGAATACTGTTGTGGTCCTCTTGCATCAGCTGCAGACGCAGTCCATGCTCTTCGCGCAGTAAGGCCGCTCTATAGTCGTTCTCATTTGCCAGGGACCTTTCTAAAAGGGCCATACGCCCTCTTGGAGCCCTGTCAGCGTCACCGGTGGCCACTGCTTCAGCAGTAGTGGGACCAGCGGCAGCTCCAGAAGCAACTGTAGCACTGCTGCAGCCTGCTGCAGCTGTGCTGGAAGCATCAGCAGGTTGCACAGCAGGAAAAAAGAGATTGCTCTCCTGCTCAATTGCTTCTGGAGTTGCCCCACTCCTACCAACAGCAGCCGCTGGTGACTGCGGCTCATACACGAGCGGAGGTTCCCAGTCGTCTTCTGTAATAAAGAAAAGGTAAAAATTAGTTGACAAATCTAAGCTTACAACACATTAGCTGTCTGCCTCAATAGCATAGATTGTTGGGTCAATTGGTGAAGAGACATTATAACAAAAGATTTATAATGTTCTTATATATGACACCACTTGCCCTTCTCAGCGCCAAATAGCTGCCGTTGTTTCTGGGGGCCCCAGTTTAGTCGTTCGGTTTTGTTCTGCCATATTCCTCACCTGTCACTCTGAATTATGCCTGATGACCTCACTTTATTTTTTTCTGCTGATACAGTAGTGATAGTAACGCAGGCCCCGAGTTTTACACATGTGGTTATCCTCTAACTCTGCACCTGCAGCTTTTTTGCTCTTTCAATGGGTTTCTTTTTAATTTTAGTATATTTGCTAGTTTGCACTCATGCGTGTCCTCTGGCCCAGGGAGTCAGTTAAACGCCCTTCATTTCCTCAAAATCATCAGCGTCTAGAACTTTGTCAATGCCAATGAACGCCGCAGCTTTCACTTTGTATATCCTGGAGTAGCTGAGCTAATCCACTTTCATTTTTTTGCAAAGGTTTCCTTGTAATGCCTGCCTGCCTGCTTCGCCGCATATATGCGACACCAAAGCCAAGGTGAGGCATACAAGAAAGGTGACAAATACTGCAGCCTGAGCCTGCAGCCTGAGCCTGAGGGCTACAGAAAACATGCGCTTAGACTGAAACCTCTGCATTGCAAAACTAACAATTTCCTTGAAACTAGCAGCCAAATTCGAAAAGGCTTTGAGCATTACACATAGGCAAGCTGCACCATTATTCACAAGAATGTTGTTACCTTATCCCTGGAGCACCATCATGTACAAGTACACAGAAATATGAAAATTTATGTGAAGGAGTGCATGTATAATTAAACTGCATTAAAGTTGGCATACGTTTAAAGTGAGGCAGGAATGGCAAACAAGACTCAAAAACCTCATCAGAAGAGAATGTCATAATGAATGCAGTTCAGGTTGCAGCACTGAATGCTTGCTCCCTCGTTGTCCGACGGTTAACCAACTCCTCGCCTTCCGCTACAGGAACACAGCATACCACTCACATGAATGTAGGCCGTCAAGACAAAATGCCTTCAGAGTGCTGTCCAACAACATGCAGCTTGGAGCAGGTCATCCTTTCGCACTGTCAACCAATGCAGCCTTTATGTGCACAAACATTCAGCCAACCACATGTAGAGCAGCTTTCCACAATGTTGTATTAAATGAGGTTTTTATAATTTGTTGTAGATGAGCCGTACAGTCCTCATAGCAGGTTCAAGGCAATGAAAAACATTGAAAGAGCGTCAATTGTGACAGGAAACGCTGCCGTTGTCATCAAAGAAATATAAAGAGAGGAGTGCTGTTTTTCTACAACATGCAAAGTGCTTTCTTTACCTGAATAACGGAATTCTGCATTGCCTGCTCCATCCACCATTGGCTGCAACAATCTTATAACAGGCAAACTTGCCACTGGTGGTGGCAGGTCGATGCCTCCATCAGAGTCAGTCTGGTTGCCTACCCTGGTCATCATGCGGCTGGCAACAGCAATCACTTGCTCACTTTGAGCGCTCACAGTGCATTGAGCTGACCCTCCTCCTGAAAAGAAAAAAGACACCGCACACAGTGAAGCTACTCTTAATTTATAGACAATGTGCCATTAAAATATTTTGTTCATGAAGTGCCACACAAAAGCAACCAAAGGCACACCAATGCATGCAACTGTGTGTTGTTTTCGCTACGTTTTTGTGCCACCCGTCCCAGCAGTGCCAGGAATGAGTAAAGGTAGGTAGCTGTATGTACAGCCTTCCGGATTTTCAATAGTACCAAGCAACTGTCAATAGCGCGGCAAGTTTCATCATGAACATGAAGGTCGCCAGTGTGGACACTGTCTGATCTACGGTGCACCCAATTTGGCTTCGCGGCACGATAGTATGCGAAGGGTACCAACTCCGAGCAAAATCGTCCGTTGTCAGTTCGCTGCTGGCCTGGCGCGAGCCCTCCGTCCCACTGCACTGCCCGCTCATCGTCGTCTTCTATGCAGCAGAAATCGCATGCTTTCAGTACTCGTACTGACTTCAATGTAATAAACATTCTCTGTAGTTTTTAAAAATTACGGAGGCTGTACAGGATGCTTCTTGTGAATTAGTTACACGATTAACGCAGGTTGCATTTATCTGCGTTTGCAAATAAAGCGGAGTACACTGCACCGAAACGTTATTAAGTGCCCATTTCCGTGTTATCACACTGTTCCTAAAAACCTATGCATTCCAGTACACGCTGCTTACGCAGACCCAAGTAGAATAATCATGCCCTTATCCATGGCATACAAAGCATGCAGGAACAAGCATTTGTAAACGGCCTGCAAGCCGCGCTCACCTGTCTTGTGGCGGTCTCTCTTTTTCCTCGCGTCCTCCTCCTTCGACTTTTGTTTAAGGTTGGCCCAGCATTTCTTGAGCTGATTGGGGTCACGTCGGGTCACCCCGTGATTGCTGTTAAACAGCCCGACAATTTCCTTTCAAGTGGCGTTTTTTTTTTGGCAGCGACGACACATCGTTTTTTTTTTTGCACTCTAATTTATGCCGACGTGCATTAACCAAACACAATAACAATTCATTTTCCTCGAAAGTGAACCGAGGCGCTGGTCTCCGCTGGGAGCAGGAGTCTTCTTCTGATGATTGCTCAGACATTTTCCTGCCGCGATTCGAACTAAGGCGAACAGAGCGCGTGCGGGAAAGACTTGTCAGTAGCTACACGTGTACAAGAAAGAAAAAGCATGGGTAAAACTGGCTATGGCTCAACTAGGATTGGCTCAATGTGGAGCACGTTGCCAGCCAAAAACGTCAATCAAGCGGAAGCAGCGGGTGGCACTGAAATGTAGTTTTTATTGTTGGCAATTTTATGCAGGTCACTCACACCTAGTGCCTGTTTATGACTGCTGAACGAGATGCGTTGTTTTGTAGGAGCAAAATGGGCGTTATTATAATAGATTATTCAATACTCTCGTCCCCAGACGAGCAATGCGCCCTCGCTTTCAAGCACGCGTTTAACTTGACGAAGCAAGTCAGGTTGTACATCACACGTTCTATGCAGATGACATCACACTTTGGGTAACCAAAGGATGCGAAGGCTACATAGAAGACACACTCCAAGCAGCAGTGGACATCATCGAGGCATGCGCATGGGATTCCGGCCTCACTTGTTCTGAGCAAAAATCTGAACTCTTCGTGATCCGTCGTAAACAAAGAGGTAGGCGTACCACGACATCCCCCCCGCAAATAAACGTCTATGTTAATGGCCGATCTGTCAAAGAGGTACAGACCATGAGAATACTGGGGTTGTATTTACAAACAAATGGAAAAATACTGACACACTCACTAAGCTAAAACGCACGGTAGAAGCGACGGCGCGATTACTCCGCCGCATAGCTAACCGCAGACAAGGGGTGAGGGAAAGAGATTTATGCCGCCTAGTGCAGGCCTTTGCGCTGAGCAGGATACTCTATGCCACCCCTTATCTGAAATTTTCAAAAGCAGAAAAGGACAAATTGGATAGCATGATACGGCAGGCCTATAAGGCTGCGCTAGGACTCCCACTAAATGCCTCAACCGAAAGGCTTATGAGGTTAGGAATACATAACACCTACAATGAACTGAAAGAAGCCCATTTAATGGCTCAAACAGCGCGATTAGCCAATTCCAGAACTGGCAGGAGTATTCTTACCAGGCTCGGAATTAACTTTCAACCTACGAATAACGATGCTAAAGTAGACTTACCCCGCGCCTATAGGACGGCCCTACTAATCAAACCACTCCCCAAAAACATGCACCCCTTACACCATGAGGGTAGAAGACAAGCACGAGCCAAAGCCTTATATAAGAAATACAGACAGTGTGCTGCAACACTTTATGTAGATGCGGCAGAATACAAAAATACCAATGCCTTTGCAGTTGTGGTTGTGAACGAGAATGGTGACCACATCGTCTCGGCGACAATCAAAACGAAATCCTCTGAAACGGCAGAAGAGGCGGCTATAGCCCTCGCCCTAGCACATACCCAAGGGAGCATCATCCTCAGCGATTCCAAAATGGGTATCAATAATTTCGCTAAAGGGCGAATTACAAACAACTCCCTTAGAATCCTTAACGCATCCAAATTCTCACCAAATTATTCCGAATTGATATGGGTCCCAGCCCATTCGGGGAATCCGGGGAACGAGGCAGCCCACAATAAAGCCCGAGGTTTCGTCGACCGGGCAGTGGATGAGTCTGGCTCCCTGAATTTCACGAAGGACTCAATGATCACATATCATGATCTCACCAATCATTTTAAACTAGAGAGGAGAATTTTCCCCCCTCCAGACAAAAGACTTACTAAAGAACAAGAGGTTACGTGGCGTCGTCTACAGACGAGATCGATACGCACCCCATCACTCCTCGCGCACATTTATCCAGATCTTTACAACCCAAACTGCAAACACTGTGGCCAACGTGCTACCTACGATCACATCCTGTGGGACTGCAAAATAGAGCCACCTCCGGGTGATCTAGTTACAGCTCCTTCTCTCGAGCGGTGGGAGACCGTGCTGGCTAGCTCTGACCCCAGAACGCAAGTTTTGGCGGTGGAGTGGGCTGACAAAGTCGTCGAGGGCTATGTACTCTCGACCACTTAACGCGACTTCTTGCCAAGCTCTTCCCGGCGAATAAAATGTTTTACAATCAAAATCTATGAAACACGAAACCCAACTTGGCCGTTCTGAAGCCGCCTTGGTGCTTCGACTCGACTTGCCGAAGTTGAGTCGAAGCGCGAGCCAAGTTACATTTCTGCATTCGGGGGTAAATCCTGTATTCCACTCTACAATAAATTTTCTGTGATAGCAGCCGCGACTCGCTAGCTTGGGAAATAATAGAAGCCAACCTGATCGCTAGGACCCCTGACCAATGTATCAGTACTGCCTCTGTAGCACTGTCAGATAAGGAAGACTGTTACTTTGATTGTGAATGCTAATTTGTGAGTGCTAATTTGTGAATGCAAACCTGTGCCTGCTGTAGCGGTGATATTTCCCACGTATGACTCTTACCTGTTGACACGTGCCTGATGTACTGGCGATTTTGAATGTCACGCAAGTCAAGCGTGCTTGTATCCTTCCCGGCCACCAGGGCAGTGTTTATACTGGCTGACGGCCAATAAACGTTTTAGTTGTGAGTCAGCGCTCTGTGTTGTGTCCTCTCTTCTCTGTCCCGTCGGTCGCGCTGTTATGGATACCCTGCTTGCCCATCGTACTAGGTCTGAACACGGGCTTCATCTGTGCATATGTGTATAAGCTTCTTGTTCTCGGTTTCCTAGTTGATTACCTTTTGCTTAGCGGCTGTGACGTTCCCACCTGTCGGGGGTCAGTCACAAAATCTACGGGTCCTGCTGAAGCGAGGAGGAATGAGCCAACAAGGCGGTAACCCGGCAAAACTATATTTATTCTTCTCTGCCTGAAGGCGTAACTGGTGGTCCGCTCACCGCTGGCTTTTAGGAGAACTGGTTGTCCGTCCGGCAGGTCGGGGCTCGACTCCAATCGTCTCGCGTCGGCGGGCCGCGGCTGCTTCGGCTCTCTCGGGCTCTGCCTCTCTTCCCGGCGTCTCTCGGCTGGCGGTGCTGTGACGGGTCGAGGCCATGGGACTCTTGGGCGTTTCGGCTGGCGGTCAGTTTGCTACGGACGCTGAAGTCCGGCTTCGCTGACTATAGACCAGCGCGATATCTTGCGTCCGTTCGCCTCGCCTGTCTCTGCTCGACTCCTTTTTTTTGTCTCGTTGGCCCCGCCGCGTCTCTCCAGAGATTCCCTTTCTCTCTCTCTCTCTCTGGGTAATCCTCGCCCAACGGTTTTTCGTCGTCCCTGCTCACACAGCCGATCAAAGGCACCCGCGAAACTTCTAGGAATCCGCAGCTGTTCCGTCGGGAAGGCCGATGGCGCCGTTGGGGATGGGTCGAAGGGGATCAGGTGTCCCTCGGAGGGCGACGCTTCTCTGCAGTCAGTCCGTCCGGTGCCAGCCGCCGACCTCCTCCGCCACCTCGAGCCATTACGCATCCCGTCGTGTCCGCTGCTAGTAAGGTCGCTTGTCGGCCTGCACACACAAACGCTCAAACGAACCCGTCTTCGCGCGCCGGGGGGGGGGGGGGGGGGGAAGCGCGGCGCAAACCGCAGGGATGACTGCGGCTGCGTAGGGCACCGCGCGCAGCCTCTCCTCTTTAGCCGTCTGGCGGTCTTTGCACATCTGTCTTCTGCATCGCCCGCCGCCGTCTTCGCCGACATGTCGGGGCCGATAAATTTGAAGGCAGGGAAAATGTCTTGGGCACTGGTCGCCTGGTTAGTTCTTTTCATCAATGCCGGGGCCTCCCGTATGCGGCCCTTCACAACCCCCTCTTCTTACAAAGAAATTTTCTACGAAAATTTTACATTCACGTCACTCTCACAGCACACTGTTCGTAACAGAGTTCTCAACTCCATCTTTCATAGCACCACGTTATGAACGGGCCAGTAACTCCGTCAGGCAGATCAAATTAATATAACCAAACAAAACAACAAATCCAGGTCCACTCTTATTGTAAATCACCAGTCATTCACGCATGACAGCTCAGAGACAAAATTTTGCTACTAAGACGAGAATGTGTAGCCAGTCAGTCATTCTCATTGTTCAATGATCGCAACAACTCACAGACTCCCCTTACGTCATGCTGTTCACGAAAATGTTACGTAAGATCAGGAGGTGGTCCATACAATTCTTTCACCCTCGGTGTCTTTCTCCACTGGCAGTTTCTACAGTGTTCTGCCACATCCTGTCTCAGTCCATGCCAGAAATAGCCTTTGCTAACTGCCCGACGGGTCTTTTGAAAGCCTAAATGTCCTCCGCCTTCCATATCATGGCATAACCTCACAACTTCCCTTCTCATTTGCAAAGGGACAACAGCTCTGTCTGCGGCCCCGTGCACTTTGTCTCTGTAACGGAGTACACCACAAGTGTCCAAATGATAAAAACCCGACTCTTTCCCTTCTGAGCTGTTGCACACGTTTATCAATTTTAGGACAGACGGATCTTTCCTTTGCTCCTTGTACAGGCGGGTTCGCTCACTCGCAGGGGGAACATCGATTACTCTGGCGTCCGCCCCGCTGCTGAGCGCATCTGCATGGCGATTGCTCTCCCTTGCCTCGCTCAGCCGTTCTGCTTTGCCCGCGCATAGGCTCACTACCGCTTCTGAACGCCCTCGCTCATGACGGCCGTCAGTAGAGGTTCTATTTCTTTCCTCAACAGCTTCACGGCTGCCCTCGCCTTCTTCCGTAAGCCGCCCATAACAGGCCGTGTGATCTGGAATGCGCCCGCGCGATACCACAGGCATACGACAACAACGTGAGGTATGGCCGGACCTGCCGCACGAGAAGCACACGCCTGATTCGACGCGTCGATTGAATTTTCCCGTCTGCCTGGATGGAGGCTCTTCACGTATCCGAACGCTCTTTACGAGCAGCTTCTCCAGCCGATCTAGACGTTCACTAAGCTCACTCATCTCTTCCCCGCTTTCTACACGTCGGACAATAGCGGTGTTCGTGCGGGTCGCTACCTCTAACAGCTCTTCTCTAGACGCTACCTCCACAGCCTCTTCGAATGTCTTGGGATCATGTGACAGAGCAAATCTCCTCACCGGATCGCGGAGCCCATTCAGAAAAATAGAGGTCAGTTGTTCCTTAAGGATTTCGCGTCTCACTTCACTTTTCGACGCCTCATCGCCATCAACGTCCCCGAAGGCCTCCACCCCGAGCTTACGCAGTCGGCTCGCGAACGAGCGCACATTCTCACCAGCGTTCTGCCTTGCGCTCAGAAACTTCTCAAATTTCCTGTACGCCGGCTCAGTATCAAATCGTTTCAGCGCGAGCGCTTTAAACGATCTATACGAAGTTACGCCGGCCACCTCCTCATCCAACCACGCAAAGTCTAGAGCCGCCCCGACCATCTTACACCGCGCCATCCTGATTAACTGTTTCTCCTGCCATCCGCCCAGATTACCAACCTGCTCTAAAATTTGGAGAAAATCTCTTAATTTGGGACCATTGTCGTCCCCCGTGAACGATGGAATCACAGCTCCCAACAGCATCTGATTTGCTCCTATTACCCCTTCGTGAAGACTCGGTGATTCCTCTAGCGACATGTTGGCCCCTTTCTCCTCAGGTACGAGGGTGAATGGTCTCGCACCACAACTTCAGCAAAATCCCACCGCTGCCACCACTTGTGACGTTCCCACCTGTCGGGGGTCAGTCACAAAATCTACGGGTCCTGCTGAAGCGAGGAGGAATGAGCCAACAAGGCGGTAACCCGGCAAAACTATATTTATTCTTCTCTGCCTGAAGGCGTAACTGGTGGTCCGCTCACCGCTGGCTTTTAGGAGAACTGGTTGTCCGTCCGGCAGGTCGGGGCTCGACTCCAATCGTCTCGCGTCGGCGGGCCGCGGCTGCTTCGGCTCTCTCGGGCTCTGCCTCTCTTCCCGGCGTCTCTCGGCTGGCGGTGCTGTGACGGGTCGAGGCCATGGGACTCTTGGGCGTTTCGGCTGGCGGTCAGTTTGCTACGGACGCTGAAGTCCGGCTTCACTGACTATAGACCAGCGCGATATCTTGCGTCCGTTCGCCTCGCCTGTCTCTGCTCGACTCCTTTTTTTTGTCTCGTTGGCCCCGCCGCGTCTCTCCAGAGATTCCCTTTCTCTCTCTCTCTCTCTGGGTAATCCTCGCCCAACGGTTTTTCGTCGTCCCTGCTCACACAGCCGATCAAAGGCACCCGCGAAACTTCTAGGAATCCGCAGCTGTTCCGTCGGGAAGGCCGATGGCGCCGTTGGGGATGGGTCGAAGGGGATCAGGTGTCCCTCGGAGGGCGACGCTTCTCTGCAGTCAGTCCGTCCGGTGCCAGCCGCCGACCTCCTCCGCCACCTCGAGCCATTACGCATCCCGTCGTGTCCGCTGCTAGTAAGGTCGCTTGTCGGCCTGCACACACAAACGCTCAAACGAACCCGTCTTCGCGCGCCGGGGGGGGGGGGGGGGGGGGAAGCGCGGCGCAAACCGCAGGGATGACTGCGGCTGCGTAGGGCACCGCGCGCAGCCTCTCCTCTTTAGCCGTCTGGCGGTCTTTGCACATCTGTCTTCTGCATCGCCCGCCGCCGTCTTCGCCGACATGTCGGGGCCGATAAATTTGAAGGCAGGGAAAATGTCTTGGGCACTGGTCGCCTGGTTAGTTCTTTTCATCAATGCCGGGGCCTCCCGTATGCGGCCCTTCACACGGCCACAGTTTCTTTCCTTTCCTTTCTTTCATCTTTTATTTATGGATGGAAGGATGGAAGGTAGGAGCGTCCCCTTTGAAGCAGGGTGATGACAGTTGCTACCATGCTCACCTTTTTTTTTCATTATTTTTGTTTCGATGTGTTTTAAGTTGTTATTAAAACTCGCCTTTTTTTTAAATACGCCTTCCTACACTTCTAACCTTACGCCACCTCTCTGCTTTTGAGCCAGCAATCTTCCAATAGCTTTTTGCTAATTTCCACCGCAGATTTATTTACATGACCATTGTTATCTCTAAACCCTAGGGCCTCAGGAAGAATGACTGTACCTGCATCGACATTGGGAAGGGTACCATCACATTTTAGTATGAGATGTTCTATTGTTTCCACAGGTTCACCACACACAGCACAAGCATCATCTTTTTCGTTAAATTTCTTTTTGTAGCTGCGCATTCTAAAACATCCTGACCTAGCTTCAAAGAGTAGGGCACTGCCTCTTGACTTATCATAAAACGCTTCCTTCCTGATCCGCCTTTTCTTGTATCGATATAGTTCTACACTATGCTTCTTTTCCATTGAATCTATCCAATTTTTACCTTCCCCGTTTTTGACCTGTCGTTTAATTCTCTTTTTTTTCTCCGTGGAGAAGCGTTCCGGACGCGGCGGAAGGTACATGCTTTGTGTGCGCTAGGCGAACTGTTCCTTTTTTCAAAGGTTAAGTGCGCGCCTAGATACTGAAGATGACTGGATACTCTCCTTAGTGGTTCTGGTGTGTTCTGATCAGTTTTTTGGAGCCTCGGCACCGTTTTTAGTGGACTTTTACCGGAATTAGTGGTGGCGGTGACCTAGGCCTAACTCTGGACTACATACAGTCTACGCGCCAGTGCCTGGAACGCCAGTGGTCGGCGTTGAGCACGACACAGTCGGACGCTTCCGCCAGCTCACAGTCCCCAGCTCCCATGCAGTAAGTACTACAGCTACTTGAGACCGGCGAACGCCACGTTACAGGCGCAAGTTATGCTTATATCCAGCGTTCCAGGGAACGAGTTCGATCAACCAGCCGAATACGAGCAGACCACGGGTGACGAAAACTGCATATTTACAACTTGGGAGCATCGGCGCCCAGCAAGTGCCACAAGATGACCCGTAAAGACAGGGTGAGTTGGCCCCGCTTTTTACTGATAATTACGCCCACACAAAAGTCTAAGGAAAGAAATATTCCTCGAAATGCAATAGCCGAAGCTATAGGAATGATGACACCGAAAGATGAGTTTGCTGAGCGGGCAACGGCGCGCTGTGACGACGTCACCAGCAGGATCGTTGTCACAGTTTATGACGAAGAGCATGCAGATAAGATGATGGGTCTAACTCGTCTCGCTTGCAAAAATGGAAAAGATATCATCGTCATTCCAATTAAGGTGGAACGCGTAACTTCTGAGAACGCCGTGCGCGGTGTCATCCACATCGGCCCGCAAGACGACAATGAAACGATATTTCAATGGCTTCACTGCGCACAAGAAGTGATCAAAGTACACAAGATGGACAAAACTGATAAAGCTATCATCCCATTTAATGCAGCTGCGCTTCCAAACGTAGTAAGTTACTACATTGAGATTACAAGGGTAGATAAATATTGGCCGAAATGTATGGTTTGCTATAACTGCCATAACATTGGACATATTGCAAAGTACTGCCCCGAGGACCGTGTGTGGAAAGACTGCGGCCGCAGTCACACACCCGATGATGAGTGCGATGATGAGCCATTTTGTGTCTCGTAAAAAACATCGGGGCACATTGCTGTGAGCCGCACTTGCCCCAGCAGAGCGCCGTCAACTCCTCCTGAGACGCCGTCAACTCCTCCAGAGACGCCTGCGTCCGGAGCGGCATAGCGAAAAGCAGGCGTTCGGTGGGCTGACGTAGCAGCCGGCAAACACTCAAAATTGGCAGGTAATAGTCAAGGTAATGTTGTACAAGAGAGTAACCTCGTCAAGGTTCTTCGGCAGGAGATAGCGCAGCTGCGCGCAGAAATTCAGTCTCTACAATCCCAGTCAACCAGGAAAGTGACCGATCGCTCTCATCGTTACGCAGCTCCGTCACAAGACCGAGCAGATCTAGAAGCGCGCACAGAAACGTCAACCAAAAAAACGCGGCAAGGAAAGCACCATTGGATACTGCGACTCAGCTCTCACAAAACAGCAGCACAAATCAAATTCGAGGCCACACGTGAGATTCAAAGAGAAATCAAGGACCTCCAACAAGACTTCAAGTCTCAGTTTGCCACACTCGAGCAAACCATGAAGTCTTTGGCATCACACGTTGAAATTCAGCTCAATAAGGAGTAGTGCGAAACTCCAAGCAAAAAGAAGGCGCAATCTCAACGACCAGGCCAAGCTCAACAACCTTCTTCATAATGGGGCTCGGGGAGACTACCGTTCTACAGTGGAATTGTCGGAGCTTTCGCCAAAACGGCCATGTACTCAAATTTCAAATAAAACTGTGCAAACCGTTAGCCATCCTGCTTCAAGAAACGCTAGGGCCATCTTACCCTTCCAGGGCACAGGGTGTTCACAGATCCTGCTATAAGGCAAATGATACGAGTGAAGTTATAGTAACTAGTCAGGCTGCAGTCCTCGTACGCACAGATTGCGAGGCGACCCAGATCCGCCTTTCTGGAGCCAGTAATAAGTATCCAGAGGCCGTCATTGTAAAGATGAGGTCTCCGGGCCATAAACCGATGAATTTGGTGCCGTTTTTTGACATGGGTGTTGGGTATTTTTGACATCAGCAAAAAGCTGGATGAACTGCTTCCACTTAAGCAAACTGCAGGCGAAATAGAGGCATCAATCAAGCTGCTATCAGCCAAGTATGACGATGTTTTCGCGAATCTCTCCAAGCATGACAGTCAAATAAAGATACTCAAAGCCAAAGTGGCTAAAATTGAAGCTTCCTGCACTAGTTCCGACGTACAGGCCATCAGCGCCGCAGTTATTGATATGGAGTGCCATAGCAGAAAGCTGAACCTTGGGAAGTTCATGGCATCAAGGAAGAAAAAAATGAATCGCTCATGAACAAGCTTAATGACATCACGTCAAAATTGAAACTTGTCCCTCTAACCGAACAAACTGTCTCCGCTATTCACAGAATTCTGTCAAGGAACAACAAAACACCAGGTATAATCATTCGTTTCAATCACCAATCAACAATGGACAAATGGCTCGAAAAAAAGAAATGTTTTTCAGACATTCAGCCAGATGCTTTCATGTTGGAAAACCTGACTGCGCAGAACCGAATGTTGCTGAAGACTGCTAAGGAATGGGCACGTGTCCATGATTTTCGCTTTGCATGGCACCGAAGTGGAAAAGTATTTGTAAGGAAAGAAGAGGGGCAAACGCAAGTCTGATAAAGTGCATGGCCGACTTTGATAAACTAGTTACTTAAGCTCAGGAAAAGCAAGAAAAGACCATATTTCATAATGGCATCTTTATCGCGTGAACTCTTTGTACTTCCTTCTGATTTGAGGTAGTTTGTTGGATTTGAGCACAATGGATCCATTCGGTGCATTCTTGTGAACTGTCAGTCAGCGAGAAATAAATCGGCCAAGCTTGATGCGATATTTAGCAGCTTGAACGTGGAATTTCATTTTATTATGCTATCTGAAACTTGATACGGCCACAGTACTCCTCCCTGGCGACCCTCAAATTATGACTGTTTTAGTCGAATCAGAAGTCTTTCACGTGGCGGCGGTGTCAGCATGCTAGTGCGAAACAATTTCAACGTGCAATGTCTCGAGGAATTCTCATGTGTTTCCGATGATTATGAAGTGTTGTCTGTTTTGCACGCCCGTACGGTTTAATCCGTTTTTTATCGCCCACCACAAGGAAATTCAGATTGTTTTTTTTTCTCTTCCTACAAGGGATTTTCGAATACATCTCTAATTTTCAGCACATCATATGTGGTGGTGACATCAACATTGATTTCTGTGCTCGTACTGCCGTGAGGCGTGAACTTGTACTGCTGCTGCGGTCTTATGGTTGTTTTAATGCGATAAGTGGCCCTACCAGACACGGAACGAACATCGCCTAAGCACAGCTTGCTCTTTCTGCAGATCGAGCCCTGGATACCAGATTCAGTGCCTTCCGCTGTATGAGCGTCCCGCACGTGTCAGCACCAGCGACGGATAAAGAAGATCAAAGATCCGGGGGCGTGTCAAATCACTGAAAACTGCAATCTCCAGCATCGGTTCTGACGTCACAGCAACAGAATCTACAAAAGCCGCCTGCGACCACCGGGTGCTTCACTTGGCATTGGCGACGACACGGAACGAACATCGCCTAAGCACAGCTTGCTTTTTCTGCAGATCGAGCCCTGGATACCAGATTCAGTGCCTTCCGCTGTATGAGCGTCCCGCACGTGTCAGCACCAGCGACGGATAAAGAAGATCAAAGATCCGGGGGCGTGTCAAATCACTGAAAACTGCAATCTCCAGCATCGGTTCTGACGTCACAGCAACAGAATCTACAAAAGCCGCCTGCGACCACCGGGTGCTTCACTTGGCATTGGCGACGACACGGAACGAACATCGCCTAAGCACAGCTTGCTTTTTCTGCAGGTTAGTGCTTGGATATAGTTGTGACATTCCGTGTGTGCTACGAGGATCCACGTTCGACGGCGCGGCGTAGACGGAGACCCGTGACAGCGGCATCATCAATTACCCAGCCATGCTCTTTGAGTGACGACCAGAACAACCGGACCCGCCGCCGCCCCGGGGAAACAGGCTTTATCCTCCCCAATTTCCGGGCACATTCCAGGACAAGGGAGCTGTCAGCGGGCCAGAGCGCGCCGTACCACAGCCGACGCTATGCGCTACCGCGAAGACAACATTCTTTCCCTCCCCCCCCTTTGTCGTGGGCTATCGCCGGGAAGGCACCCACAGCTTCCCAGAAGGGCCGTGACGGACACCTGTCAGACAGACAGGCAGTACTCGCCAAGAATGTGGAAAGACAGGCGCTAGTGAATTAGCTCCGAAGAGAGAGCCTGTGTATACTCTCACTTGAGAGAGAGTGGTGGCGTTTTTGTTGTTTATTTAGTTTGTATTGTTAACAGACTCTGGGTTCGAGGCTAAGCCCAACCCAAGGGGTGGTCCCCATCTCGCATGTTATTTTTAATTGGAGAATTGATGCTTTGGGCGGGCCACTGAAAATGACCGCCCTTAGTCCTTTGTTAATCAAGTGCTTAAAAGCGCATGTAAACGGATGCAGTCCAGTCCAGTCTGAGCTGGGGCTCCATGCTTAGCATGTAATGTGATGCTACTTAGGCACTAACCTGCCCGGTCGATGAGTAAAGTAGTGCAAAGTTTGTTCTTTTGTAAATTCAGTTCTGCTTTTTCCAGTTTAACTCTCTGTATATGTATGTTGTAAAATTATGCTCTGCTGTCATCATCTACAAGCTCGCCTCCTGTTCATCTTCCAAGCCGAACGACACTAGAGGAAGGGTTTGTGAACCATCCTCGAAGAAACGGAAGAAGAACGCTCAGGACGACATCGTTCGCCAAGAGGGCCTTCAGCGCCGAAGCCCGACG
Organism: Amblyomma americanum; assembly: GCF_052857255.1. NCBI lineage: Eukaryota > Metazoa > Arthropoda > Arachnida > Ixodida > Ixodidae > Amblyomma > Amblyomma americanum. The sequence goes on from NC_135500.1 coordinate 17,800,977, forward strand.
GCGTGCAGCTTCTGCCAGCAACCGCTCGAGCCCAACTCCGGAGCCACTCCATCGCCCCCATGAAGTCGTCGGCACGTAAGCTCGGACGCCCCAGCCTCTGATGTATAACCTTAATCATGTGTAATTATTGAATATACCTGTTTGTTTAAACTGAGCCATACGGTGTCTCTTTGCCTCTCCGTCCCGTGTGGACCTGCGCATTATGGGGGTCATCACATAGTTTTTGAACCCATTATTGTTGCTTCGGTCGTCGCCATTGCCAAGTTGTTCACAGTTGTGTGTACCCTTGTCTGCCGTGGGGCGTCCTGCACAGATGGCGAAAGAACTAGCAAAGTTAAAGGAAGAGATAAGACAAGAATTCACCCAGTTAAAGGCAGAGCTTCAGCAGGAAATAAAAACTGCTCAGGCGTCCCTGGAAAGGGATGCACGAAGTGAACTTCGCGAACTGCGCAACGAGCAAAAGAGTTTGACCGAAAGTCTTGAATTTGCACATGCTGAAATTGAAACACTGAAAAAGCAACTTACTAGTGAGGTTGAAAAAAACGCAAAGCTAAGCACTGAAAAAGATAACGCTGATGCGAAATGTGCGGCTCTGGAACAACAGAATGAGGAGCTTGAAAAGCGAGTAGTTCAATTAGAACAGTATTCAAGAAACGTGAACTTGGAAATTCAGGGAGTCGAAGAGGAAGAAGAGGAAAACATACCAGAAATCCTTACCAAAGTTGGGATTGCTATCCATGAATCAATCACAGACAGTGATGTTGAGATATGTCACCGTGTTCCCACCCGTAATGACGGCAAAACAAAGAACATAGTTATTCAATTCAAGTCCCGCGCCAAACGCGACAGCGCTCTTGAAAAGGCCAAAAAGACTCGCCTCACAAACAGAGATCTAGGATTTGATAGCTCCGATCCCATATACATAAATGAACACCTTTGCCCCTCCCTGAAGAAGCTTCTCAGCTTGGCCAAACAAAAGAAAAAAGAACAAAACTGGAAGTTCGTGTGGGTTCGTGGAGGAAAAATCTTTGCTCGCAAACATGAAACGTCAAAATTTCTTCGCATACAATGAGAAAAAGACATTGGAAAGATTCAGTGAGCACAACAACTTATCTAGTATCCCATCTTGTCATTCAGAATGGCATTACAGCCTGCTGAAGTTAACAATATTATCACATCTGGAAACATGAGAGGTCTTAAATGCTTCCATCTGAACATAAGATCAAGTCGTAATAAAGAAGACATACTTAATATTTTTCTTGAAAACTTTACCTTCCCTTTTGATGTGGTCATGTTAACGGAAACGTGGTCTACAGCAGAATGTGATGCTATAATTGATGCAAATTATAAAACCTTCTTTTTGAACCGATCGAAAAAGCGTGGTGGCGGAATTCAATTGAATATTAGGAAGTGCTTTCAGTGTGACTTACTTGATCAGTTCGCTGTTATCAATGACTACATCGAATGTCTTGCCGTAGTTAGTGAGCCCTACATTTTCGCTGTGATTTACAGGCCGCCTGATGGGTGCATGAGCAGTTTCTTTCAATTTCTTGAAACCTTACTTGATTTTCCAAATAAGAATGACTACACAACAATCCTGGGAGGTGATCTTAACATAGACCTGCTTACCTCGTCCACCTCTGAGCAGTTATTACAGACAACGCTCTTCTCGCAAGGCTACAGTAATATGATTCAGACTCCCACAAGGATAACCACAAAATCATCCACACTGATAGATCTATTCATAACAAACCTGGCTAAGCACGAAACAACAGCAGGTACAGTTTCATCAAATATCAGCGACCACTTGGCAATAGTTTTACTCTGTAAAACAACACCTAAACGTACCAATACTGTATCACTTCCAAGCAGAAAAATTCAAAACATCAGTGAGTCTAAAATATCCATTTTTCGTAGTAAACTTATACAGACAAACTGGAGTGATGTTTATAGCACAACATCAGCTGATGATGCATATAATAACTTTTTAAATAAATTAACAGATGCATATTCGCAGTCGTTCCCCTTCATTACTGCAAAAAAATTCAAGAAATCACGTAAACCTTGGATTACCAAGGAGTCCCTAAAAATGATAAAAAAGAAAGACAAACTCTTCCATAGATTTCTAAGCACGCGCGATACAGAAGATTGGAAAGCCTTCAAAAAATATAGAAACAAAACAAACGCCATACTGCGGAAAGAAAAACAGCGGTATCTTTACCTATTCTTTGAGACGGGTCATACCATAAAATCTGACGTTATGTGGAAGAAATTAAATGAGCTACTTAATCGAAACCCCCATTGTCAGAATACACATGAATTAATTATAAATGACAAAGTTATTTGTGGACAAGAGCTAGCTGAAGAATTTAACAACCATCTAGTCAACCAGGTTACTAGTGCTCACTGTGTAGAAGCAACGGGAAATATTGCTAGACAGCATCTTTTTGTTCCCACAAGTGAAAGTGAAGTCCATGATGCATTTAGTTCTCTTCGCAACAGTTCGGCGCGGGACATAAACGATCTTCAGCTAAGGCCTATAAAAGGTGCACTTGACTTGCTTACACCACATCTCACTCATATCTACAATTTAGCTCTCTCCACAGGCGTTTTCCCAGCAAAGATGCAAATATCTAAAGTAATAACAAGTTTCAAAGGCGGCGATCGCAACAATTTATCAAACTATCGCCCAATATCCTTGCTACCTATCTTTTCAAAAGGACTTGAAAAAGTAATTCATATCCGCATCATCAATTTTTTTGAAAAGCACAATTTGTTAACACCGACACAATTCGGCTTTCGCAAAGGCAAATCCACAGAACTAGCATTGCTCACACAGAAAGAAATTATACTAAAAGCATTTGAAGAAAAAGAAGCAGTAATTGGCATCTACATTGATTTTTCTAAAGCTTTTGATCGTCTTAATCACATAACATTACTAAAGAAACTAGAAATATATGGAGTAAGGGGAACACCACTAGCACTCATAACATCATATCTACAACATCGAAGGCAAAGCGTTTCAATAGATAACAACATGTCATCATACAGTCCTGTAACCACCGGCATACCTCAAGGAAGCATACTTGGCCCTCTCCTATTTAACCTATACGTAAATGATATCACATCTGTTAGCCCTGTTCCACATTATATATCCTATGCAGATGACACTACCTTATTATTCCACGAGCGTAACTTTCAATCCTTAGAGGCTGGTATTAACGCGATCCTTCAAAATCTCTACCAATGGAGTAAAGCGAACTCCCTGGACATTAATACGAAAAAAACAAAGGCAGTCATGTTCACTCCCAGGCAATCGAAAGCACCACACTTCTTAAATATCACATTAGGATCCGAACCAATAGAATTTGTTGATTCAGTTAAAACACTTGGCGTATATCTGCACAAAAATATGCTATGGGACACTCACGTTAATTATGCTATAACAAAAATATCTAAATCTGTCGGAATACTAGCGAGGTTCCACTCTTTCCTACCACAAGCAATTAAACTGCACATATACAATGCCTTGATTCTATCACATATAAGTTACTGCTTTCTTGTTTGGGGGAGAACAACCGTCACAAATCTAAATCGTTTGCACGTACTCCAAAAAAAATCTATTCGGCATATTGTAGGGGTCGACTCGCAAGCCCACACAGGCGAATATTTTATGCAGCTTAATGTAACAAGTGTACATAATCTATACCTATATACATTGGCAAAAAGATACAAACAACAACTTCGTAAGAGCCAGCAAGAATTAAAATATATGGCACAGTTAACTCGAACAACACATGTACGTGATACACGCTTTTCAGAACCTTGGAAAGTTCCTTATTCCCGGACAAATTATGGGCAACAAATGCTACGTCATTCATTACCAACACTTTTAAACAATCTTGAACATAACGGAATTGACATTAACCACATTAGTATTTCAAAAATTAGGTCTTTCCTGTCGGAGCAAGCATCAGACAACCCATACTAATTAGTGCACCTGAAATAATAACATGCAATTCTGTTGCAAAACCGTTTGCCTTTATGAATATGTACCTATGCACGTTCCATTCTGTTTGTAAATTACTACAGTTTATTTTGTTTTGTCTTCGTACTTGCTGTACATATAAAAAATTGTTTAAGTTCCACAAGAGAGCTTTGTAAAACCATTCTATATTGTTTAACCTTGTACGTTTTGCTTGCTTTGTTTCATATTTCCATATTCCACGAGAATGCTTTATATAATGTCCACTTGTGTGTCGTCGCTGCATGCCATGTAAAAGGGGGCTTGAGCGCAATCAAGTGAACATGTTTCACTTTTTGCTCGAGCCTCCTCCGTTGATTTCTTTCTGACGGAAAATAAACTGCATTTGAAAACCTGTGACACTTCAACATGCCTTGGTCTGGTGTTATTTCATATCACATCAGCCACACATGCCATTTTTTAGTATACATCGTAAAGTAAAAATAAAGATAAGCGTTCTTCTATATTTCACTCAATCACCAGTAAATACCTTGACCACTTTCGGGAGGAACTGCACAAAGTTGACTGGAGTACCGTTTATGCCTCTCAATGTGCGGATACCGTGCATGAACTATTTCATTGATATTTTTACCTCATGTTATAAGGAACCCTTTCCTCCGTGTTTGAGAAGGCCTAGATCTTCACGAGTCCGTAAGCCGTGAATCACTAATGATCTTTTTTAAAAAATCAAAGAAAAGACCAGATTTTTGATAAGTTTATTAGGTCTAATGATCCTGGCGAACTGGCGGATTTTTAAGTCCTTTCGTTGCCGGCTTACAGAAGGACTACGTCAGGCAAGAGCCCCACATTTTGAAGAACTTTCTTGTGTGCCAAAACGATGGCCGCAAATTATGGCACAAGCTAAATGATTTATTGAATCGGGACTCGAGGGCAACACCCGAAATCCACATTGTCGTGAACGGCGTAGAGATCAGCGCTGACGCACTTCCCGGTTGTTTTAATGACCATTTCCGCACTAATGGTCGCCCTTTCCCTCAGTCATCTTAATTACTGCTGTCTTGTATGGGGAACAGCAACTTGCACAAACACTCGCAGACTGCTTGTCATCTAGAAGAAATTTCTCCGTGTCATATGCATTAAGCCTCCCGACTTTCATTCTGCTCCCCTCTTCCGTGATCTTAGAACCCTCACACTTCCCGCTTTATTGAATAACCGCCTGGTTTTATCCTACCGTAAAGACACAAAGAATAGGATAGTAGAATAGGTAATCTTTGCTCTCTCGCTAATCTCACAAAACACGTTGCCCCCTACACTACTCGAGCTCCGGAGACTTGGTGTGTTCCTCATCCGCGAACTAATTATGGACAACAAATGTTAAGCTACAGGTTGCCGAAGTTAAGTTACTAAATGACGTTACTCAATGTGACATCGACGTGCTCACTTGTTCTTTAAGTAACCTGCTTGAAATATTTTTGTACGCATGACTGTGTTTCTGTAATAAGCTGTGTACGGCGTTTTTTCTTTTTTGTTTTATTTCCTCTTTTACTGTTTGAATTGTATGTTTTTGGGTTTCTTGTTTTGCCTTTGTTTTCACATGTATTTTATTCATAATCCTTCTCTCCGCCCTGCTGCAGCCACTGTAACGGTACTTGGGACCACTCGAGCTAGCCCTGAGCAGCTTTTTCCCCTTGTATCCCCCACAACCATTGTATCTCCTTGTTTGTAGAAATAAACTCAAACAGGCCTCCTACCGCACAGCTTAGGGTGGACAAATATGAATTGCTTCAACAACTGGTTGCAGCCGATCACCACAGTCCAGTTATTATCAACGGTGACTTCAATGCCAAAAACGTTCTCTGGGGTTACTCCACGACCGACTGCAGGGGGCATCGTTTCGAAGAAACCATGGAGTTTTCTAACTTACGCCTTTGCGACGAGCCACATGTTCCCACTCGTGTCGGCTTCCACGCTAGACAAACCGACACTACACCGGACCTCACTCTTGCAAGCCCCTGGTGCGGTAAAAAACTGGGAAATTTTAGATACTACATGAAACAGTGATCATTTCTCCATTGCCACCCTTGTCAACAACAAACGGCTTCGATCCAAGAAGACGTTGCCCTCACTTGACTGGCAACGCTTTCGTGAATTGTTGCAACATTTTAAATGCCATAGCTTCCAACAATTTGTACATGTGGTTAGCACAGCTAAAGGGATGGCGACAGAAGAAATAGAATGTAGCGACACAACAACTCATCTCGACAACCACTCAGTCAACCTGTGGAAACGTGCCTCTGTCCTCACGGACCGCTACCGTACACACGGCAAGCGCCACAAGTATCTTCTAAAACTTCGTCGCCACTACAAGACCATACGCCACTGCACACTTCGTCTAGACGGGGAAAACTGGCACCACGTCTGCGCTGAGATGTGGCAAGAAAAAGGGCTCCGTAAACTATGGGCCCTTTACAGAAGCATGGCTGGAAAAGGGTAAAAGCGGACTTCTATTTTCGCAGAGCTCTCCTTACAACAACCGATGTCCTCGGTAGAGGAGAAACTCATCCGGACCTTCTTTCCGCACGCTGCAGACCAACCTCCTCACAACCTTCTTCCCGTTACTGCGTCTACGCTAGATCCTGCACTTGACAAACAGTTCACAATAGGGGAACTGTCGGCGGCGCTCGCTCAAGGAAAGAACCACTCGGGCCAAGGCACGCCGGTGTTACCTGGCAGATGCTTAGAAATCTTAGTGATGCCGCCAAAGCGCAGCTCCTAGAAACAGTAAATAGCTCATGGGAGACAGGTGATGTGCCGGAGCAGCTCAAGCTAACACCGGTTAACCGCATACCAGAACCTGGAAAAGATCTTTTTTTTTATCATTTCACACCTCAAAGAAATTGCTCTCACTTGCACCGTCTTCAAACTGATTGAGCGACTAATCAACAATAGGATTTAATATTACCTGGAATACGCCACAACTTGATACCACACTGCGCAAACCGGCTTTCGCCCCAATTTCAGTACACAAGATTGCTTATGGCTGCTTCAGCGAGTCATTAATCGAATTTCCCGACACCTCGTGCCTGATTACGTCCTCGCGGTCGACATGAGAAAAGCTTTTGACAACGTCGATAAAAACGTCATCCTTGCGGAGCATGTCCAGGCCTACCCCAGTCAACGGGCGCAGAACTGGATACGGAACTTTCTCCAGAGCAGAGCCGTCCATCTAAATAGTAACCAAGAATGGACCATTCGTAAATACTACCTCGACAGGGGAGTTCCTCAGGGCTCAATCCTCAGCCCTTTACTATTTAACTTGGCGATGGCGAAGGCAGCAAGACGCCTAGAACAAGACTGGAGCAAGATTCGCGATCTACGCGGACGACGTGACAGTGTGAGTTGAGGCCAATGAATTTGAGTCTGTCGACCACTTGCAAGCCAAGCTGCAGGCAGCGGTGCATAGCCTAGGGACCTCACTAACAGAGCTGGGCATTGAACTGGCGCTTGACAAGACTGAATTTCTTAGCACTGATGGCAGGACTCGTACTAACCCGTACCAACAGTTGGGCCTTCTCATGGCAGGCGAGGTGCTCACATCTTATAACGGATCACTCAAGCTTCTCGGTGTGCCCGTCAGCAGCTGTAACAGTCCTCGTACTAGGATCAAACGCCTCAAGAGCACCTGGAAGGGTACCCTACATCGAATCGCTCGTATGTCAAACAAGTACGGCGGTGCAAGGCAGGACGCTTGTCAGACGCTGGCTCGTGCGGTAGCAGATGGCAGGATTCTCTCCGGCGCAGCCTCGTACGAAATGACCACGAAAATCCACGAAGACCTAGCTCGTCTGCACAGGCCACGTTACGCAGCATAACAGGTCTACCACGACATAAGCGCATCACGGCTCTAGAGGAAGCGGTGGCCCTTCCTCCTATACACAAAATCATTGAGGAAGCAGTAACTCAGCACGAAACACGCAGAACTTGCACGAAACAGGGACGCGCTTCGGAACGCTGGATCGCCAACTCTCGGCACCGGTCGACTATGAATGGCGGCCGGCTCCGCCCTGCCTTCGTCCACACCTCGGCCGCTACAGACGTACGTACGGCTCCACCCAGAGCACACACGACGGCACGGCTCCACCTAGCTCGACACACGGCCGCTGATTGAGAACAAGGTGAGGAGGACATATAGATGCATCCCTGAAAGACGTCGCCATATCAATGCAATGGCGCAGCCGTGAGAATCTCAATTTCAACGGCTGCCGTAATATTCGTGCACCCGTTGGGGGCATAAACGAAGGGGAACTGCGCGCTATATACGGCGCTGTACTGCCGGTGGAAAACGTTCTGGTCAGCAACCAATTGCTACAAACTGACATGTCGCGCAAAATCTGAATTCACATGAAGCTGTACGCGAGCTCCACAAACCATTCTCGACCAACCCAATTGTAAAGCAGATTGATTACTACCCTAATCAGAACCCTCACAACACGCAACGTGCGCATCCGCCTCGCGTGGATCCCTGGACACACGGGCGATGGCGATGGCGACGGCAACCAGTCTGCTCACAACGCGGCTGGGGACAGTGTCTCGTTCCTTCCTCCGCTGGCATACCCCGCCGTTACCGACGACCCTGCTGATATGCCCAACAACTTGGCTGTCCTAACGTGCGGACTAGAGCGTGCCAAACAGAGGAGCCGTGCACGACTTGCGGCCGTTACACCCCCGGGTTACCTTGATACCTCAGCTGCTCTCACACGGCATGAGCAGTATTCATTAATAAGATCATCGCCGATACCACCTACACGCCGAATATCATGCGTAAATGGCTTACCTGCCCTCGCTGCAATGAAGGGGGCAATATTAACGTTGTGAACTGCCCGTACTGTGGCTGTATGCGTCGTGCTGGCCTGTAACACCTAGTTCGGCATTGTTCAGAGTTCCTCAAAGGACGCGACGACCTCGTCGCCACGCATGATTTTCCCACCGATAGCGAGGAATTTCGTGCATTCACCAGAGCCGGAGCGAACGGCATCTGGGAAGATATTGTCAATTATGCTAAGATAAGTGGCCTCTACAAAGCAGTGTAAAGCGTAGCCAAACCACCCATGCCGTCCCGTCATGTACCAATACACCCCTACTTTTCCCTTCCTTAACAACCAAATTCCCCAAGAGACGGCCTTGAGCCTCCCTTTCTGAATGAACAGCTCATTAATTCATTCTTTCTCTGTGCTCGTGCTTGGCATAATTAGTGGTTAGCTTCCTAGTTCTTTTCTGCCACTATCAGTAAACGCTCTTTCTGTATAGGTATTTAAATACCTTAGCTGCCCACCTGTTATCGTCTAATTTCCTCATGTGTTCCAGATATAATATTCTACTCTGATCTTCCCGTCCTTCGAACGATGCCCAGCCCATATCTCCGTGTACTGCCTCGTTTGTGGTTTTCCCGTGAGCACCTAGTGCTAATCTTCCAGCAGCTCTCTGATTTACTTCTAACCTGGTCTGAATTTCCGCCCTTAAACACAGAGCCGCATTCCCGAAAGTAAGCCCCGACACCATTATTCCTTTCCAAATACCTTTTCATACCTGTTGTACCCCCCTCCCCCAATGCCCTATGTTTCATTACCTTGGTCTCTTCGCCCTTTTGCTATGAAAGACTGTTCCTGCTTTTCCGTGTACATCTGCCCTTAGTTTACCCATACCCCATGATATTTGTATTCGGCCACTCGGTGTATTTCGTGGCCTTGTACTGTAAGCACCAGATCAGTTGTATAGTTGAAAATAATGACACGTGACTTAGTTGCGAAAAAACTGAAACCTAGACTGTCTCCTTCCTCTCCAAAGCAATTAACCAGAGTTTGCAAATTTTCCTGGCTATCTGCTGACAGTACAATATCGTCCAGATCACTAAACGCGGTAGTCGTTGCTCAACAGCCTTTCCGCCCATTTTGTACGAGAGATTATAACCTAGATTCATTCTTGTAGCCTTCTTTCCATACTTATCAGATAAATCATGCATGAACAGCAGCGGTGATGGAGGACAACCTTGCCTTAATCCTTGTGTACCTCGACAGCTGTCGTACTCTTAGTTCCTTCCCATGTTATTCCAACTTTATTTTCTCGATATATTTCCTGTAGAAAATCAATTACATCATGACCGATACCTTCATCTTTTAAAATGTTCCACAGGGGTCCCCTGTTCGTGTTGTCGTACGCACCGCTTATATCCAGGAAGGTTAAATACAGAGATCTGTTTTCCGTCTTAGCTGTTTCTATGCACTGGGTAAGCACGAATAGGCTACCATTTAAGCGCCTACCACTTCTAAACCCGTTCTGAAGTTCTCCGAGTATTCTATTACTTTCTGCCTATGACTGCATTTTTAATGTTACCGCCTGCATCGCCAGCCTGCATATAACTGATGTTATCATAATCGGTCGGAATGATTTTTTGTTCGTCTGTTCGTCTTATCGCCTTTCTCTTTATAAATCAAATTCATTCTAGTCTGTTTCCAGCTGTGCGGAATTTGCTTATTTGTTATGAGCGACTCCAATGCTTTTATCAGCGTTTCCTTGCCTCTTGAGCCAAGTTCATTAATTAGCTTGATAGGAATTTCGTCTATTCCTGTGGACGTGCTATTTGGAATATTTGCTTCCGCCTTTTTCCAGTTAATAGTCATCACTTCTAAGCTGTTTTCTAGTTAAAACAGATGCTTGGGCGAGATGGTACGACATATTCCTGAAAAACAGCGCGAACTTGAACACGGACAGAAGGAAGACAACAGACGCCTTTGTAAACACCTTAACCTGGAAGCATTAACAAAATCAATAGAAAAAACGAAAGGACTCAGTTTTTCTTCAGTGCGAAATCCCACAAGCCTGATGTCCCATTTCGTGTAATAGTTTCTGAGATCGGTACATGGCAAAAGTCTGTTGCAATATTTCTTAAGAAGATTTTAAACTCTCTGTCCTTAGACGACCCGTATCAGGTGAAAAATTCGCAGGACGTAATACAATTTTTGGAAAAGCATAAAAACAAAGGACTCTTAGCCTGCTCTTTTGATGTAAAAGACCTCTATTACTCACTGCCGCATGACGAACTCCTTTCATGTATCGAGGAATGTATTGACAAGCACGGCATCGTTGCATTCCAAAATGAAGCAGGCCTCTCCATAGGAGGGTTTTTAGAGCTACTAAAATTGTATTTAGAATCTACTTTCACCGTCTGGAATGACGAGATTTTCTTACAAAATCAAGGCGTTTGCATTGGTTCTTGTATAGCGCCTGTGCTCAGTGACCTATACCTAGCAAAAAAGGACAGAATTCTCAAAGAACAGTTAAGAGGGTCCAAGGTGCTGCAATGTTTCAGTTATGTTGACGATTTTCTAGTCTTGTTAGTACCGACGTCCATGATTTCAATGCCGTATTCTCACAAACCCAAGGTATTTTTGAACAGTGTTGTTTTCCTCTAAAATTGACTAGTGAAGAGCCTCAAAATCTGGCCATCAGATTTCTTGACCTAAAACTCACTTTTGAGCAGAACCACAGTTGCTGGTCGTACGAACCGCGCAGTAATAAGCCATTGCTTCCTTACACTTCCTGTCACACAAAACTGGTAAAGAGTGCCGTAGCTATGTCTTGCTTCACCAGTGCTCTAAGTAAATCTTGCTTTCATTCAATACAAAACCGTTTCGACCACCAAACCCAACGTCTATTGAGGGCTGGGTATCCCAAACAACTGCTCGTCGCTATATCGGAATCCATCCTTCGAAGGTTGTTAGAAAAAGAAAAACCGGCTAATCCCGTTAACAAGGAAAAAGAAAAGACTACCGTGGTTCCCTACATTCACGGTTTCGCGCACAGGCTGAAAAAGATTGGCAAGCGTGGAAATGTTAGAGTCGTCTTCTCGGCTCCCGATAAGCTAGTTAAGATTTGTAAAAAAGTTAATTCACCCTATGTCGAGAAAGAATGTACCATTAATCACGAGAACCGTTTCGTAGCTTGCCAAGAAGGTGTTTTGTACGCCATTCCGCTAACATGCGGCAAACAATATATTGGCCAGACAGGCAGATGCCTTCACGAACGCCTCAGAGAACACAACAACAACGTGTATAACACCGTGAATGGGCATCTGGCCATTCATTGTAGAGATTGCGAAAAGAAGAATTGCCTTCCCAACCTCAAGAAGACCAAGGTGATAAGTAAGCACACGAATCAGCTAACCCGTGAAATCATTGAAGTCGAAAAAATCGCCAGATCAGCAGATACATGTGTCAGCAGCCCCACATTGACAATTTCATGCAAATAAACAACAGGACTTGTCGGGCTAGTTGGTTGATCATAATGCAAAAAAGACGAACTGCGCAACAAGAACACGGACGAAAGGGAGGCAGACACACACTAACGCAGACTTACAACTTTACTAAAGGAAGGAATACAAGGCAAATATATATAGCGATCCCAACGCACTTCAAATCTGATCAATATGGCACGTGACAATCTGCCCAGGCGATAAACAGACCACACAAGAACCAACGCTTACAAGATAATCTTAAACCGGGCCGGCCCTTTCTATGCAAACAAAAAGCAAAGGAGCGCTTAGCGACAGTGCACTCCTTTGCTTTTTGTTTTCATAGAAAGGGCCGGCCCGGTTTAAGATTATCTTGTAAGCGTTGGTTCTTGTGTGGTCTGTTTATCGCCTGGGCAGATTGTCACGTGCCATATTGATCAGATTTGAAGTGCGTTGGGATCGCTATATATATTTGCCTTGTATTCCTTCCTTTAGTAAAGTTGTAAGTCTGCGTTAGTGTGTGTCTGCCTCCCTTTCGACCGTGTTCTTGTTGCGCAGTTCGTCTTTTTTGCATTATCATGCAAATAACTTAACTTTTTAACCACACGCAAGTGACATAGCGATGGCTTTCTCGGTGATGTGAATGAATTGTGAGTGTTGTGCTTCTTTTTGTTGTTTGGTGGCACCTATTTATTTCCCTGCTCCCAGCAATAAAATTCCAGATGTAAGTCAGCGCCCGTCTGTTGTCTTCCTTCTGTCCGTGTTCAAGTTCGCGCTGTTTTTCAGGAATATGTTTTCTAGTCTGCTGTCCTGTGTTGCTACCTCATTTGGAGCGATTACCCTATCGTCTTTTCTAAATGACTCACCTATAACTGATGCAATGTAGTTAACGGCGTCAGCTCCCTCCAAACATTCTCCCTCGACATCGTGAATTCTGTGATTCGCTTTGCCGAGCCAGCTTACCTGATTCCGGAATTTTCTTGTCCCCCCTTTGGTTGCATCACAAACCTCAGACAGCCAGCGATCAGAAGACTGCTTTATTTTAGCCTGGACGAGGACCTGCTCTTGCTGTTTATTTTGTCGTTAAGATTCCCCTTTTTGACCTATTTCCACTTCAGATAACTGCGCCCTCTTTAGGCATGCTTATAATGTAAGCTTCTGAAATACGACTGTTTCTTTAGTTTTTTCTAATGCGATAGCAATAACAAATAACGCATCGCATCCATAAAGACGGTTGGAACATCATTCGTCGTTGCCCGTATCGCGTGCCTTCTAGTGACCGCTAACTTATTCCAGATAGTGTAGCCGACATCCTCAAACGTCACATTAGACGGCCTTCTTCAAGTCCCTGTCTTCACCTGTTCCGCTGGTTCACAAGAGGGATGGTTCAGTGGTGTTTGTGTCGGCTATCGGCCCCTGATTAAAATCACTCCAAATGATGTTTGTCCACAGGCCCGGATTGACGACGCCCTCGACTGTCTCAGAGCTCCTCAATTTTTTTTCCAGTCTCAACCTAATATCAGGATACTCACAAATACCGATGCATGAAGGAGACAAAGTAAAAATAGCTTGCGCCAGACCGGACGGCTTATGTAAATTCAATGTTATGTGGTTAGACTAGGGCATGACTGATCAAAGGCATCATTGTGTAGGCTATCTTTGTGTTGGGTAGCTCGCTACTCGATGACGCAGACACGTATTGTGATGGCTGTCCAGCCCCCGGCTTTGTGGTTTCATTGTTGGTGCGGTGAACAGGCATCGGACAGTCTTTAACAACGTGACTATTTCCGGCATCTGTAACATTTCGGTTCTGCGGCCCTTTCAGCGCTACCGTGCGCGATCTGCGTCGGCTTCGTTTCCACGCCTTCTGGTGTGGTCGACACACGCTTGCTTCCGCCCTGGCTGGGTGGCCGGTGGCTTCCATGGGAGCTGAGGTAGGCTTCCTCCCCTGCTTCGAGGCTTTTTGCCGCCTCAAGCAGCTCCAAGGATGTAGTGAAGCTTGCTGCTTTAAGCCGCAGTATCGCAGCGTGGTTTGCATTCTGCAGGCCCGCAATGACCAAATTCTTCCATTGCGAAGTGTCCTCCTTGACATCGCACTTTGTGCAGAGGTAACTCTTGTCGAAAAAATAGTCGACAACGGACTCGCGTGGACCTTGCGTACGGCGGAGCATTCTTTCGTAGAGGGCAAGTGGGTTGCTCTCGTCGTCGGGAAAGACCTTCTGCAGCTCCTCTGCAGCTCCTCCGCCCATTTCTCCCAGGTCTCCAGCTGCTTCCCCCTTGCTCTGTGCCACTTCAAGGCAGTGCCGCTGAGCTTCGACGCTGCAACAGCGAAAACGACACCGTCCCTCCAGCCGGCCTGCCCCGCCACCATCTTGACATTCGATATCCACTCCCTCGCGCTCTCTCTCGCTCCGGTCCCCGCAATGGCGGTTCCCGAGAAGGCGGGAATGGATGCCGACAAGTCCGGCATTGCTGTAACTTGCGCGTTGCCTTGGTTTTGGGCTGCCAACAGCTGTACGTGGGCTAGTTGTTCGGTGAGCGTCGTCAGCGACTTGATTATTTCCCTGTCTTGGGACATGGCGATGCTGTAGGGGTTGCTGCTAGCTGACCGCTTCAGTTCGAGGAATCAGAGTATTGGAAGGAGGCTCACCGGTGCCGTCTTCACGCAGTCGGCGTCGTTGCGGTTGCCTTTTTCCTGTTGCTCCAGGCTTTCGGAGGCGGTAATCCGCTCCAGGCTTTCGGAGGCGGTAATCCCACTTCTGATTTGTAGGCTATCTTTGTGTTGGGGCGCGAATTAACGGCAGGATGCCTTATTACTTTTTCAAACTGTTTATTAACAAGGTTACGTTTAGAGCGATTACACGGGTGCGTACGGTCCAGCGTCCATCTTGCGTCTCCTGTCTTCCTCCCCGGGGTTGCTAGCCGCCTGCTCGCCCAGGGTTGCCGGACACAGCACAGCACTTCTCTGTAATCATTGGTCGCACGTGGACGGAGTTGCCTAACATCGCTTATGTCAAGGTAGACGACACCTTCAAGATCATGGACAAGAGAGACGATACATTCGGGCATCTCGAACCCTTCACCCAAAAACAAGCCTTAAAAATCACTATAAAGAACGACATAGCCCTCGAGCCACGTTCAGTGAATTTCATCATGGCAAGTGTAGACCTTGAAGGCGAGACTGACATCCTGTACCAGCGAAAGGGTACGATGACTGGAAGCGTGTTTCATGTTGCCAGCAAGCAGCTCAGTGTACCTGTGGCAAACACTTCCAACTTCGAGAAGGTTCTGAAGAAAGGGATGAGCCTTGGTCGAGTAGAAGAAGTAAATATAGACACGGCTAAGCTCAGTACAACAAGCGAAACAACGGAAGTGAAAACGGCAACTGCGGATCCGATTCACGAGAAGGATGTTGCAACAGGCAACGACGTGACGACGAAGGAACGACAAGACCTACTCAAACTCCTCAACCAACACCGCGAGTGCTTCGCAACGAATATTGAGGAGCTAGGCTGCACCAACCTCATTGAAATGGACATTGTCCTGAAGGAAGGAAGTATGCCGGTTTCTTCTAGACCCTACCGAACAAGCAAAGAAGAGCGTGAAACTATACAGAAAATTGTCAGCGAGTGGAAGGACGCAGGAATTGTGACGGAGTCACGGTCACCTTACGCAAGCCCTGTACTTCTCGTGCGCAAGAAAAACGGCGAACCGAGACTTGTAGTCGATTATCGGAAGCTGAATGCACAGACAGTCAAGGACAAGTACCCCTTGCCACTAATTGATGACGCTGTCGAGCAGCTCGCAGGAAGCAAGCTCTTCACAACGCTTGACCTTGCGCACGGCTTTCTTCAGATCCCTTTGAAGGAATCTGCGAAAGAGAAGACCACCTTTGTGACCCCAGACGGAACATGGAAGTTTGAAAGACTCATTTTTGGACTTTCGAATGGACCAACAGAGTTCCAGCGCCTTATGAACACAGCTCTGGGAAATCTCCGCAATACTATAGCAGTATGCTACTTGGATGACATCCTTGTACCTGCGAAAAATTTTGAAGAGATGCTAGAAAGGCTGACGAAAGTGTTCCGAGCTCTCCGCGACGCAGGACTGACACTCCGACTTTCAAAGTGTAGATTCGCAGATCACCGAGTCGAGTACCTTGGCTTCGTCATCGGTGCAGGTGGCGTGAGACCGGGAACTGACAAAGTAAGGGCAATCGATGAGTTCTCAGTGCCGAAAGACCTTCATGAAGTCAAGAGGTTTCTCGGGCTCACCAGCTTCTTCAGACGCTTTGTCCCGCGTTACGCAGCGCTGAGCGAACCGCTGAGTCGGTTAACTCGAAAAGGCGAGGCATTTCACTGGGACCAGGATCAGGAGGACGCATTTCAGGCCCTGAAGAGCGCATTGACATCACATCCTGTGCTGCAGCTCTACAATCCGAAGGCGAGAACAGAGGTGCACACCGACGCCTGTGCTAACGGGTTGGCGGGCATTCTTCTGCAAGCGGACGAGAATGACGTCCTACACCCCGTCTACTACGTCAGCAAAAAGACCAGCCCAGCTGAGAGGTTCTACCATTCGAGTAAGTTGGAGCTGCTAGCAATAGTGTGGACCATCGAGAGGTTGAGACCGTTCTTGATTGGAATCGAGTTCACCCTTGTGACTGACTGTCAGGCTCTCGTCTACCTGAATGCCACAAAGACGCTCAAGCCACAGATAGCCAGATGGTTTGACATGCTTCAAGAGTATACCTTCGACATACGCCATCGACCAGGTTCGAAGATGGAGCACGTTGACGCAATGAGTCGCGCTGCAGTTGAAGACCCAAGCGATCCGTGGGATAACGTCATCGCCGACAAACTGGACATGTGGATGACAATCAGTTTGCACGACCAAGCTTTGATAATTCAAAGGTCAGACGAAGAAATTCGTCTGATAGCTACAATTCTAGAGAAAAAGTCATGCGATCGAACTGCAGAAGAACGCGCCTTGGCACAGAACTTCGTGCTGAAGGAGGGACGACTGTTTCGCGAAACAGAGGCAAACGGCAAGAAAAAGTTGCTATACGTTATGCCTAAGTCCATGCGAAAAAGCCTTTGTGTTAAATTTCACGACTTGGAAGGTCACTTCGGGCTTGATCGCACAATCGCAAAGATCAGCGAAACATACTGGTTCCCAGGGATGCGCAGGTACGTCCGTGAGCACATCAGACGGTGTTTTGAGTGCCTGATCTGCAAGGTGCCAAGTGGCAAGGAAAAGGGACTCCTGCACCCCATCCCTCCTGGGCGGCGACCGTTCGAGACCATTCATGCAGATCACCTGGGCCCATTTGTGAGAAGCAAAAAGGGAAACAAGTACATCCTTGTCGTCATCGACAACCTGACAAAGTACGTGAGGCTCTTCCCTTCACGAGACACATCGGCAAAAAGCGTGATAAAGTCTTGTGAGGACTTCACCTTTAGTCACGGTCTGCCGGAAAGGATAATAACCGACCGAGGAACGTGCTTCACATCAAATGCATTTGAGGAATTCTGCAAAGCCAGGGGTATCCAGCACGTGCTGAACTCAACGAGACACCCTCGCGCGAACGGTCAAGTTGAGAGGGTCAACCGAACCCTTGTTCCGACCATCATGACCACCATGGACGGAAACGACCAGCGAGAATGGGACATTGGATTAAAGGGTGTCGAAGCTTTCCTCAACACGTCCTACAACAAGAGTACCGGAAGGACTCCGTTCGAGGTGCTTTATGGCTACAACCCGAAATTTCATGACGGAGCGTTGCGTGAGATTGCAGAGACAGAAGATAATGTCGCCTGGACGAATCCAGAACAACTTCAAGCTGAAGTGCGAACGCGTATACTGGATTCTCAGGCAAAGTACAAGAAAAGGTTCGACATGCGTCACTGCAGTGGAGACACGCTCAAGGCTGGCGACGTAGTCGTCATGCGATGTGCGCCCGAGCACACCGGCGAGCCGACAAAGACGCAGCCTCGCTACAAAGGGCCGCTGGTTGTCACCGAAGTTAAACCAAACGACACGTATGGAGTCGCAGCACTGAAGGGGACACGAAGCAGGCACTACGCAACAACGGCTCACATCAGTTCGCTAAAAACATGGTCCACGTCGAACAAAGACGTTGAAGACTTTGAGGAGCCTTCGGACGAAAGCGAGGGCGCTTCTGATGCCAGAATGGCCGAATGTTAGCGGATCTTCAGATGCGCGGCGAGCGCGCGCAGCGGGAAAAGCGCAGTTGTCCGGCAACCCTGGGCGAGCAGGCGGCTAGCAACCCCGGGGAGGAAGACAGGAGACGCAAGATGGACGCTGGACCGTACGCACCCGTGTAATCGCTCTAAACGTAACCTTGTTAATAAACAGTTTGAAAAAGTAATAAGGCATCCTGCCGTTAATTCGCGCCCCAACACAAAGATAGCCTACAATTGTTACCAATCGGCGCGAAATGAAATGAAAAACTTGTGTGATTCCTAAACGACAAAGTATTTTCTTCTCGACTTTTTCTGCGCACCTCGCTCACATCGATCAAGCTTCAGGTGCACTTTCTGAGGCCCTACTGTGATTGTCATTAACAATATGGTTAAGAAAGTTAATGTATCCGAAGATTTCTGAATAAATCTATGCAATAGCGCCCACCAATGGGACATCCCGCCAGTAATGAAAGAGGAGCTAAAGAAAACTTTAGGAGCAATGAAAAGGTAGAAAGCCAGCTGGTGAGGATCAGTTAACAGCAAATTTATTCTAGGATGTATGGGTGATTGTGTTAGAAAAACTAGCCATCCTGTCTACGCAACGCCCTGCGAACTCTAGCGTACCGGAAGATTGGAAGAACGCTAGCATCATCTTCGTTCATAAGAAAGGAGATGTCGAGAACTTGAAAAATTACAGGCCGATCAGCTTGCTGTTCGTTGCTAACAAAGTGTTTACTAGAGTAATAGCTAATAGAGTCAGGTTAATCTTAGAAATCAATCTACCAAATAATTGATCAGGCAGGATTTTGTAAACAGTACTATAGCAGGCCATATTCAAACTCTCAATCAGGTGATAGAGATAGCTAAGCAGAACTAAGACATGGGATAGATGGTGCTGTCACGGATCTCCCCGGAGAACACTCGGACCGAAAGAATGGACTAGGCGACAGGTGTACCCACACAAATGCACATTCTATACACCCTACGTAACACACACACTAGCACACAAAACCAACAAAACTAACACAAAACACAAAGGCTATCAATACACACGACCCGGTAACACTGGTATTAGTGTCTACTACTAGCGTTCTACTGTTAGTGGTCGGCGTTCGTGCTCACGGTTGGTTCGGAGCGGCTACGGCGTTGTATGGGTCCAGTAGCCGGCTTCGAGGTGGCGTTCGACATGTTGTGGCTGGCGTCGCTGGCGGCGTCGCTGGCTCCGTCGTACAAGCTCCCGGTCCAAGCGAAACGCACAAGCAAGGGATGCCCTTTAGAACTATTGCTACTTAAAAGGGGTCACGGCAGAGGCCGCTTAGCAGGTTCTTGCTGGAAAATTTGGGTAAGCTTGATATAGAAGACCTCTTACCAAAAAATCTGATGAAATTTGTCAATTCTTAGAATCTCATCGTGATTTTGGACGCGCCTTTTCGGTAGATGTTGTGGATTTATTTTATTCTGTTGCTCACGAAGCCCTGTTCTCTGATATAGGAGAGTGCACTGAAAGCAAGGACCCTATTTCTTTTCAGAATACTGCCGGTATATCCATCGAGAATTTTTTAGCCCTTTTAAAGTTTTATTTACAATCTACCTTTGTAACATTTGACGAGCAGTGTTTTCTGCAGAAAGCTGGCATATGTATAGGCTCCTGTGTTGCACCTTCTTTGTGCAATATTTTTCTTTCCCAAATGAATCAAGTTTTGCACCAGGCTTTATCTGCTAGCAACGTTTTTAAAGTGTTCAGGCATGTGGACGACGTTTTATTCATTTTTACTAAGCACGGAAGTTTTAACTTCGAAAAATCTGTGCGCGATGTTTTAACCTTCCTTAGACAACATAGAAATGACTTAAGTTTTACTTGTGAAGTACCTGAAGGGAATGTTTTACAGTTTTTAGATTTCAGTATTGAGTTTTGTGAGGAACAGGTTTGTTGGGCGTATGCTCCGCGCGCTAAAAAGGGGCTTCTGCAATATGACTCCGCCCACTCTAAGCTAATAAAAAGGGGGATTGCTTCACTTTGTCTCGAATCCGCCCTCAGAAAATCATGCTCTCACATGTTGCAACTAAGTTTTCAAAACCAATTGGCCAGGCTGTCTTCAGCTGGATTCCCTGGTTCGCTCGTAACGGCAGTCGATCGCTGAAAGCCTGCTACAAAAGATGAAGAGAAGAGCTGTGAGAGCTTGGAAAGATGTCCCTCGAGAAAAGGTGGTGCGACCTATGGTGGTGCCCTATGTGCACAAGCTAGCCCACAACTTGAAGAAGATCGCGAGCGGGCATGGTGTTCCGCTTGTTTTTTAAGCCCGAGAATAGCTCGGAAGCCTTTGCTCTCGCATTGAAAGAGAACGAAAAGAAAAAAGAGGGTGTGGCACCAAACATGGGCGATCGTTCGTGAAGTCCGCCGAAGGAGTTGTCTACGAAATTCCCCTCTCCTGCGGCCGCTCCTATATCGGGCAAACGGGACGCTGCGTTAACGAGCGAATCAGGGAACATGAAAGAAACGTAGAGCAAGATAAAGAAGGCCCAAATATGCCTAAGCATATAAGGTCCTGCCCGTCACGCTCTTGTGAGCCATGTTTTTCCGGTGCGCGAATTCTATAAAAAAGCAAAGACAAAAACGCCAGAGAATTACTCCAAGCTTTTTTTATTGCAAGGAAAGGAAGCATATGCATCAGCGACACGTCCATATCTTTGTATAAGGCAGAGAACAATTTTTCCACTCGTTCGCTATCTTATCAACCTTGAAGATAGCATTCCTTGCGTATACGATGGTATATATTTGTCCGTGTTGCCTTCAAATAAAGCAGTTGTGAGTGGCGCTCCGTCCCGCCTTGTTACATTGTGTTGTGTCTGTTTTCGCGCCTGTGACCAAAAAGATGTACAGTTACCAACTTGCCCAGCAAGACGTTCTTTTAAGTGAACCCTACGTCAGACATAAGAGGCTCGAAAAGCTGCTCTACCGACGAACAATTGACACACACTCAGCGGCAGCGGCACCAACGAGACGACGTCCTGCAGCGTCTAAGGAAATCTCGCTGATTACGCAGGTATCGTTGAAGCTGCTGAAAAGTTCCACCATCGCCCTGCAGCGCGAGAGAGGGCCGCTATTTGATCACAAGTCAGCGTCAGCCCTACGTCATACAGAAAAGGCTCCAAAAGTCTGCTCTACCTACGAATAATCGACAGACACACCAGCGGCAGTGGCACCAAAGATGTACAGTACAGATGTACATCACAGAGATGTACAGTTACCAACTTATCAAGTCGTGAAGCCAGCCCTCAGCGCTTCGCACCTGAGGAAGAGCCAGCAGCTCAGCGAGCCAGCCGACGTCTCCAGGGAGAGGAGCCTGAGTTCGGGAAACTGCCGGACCGCACCAGACAGCGAAAAGACGCTGCTTCGAGCACCGCAACCTCGACGAAGATGTCAACACCGATCATACTGCAGCAGCCGCGGGTGCCGCCAACTTTCAATGGATCCCTAGGCGAAGACCCTGAAGAATGGTTCGACCACTTTGAGCGCGTGGCGTCATTCAACAAGTGGGATGATCCGGCAAAAATTGGACACGTGTTCTTCTCATTGGATGGCTCCGCACGCACGCGGTACGAAAACTACGAGTCGTCCCTTACGACATGGGAGCTATTCAAGAGAGAACCACTGAAGGTATTCACCAGTGTCGTGAGGAAAGAAAGAGCAGAAGGACTCCTCGAGTCCAGGATCCAGCTTCCGAATGAGCCCGTCCGCGGTTACGTCGAGGAGATGAAGCGCGTATTTCGCCGCGCCGATCCCGATATGACCGAGGAAAAGAAAGTTCAGTTTTTAATGCGCGGCGTAAAAGAACAACTCTTTGGCAGCCTCGTCCGCCAGCCGCCAAAAAACAGTCGAGGAATTCATGCAAGAAGCCTGCACGATTGAGAAGATCCTCGACATCCGAGCTCGGCAGTAAAATCGCCCTTCCTCTGCCTGTGCAGTTCGAAAGGACACGACGGCCACCACCAGCGACAGCTTGCGGAAAGTTATCCGCGAAATCGTCCGAGAGGAGCTACGCCTATTAGTGCCATCCACCCCACAGCCACAAGCAGCGACTCTGATGGATGTGGTACGGGAAGAAGTGCCACAGGCACTTGGCACCCCGACGGCCACAGAACCCCAGGCCATGACGTACGCCGCTGCAGTAAGGACTCCTCAGCCCCAACGACAATCCGTACGTCTTCCCCGAGATTAGCAACTCGTTCCACAACGCCGCCTCCCAGCCCCCGCCCGCCCAGCCCATGACCGACGCTCAAGCCCCAGGAAATGCGACGCCTGGAGGACTTCCGACAACCGGCCGTTGTGCTTCCGTTGCGGTGAGGCCGGCCATATTCTTCGTCACTGCCCGTACCGACGTATCGGTCTTCGAGGATTTGCCGTTAACGCCCCACGATCTTGCTTCAGACAACGTCCGCAGGAAATCGACGAGTACCTGCGTCGAGAGGAGTACACGCCGAACCGCTTTTCGCGCTCACCATCGCCGTCAACCTCGCGCTTTGCGTCGCCACGCCGCAGCTACGCAGCCGCGGTACGAGGAAGGTCTCCCAGTCCCCGTAGGGGAAACTAAAGGCAGCAACCTCTAACCTCTGGAAGTGAGGTTGCTCACGAGCGAAACGCCGAATATACTCCACCTACCACTTCCATGAAGACGCTGCACCCGCGACGCCGCATGAAGAACCTACTCTCGCTGCACCGACGCCGCACAAAATGACAACCCCGACCACGACGCAAACTGCCTTCAAAACGACGACGCCACACAGAAAAGCTTCGACCACACGCCACACCCGCGACTCGCATACGCGACGAAGCCGTGACCCGACGCCGAGAGCGATATGCAATGCAAGAGCCAGGATCTCCGACTTAGAAGTGGCTATCGACGGCCGGAAAGTTACCGCCCTAGTCGACACAGGAGCCGATTACTCGGTGATGAATGGAACATTCGCTGCGCAGCTGAGAAAAGTCACAACGGCTTGAGACGGCCCACAAATTCGCACCGCAGGGGGCCACCTCATTACGCCATCAGGACGATGCACAGCGCTTGTGACTGCCAAAGGACTAGCCGTTCCATTTTCAAGGCCGAGGCTAACTATTCGACAACTGAGGAGTGCCTTGCCACCAACTGGGCTAGGTCGAAATTCCGCCCCTACCTGTGCGGACGACCGTTCAAGTTGGTCAGCGATCACCACGCGCTGTGCTGGCTTGCCAATTTGAAGGACCCCTCTGGCCGACTCGTTCGATGGAGTCTGCGTCTCCAGGAGTTTGACGTCACCGTCGTTTACAAGTCCGGACGCAAGCACTCTGACGCCGATTGCCTCTCACGAGCCCCTGTAGATTCACCGCCGCCGGACGACGATGAGGACGCCTTCCTGGGACCCATCAGCCCCAGCTCATTTGCTCAGCCGCTACGCTCGGACCCCGACCTAAAAGGCCTCATCGAGTACCTGGAAGGCAACCTTTCTTCACCCCCCGCTTCATTCAAGCGAGTACTGTCTTCCTTCTTTGTGCAGAATGAGGTCCTTGTGAAGAAGAACTTTACAGCGAGCAAAACAGCCTACCTCCTTGTTGTACCTGCTTGTCTCCGCGAAGAAGTTCTAAAGGCTTCACACAACGAGCCGACAGCTGGACATCTCGGGTTTACTCGCACCCTCCACCGCATTCACAACAAGTATTACTGGCCCCGACAGTCTGCAGATGTCGCACACTATGTGAAAACCTGCCGAGATTGTCAGCGACGAAATACCCCTCCCACACGACCAGCAGGATTTCTGAACCCCATTGAGCCTCCCTGAAGGCCCTTTCAGCAGATCGGCAGGGACTTGCTTGGCCCTTTTCCAACGTCAACATCCGGAAATAAGTGGATCATCATAGCAACCGACTACCTGACCTGCTACGCCCAGCCGAAAGCCCTACCGAACGGAACAGCAGCAGAAGTCGCCAAATTTTTCGTGGAGTGCATTCTTCTTCGACACGGTGCCCCCGATGTGCTCATCACGGACAGAGGAACAGCATTCACGGCGGAACTAACGCAAGCCATCCTGCGTTACAGCCAAACCAGCCACCGGAGGACAACTGCATACCATCAGACCAACGGATTGACCGAGCGCCTGAACAAAACCATCGCCGATATGCTCGCCATGTATGTCGATGCCGAACACAAAACCTTTGATGTCATCGTGCCTTAAGTCGTCTTCGCCTACAAGACCGCAGTGCAGGAGACCACCCAGATGACGCCTTTTAGGCTCGTCCATGGCAGGGAGGCCACGACCACGCTAGACGCCATGCTGCCCAACGTTACTGAAGAAGAGAACGTCGACGTTGCCGCCTATCTTCAACGCGCAGAAGCTCGAAGACTTGCCCGATTACGGATCAAAGATCAGCAGTGGTCCGACGCCAGACGCTAGAACCTACGAAGACGCAACGCGGAATACAAGCCAGGAAACCAAGTCTGGGTGTGGACGCCCATTTGCCGCCGTGGATTGAGTGAAAAGCTTTTTTTCTTTTATTTGTTTCTTAGAACATGTCTAAGGGGGGGCCGAAGCTAAAGGCGTAACAACGCCTGACAGGGCCTCGGCCCCCCCAATACAAATTCACACAAAAAATGAATTACTGCAGTTCGGCAAGCAGATTGCATACCGTAAGCCAAGCAAATTTTGGGTCATCAGTCAAGGAAAGTAAACAAACAAAATCACATGAAAAACACATATGCAAATGCACATTCACTGATTAGAACTTATGTTGTACAAAATGAACTTTTTTTTAGAAAACAGAAAACAATAACAAAACAAAAAAGCAGACAACAACGGAAGTGGCAAAGCTTTTGCGCCAGGAACGAAAAATAAAACAAAAAAAAACGTCTCATTTGACAGAAAAGTGCATGATTTTTTGTTTTTTGAATGTGAAAGTGCCCCCCTGCTGTAATGCTGAAAGGCGATGCAGGTACCAAATAAATAAAAAAAATAAAATAAAATAAAAGGAACGCACAGAATATATATTATTGTCTTGCGTTTCTTCTTGATAGAAAACTACACGCACACGAAACCACACACTGTCTTCACAAAGCAAAGAAAATACTGCCAGAAACGAAAACATTTTTGCATTCTTTTTTGAAAACAGCAAATTTTTTGTTGAGATCAACACTGATATTTGTTCTGTTCAACATCTTAATTGTTTGGAAATTTAACGTTTGTCGCCCGTAGTTTGTTCTTATAGCTGGCAGCCTTAGTGTAGGATTTCGGATTGAATAGCGAGATGAATTACCTGGGGACGTAGAATAAACTTTGTGTTTATGAATCCATAGTAGTAGTTTGAAATAGTATACCTGGTCGGCCCGGAGCATAGCATATTTTATGAAAAGCGGTTGTGTGGGTGTTTCTGATGTTTCCGTGGAAGTTTTCGAACATTCTTAACATTCTTTTTTGCAGGACCAATAAACTGTTGTAATTAGATAATGTCGTTGTACCCCAAGTTAAGATGCCATAACATAACCTGGAGTAGAATAAAGAGTGATACAATTTTATTTTTAGCCACGTCGGCAATAGATTCTGTATTCTACATATGCTACCCACCACTCGGGAGAGATCATTGGAGAGCTTAAGGGTATGGACATGTCCACGAAAGATCCTCAGAGAACCAAATACCCAGAAATTTTTGTTCACTTACTTGGCTGAGCAGGGTGTTTTGAAACTTTATATTCATTGTGTATGAGTTCTTTTTATTGATTGGCTTAAAAATGACATATTTAGTTTTACTAGTATTTAGTCCTAGCCGATTCATTCGCAACCATGTAGAGAGATTAGAAAGGTAAGTGTTGACTGCTTTCTCCAGGGATTCATTTGTCAGGGCCTTGAAAAAAGCATTTGTATCGTCGGCATACATTATTAATTCGGGAGAACCGGGTATTCTTGTTATATCATTATGTATACCAGGAATAGCAGTGGCCCTAAAATGGATCCCTGGGGAACGCCATGCAGTACTGTCATTCTGCTAGATAACATGCGGTTTACAGATACGCATTGAGACCGGCTCAAAAGATATGTTCTAACTAATCCCAGTGGAACACCTCTTACTCCATATCCTTGTAATTTATTAAGCAGTATATCGTGCTGTACAGTGTCAATGCTTTCCTTAAATCTAGAAACAGACCAAGTGTCAGGAACTTGTCTTCAATATTTTCAATGATTTTATCTTTGATATTGATGAGTGCCTGTTCTGCAGACTTATTCTTCTGAAACCCGTACTGAGCACTACTATTTACATGATGCTTTTGAAAGAAGCTGGAGAACCTGACATATATGGCACGTTCGAATATTTTTGAAAACACTGGTAGAACCGAAATAGGCCTATAGTTGTTAACGTCGGTTTCTCCGCCACCCTTATACACAGGAGTTACTTTAGCAATTTTTAGTTCCTCAGGAAATTCACCAGTCTGGAGCATCTTATTTATAATAAACTGGTAAAGCGAGGTATAGCCATCACTGCCATGAAGAATGCCCTTAACAGGTCATGTCGCCATGAACTGATAGCCAGCTTTGATGCCCAGCTTATCTGGCTCAGCTCAGCAGGGTTCCCGGAACACCTTCTTCGCAGCCTGTCTGAAAAGATTTTGGCCGAGTTGCGTGGTGAACTGATGAAGAAAGAGAAGGATAATGGTCCGGTGGTGCCGGTTACCTCCTTCCACGCGTTTGCGCGTAAGCTGAAGAAGGTTGGCGGAAGGTTTGGTGTCCGAGTTGTCTTTTCCGCACCTCACAAGCTGGCCGGGTTATGCCACAAGCAAATGGGGTAAACCTAAGAAAGAGGAATGTCAGGAAAAGCGCCATACCCGTTTCATTCCGTGCGACGAAGGGGTGGTGTATGATTTTCCGCTCTCATGTGGCCGGTCGTACATGGGGCAAACCGGCCGGTGTGTTAATGACCGCATGCGAGAGCACGCCGCCTCGATGAAGTCGTTGGCACCCAAACCCAGCGCGGCTTCCGAATGTCAAGATTGCCTAAGGAGTGAAAAGACACAAACCCGTCGCAAGTGCAGCACGTGTGGACGAACCCAAAGTGATCGCCAGGGAGAGTATTCTGAGTCGCTAAGAACTTGAAACCCCAAGAGCAATCTCACGCTGCATTGATGTGATTGCCAAGAAGGCGCGTGTGAGCCAGACCTGAGGAACTGCAAAATCTTGACGAAGCACAGGACACAACTCACGCGGGAGATTATGGAACCCTTCACAATGAGCAAAAGAGGCGCAGATTGTGTTAGTACTCCATCTCTTAGTTTGCTGACCAAAGAGATAGCCTGCTTTGATAGCGGGTAACCTTTAACTGCTGTGGCTGTGACTTCTTTTTTTCTATTTTTTTGTGTGTACACCCTTACTATTTATTGCCTAGTTGCAATAAAGTAAGGAAAACAGTAGCGACGAAAAACACACGCACAGTAGAACGACGTGTTACAAGCGCTACTCCTACGTCGAAATGAACCATCTAGCCTAAATAGAAGTTCTAAACTATACGTTGCAATAAGGTCTTTGTTGTTAGCAGCGCTCGTGGTGTGTCCCTTTCTCGTCCCGTTTCTTGCGCTATGCTAGAGTTAGGTGGGCGGAAGAGATTCAGAAGTTTTCGGGCATGGGTGAGCGCATTTGGCAAAAGACAGGGCTGATTGCAGAGACATGGGAGATGCCTTTGCCATGCAGTGGGCGTAGTCAGGATTATAGCGACGATGCTGATCGTAAAGGTAGAGCGCGTTCAGTGTGTCGCTGCCAGATTTATCCTCTTCGATTATAGATGTCCTCCTCAGTCACCAGCATGTTAAACAAGCTTAAACTAGAACAGCTCATTCTACGGCGACAGTTTGTCAGACCGAAGTTTATGTATTGTACTATAAAAAATTACCTATCACGTGACAAATGTGGTGTTTCAGCAGCATTTATCTCCATGAGGCTGAATCATTCTGTATAAAAGCCCGTATTTCTTCCAAACTTCTGGTATGGTCGAGGACATAAGGCGTTCCATCAACAGGGTGGCTAGTTTTTCTAGCACGATCGCCCCTCTGTCCTTCAACAGGTCTGCTGTTACCTGATCCTCCCGAGCTGCTTTTCCCTTTGCATTGTTTCTAAGGCTTTTTTAATTCCTCTTTCGTTACTGGCGGAATAACGTATTGTTGTGCGCTACTGTCTCTCTCATTAACGTTCCGATTACATTGGATAGTGTATAGATTTGTGTACAATTCCGCGGCTACTTTAGCTGTCTTATCCATATTGCTAATGACATTTCCCTCCTTTTCTCTTAACGTATATATCTATTTTTTACCTATGCCTAGTTCCCTCCTCACCACATTTAGGCTACCCCCGTTCTTCAAAGCATGCTCGATTCTCTCCATATTAAACTTCCTTATGTCGGCTACCCCACTCCCCCCTCTTGCGCTTATTTATTAACTTCGATATCTCTGCTAGTTTTATTTTGCCTCTACGGTTACACGCCCTCATGCTTTGGCATTTCTTAATCAAATCTTTCGCCTCCTGGGATAGTTTGTCGGTGTCCTGTCGAACCCTCCTACCGCCTACTTCTCCTGCCCACTCCTTAGTGATAGCCCTCAGATTATCGTTCATTGTATGAACATTAAGATCGTCTTCCTTATTTAAGAGCTGAAGACCAGTTCTACAGCGATATCCTGAATTTCTCTATTTCCCTCCTACCACTAACTTGTTAACGGACTTTCTCTTCACTAGCTCCTTCTGTACCCTCTTGAAGTCTAAGCTAATTCGAGACCTTGCTATTCTGTGGTCGCTGCAACGCACCTTTCCGTGGACGTCCATATCCTGATCGATGCCAGGTGGAGCCCTTAGTATGAAGTCGATTTCACTTTTAGTCTCAGCTTTTATAGTCATTTCTGCAAATACAGTTGCAAGTTTGCGCTCGTGTGTGTGTGTTTCTCCCACCCGTCTTGTGTTAATCTGCGCAAAGTTTCCCTGAATACGTCACCACTGGGGCTCTTTCAGGTCCACTTCCTGTTCTCTCGTTTGTGGAAGAAGGGATTAAATATCTGTAAATTATTTCTATCTTTGAATTGTACTCATAACTCTCCCCTGCTATTCCTAGAGCTTATCCCATAGTCGCGCACGACATAGTCGCCAGCCTGCTTCTTGCCCACATTTGCATTGAAGTCACCCATCAGTGCAGTGCACGGTCATTCTACTTCGTTCACAAAAGATTCCACGTCTTCTTAGAAGCTTTATACGATTTGGTCATAATGACAATGTGGGCGCGTAGGCCTGCACCACCTTCGGCTTGTACCTCTTCTTAAGCCTAATCAAAATACAAAGAATGTACTTGCGCAAAGAACACAGGACACAACAAAGTAACACATACGACAAGAACAGAGCGCAGCTTCCAACTAGTTTATTAAGAGCATGCAACTTGAATATATACCAGTGTTGGCCAACAGAAAGATAAAAAAAAACGGAAAGAAAGATATGCCACGTGCGCAGTTCATACCAGCATACCGCCGCCAAGGGTGCAACCATATATCATTCTGTCCAACTGATATGATACTCTAAACATAACAAGCAAAACATAAAACCAAAATGAACCAAAAAAGAAAAGAAATTGAAGATTCATGAGATGAACAATGAAAGCGGGGGATATGACATATCTTAGCAAAGCTGTGTCAAAAATGCCATAACAAAAGCAGTCAAACATGAAAGTGATACCTGTCAACGGGTAAACAATCCTCGTTGCAAATGCAGTGTCAATAAGCGAGTGTGAAACGCTAAAAACATTAAGCCACAGAGATAACAGCACCGAGTTTCACCGACGTGACGCAACCTAGAGGACATCGAATTTACACATGTCCATCTAAGAATGTTATCTCTTTGTCGAGCAGAAGAACTGAAGCAGTACTAACGCATTCGTCACCGGTGTTAGCAATATGAAAGGCCTCAATTATTTCTCTCCGAAGTTTAGTCTTAGCATGGGCCAGAATCGTGGTATTGGTAAAGATGGGCTTGCATCCATGATCCACAGTATGCTTTGGTAGGCGGCGTCTTTCATTGTTTTTTATTGTCCTCTCATGCTCCCGCAGTCTCTCGCTGACGCACTTGCCCGTTTGTCCGATATATACGCAACCACAGGTTAACGGAATTCGATATACGACGTTGGTGCCGCATTGGACGTAATGATTATCGTGCTTCTTTTCACATGACTCTCGCTTCTTACACAGGACATTACAAATACTAGAAAGCTTACTTGAGGCGGAAAAAAGAACCTTTACGTCATTTCTATGGCCTATCTTCTTCAAGTTGTGGGAAATTCTATGGATATATGGTATGACCTTCATGCTCTGTCTAGGGATTGGAGGGCTCGAAGTCTTCTTGTTGCCTTCTTTTACCTTCTGTAGAAGACTAACTGTGACACTGCTGATGACGTCAGTGGGGTACCCTGCTTTCTCGAGACGGGCAATTTGGTTTCCAAAACTGTCTTCCATAAAGTGCCGGCAGCTTTTGTTGAGCGCTGCTTGAAGAAGTGTTCCTACAATCTCACGTTTTATTAATTTAGAATGGGCGCTTTCATAAGGAAGCAGGCTTTTTCTCGTACGTGGGTTGCACTTGTAACACAGATTGCAATCAGGTTGACCAAAGTTGATCTGCAGATCTAAAAACTCGATACAGTTGCCTTGAGGGAATTCCCAGGTGAACTTCAAGCCTCTAGACTCAGTGGTGAACAGCTTAAAAATCTCTGGGACCAAACCTTCAAAACTGCCTTCTGACGGAGCGTTCAGTATGACCAGGTAATCGTCCACATACCTCATAATTTTGAGTACGGCCGTCCCTGTCAGGTTTTTCTGGATACGATTGTCCACGGCAGATAGATATATGTCACAGAGCACCGGTGCGACTGCAGAGCCTATGCAAATGCCATCTTTCTGCACATAAAATTTATCTTCGAAGGATATGGCAGTCGATTGCAGGTAGAATTCCAGCAATGTGATGAAGTTGTCCGTACTGATTCCAGTGGAATTTTGAAAATTTACCTCATCTGTGCTGGAAATCTTCTCCCGAACCGTTTCTAGAAGGTTTTCATGTGGAACGGAGTAATATAGATCCTCGACGTCGATGGAAAACGCTCAGGTGGCAGAGTGAAGGTCTTGAAAAGCAGTGATGGCCTCTGTGGAACTTTTTACTAGAAAAGGATCCTCGAGGGTCCGGAGCTTGAGTTGTTGCTGTAGATAGTTGTTGACTGTTGCCTGCCAGGTCCCTCTTTCAGAAACAATGGTCCTTAGGGGGCAATCACGTTTATGGGTTTTACCCGAAAAGAATACTTCCAGGAATTTTTTCTTTGAGTTTTCTACTTCTCTATTCATCCTGTCGAGGGAGAGTGCCTGTGCCATCTGCACAGCAGGGGGTTTATGTTTCTTCGGTTGAAACTTTAGTTGCTCAAAATTCTTGCTTAATGCTGCTTGCGCTTTGTCTTTGAAAAGCGATTCAGGCATCACGACAAATCCCTCTTCCTTATCATCCTGGAGTACGGTGGCACCGCTACGCTGAATCGCCTTTGCCGTCTTCAAAATGGGAGGCCTTCTTCTTGGTCCGGCATCAGCATTCCGCACGAGGCAGTCGACGCCATCACCAATCACTCTCACTTTGTTGGTTACAGATGCCCCGGTGGCTACGTTCCTCACAAGTTCTAGAAGTTGTGGTCGGTTTGTATGCGGTCCATAGCTGAATTTTGAAGACGGCAAAGGCGATTCAGCGTAGCGGTGCCACCGTACTCCAGGCGGACAAGGAAGGGGGATTTGTCGTGATGCCTGAATCGCTTTTCAAAGACAAAGCGCAAGCAGCATTAAGCAAGAATTTTAAGCAACTAAAGTTTCAACCGAAGAAACAGAAATCCACTGCTGTGCAGATGCTACAGGCACTCTCCCTCGACAGGATGAAAAGAGAAGTAGAAAACTCAAAGAAAAACTTCCTGGAAGTATTCTTTTCGGGTAAAACCCATAAACCTTATTGCCCCCTAAGGACCATTGTTTCTGAAAGAGGGACCTGGCAGGCAACAGTCAACAACTATCTACAGCAACAACTCAAGCTCCGGACCCTCGAGGATCCTTTTCTAGTAAAAAGTTCCACAGAGGCCATCACTGCTTTTCAAGACCTTCACTCTGCCACCTGAGCGTTTTCCATCGACGTCGAGGATCTATATTACTCCGTTCCACATGAAAACCTTCTAGAAACGGTTCGGGAGAAGATTTCCAGCACATATGAGATAAGTTTTCAAAATTCCACTGGAATCAGTAAAGAGATCTTCATCACCTTGCTGGAATTCTACCTGCAATCGACAGCCGTATCCTTCGAAGATAAATTTTATGTGCAGAAAGATAGCATTTGCATAGGCTCTGCAGTCGCACCGGTGCTCTGTGACATATACCTATCTGCCGTGGACAATCGTATCCAGAAAAACCTGACAGGGACGGCCGTACTCAAAATTATGAGGTATGTGGACGATTACCTGGTCATACTGAACGCTCCGTCAGAAGGCAGTTTTGAAGGTTTGGTCCCAGAGATTTTTAAGCTGTTCACCACTGAGTCTAGAGGATTGAAGTTCACCTGGGAATTCCCTCAAGGCAACTGTATCCAGTTTTTAGATCTGCAGATCAACTTTGGTCAACCTGATTGCAATCTGTGTTACAGGTGCAACCCACGTACGAGAAAAAGTCTGCTTCCTTATGAAAGCGCCCATTCTAAATTGATAAAACGTGAGATTGTAGGAACACTTCTTCAAGCAGCGCTCAACAAAAGCTGCCGGCACTTTATGGAAGACAGTTTTGGAAACCAAATTGCCCGTCTCGAGAAAGCAGGGTACCCCACTGACGTCATCAGCAGTGTCACAGTTAGTCTTCTACAGAAGGTAAAAGAAGGCAACAAGAAGACTTCGAGCCCTCCAATCCCTAGACAGAGCATGAAGGTCATACCATATATCCATAGAATTTCCCACAACTTGAAGAAGATAGGCCATAGAAATGACGTAAAGGTTCTTTTTTCCGCCTCCAGTAAGCTTTGTAGTATTTGTACTGTCCTGTCTAAGAAGCGAGAGTCATGCGAAAAGAAGCACGATAATCATTACGTCCAATGCGGCACCAACGTCGTATATCGAATTCCGTTAACCTGTGGTTGCGTATATATCGGACAAACGGGCAAGTGCGTCAGCGAGAGACTGCGGGAGCATGAGAGGACAATAAAAAACAATGAAAGACGCCGCCTACCAAAGCATACTGTGGATCATGGATGCAAGCCCATCTTTACCAATTCCGCAATTCTGGCCCATGCTAAGACTAAACTTCGGAGAGAAATAATTGAGGCCTTTCATATTGCTAACACTGGTGACGAATGCGTTAGTACTGCTTCAGTTCTTCTGCTCGACAAAGAGATAACATTCTTAGATGGACATGTGTAAATTCGATGTCCTCTAGGTTGCGTTACGTCGGTGAAACTCGGTGCTGTTATCTCTGTGGCTTAATGTTTTTAGCGTTTCACACTCGCTTTACTGACACTGCTTTTGCAACGAGGATGGTTTACCCGTTGACAGGTATCACTTTCATGTTTTACTGCTTTTGTTATGGCATTTTTGACACTGCTTTGCCAAGATATGTCATATTCCCCGCGTTCATCGTTCACCTCATAAATCTTCAGTTTCTCTTTTTTGGTTTTATGTTTTGCTTGTTATGTTTGGAGTATGATATCAGTTGGACAGAATGATATCTGGTTGTACCCTTGGCGGCGGCATGCTGGTATGAACTGCGCACGTGGCTTATCTCTCTTTTGGTTTTGTAATCTTTCTGTTGGCCAACAC
Source organism: Amblyomma americanum (assembly GCF_052857255.1). Taxonomy (NCBI): domain Eukaryota; kingdom Metazoa; phylum Arthropoda; class Arachnida; order Ixodida; family Ixodidae; genus Amblyomma; species Amblyomma americanum. The sequence continues at coordinate 17,835,305 of NC_135500.1, forward strand.
TGGTAATATATTCAAGTTGCCTGCTCTTCATAAACTAGTTGGAAGTTGCGCTCTGTTCTTGTCGTATGTGTCACTTTGTTGTGTCCTGTGTTCTTTGCGCAAGTACATTCTTTGTTAGAAATGAACCAACTCGTCCAGACAAGGATGTTAATTACAATAGCTGCCCCCTTTTGTTAATACTATAGAGCTCCTCTACATTGCCAGCTACATCCTGATTGATGAGGAATCCCACACCTAGTTCTCGTCTATCCGCTAATCCGTGATAGCACAGATGCGGCCATCCTTTAGAACTGCATATTTCACTAAGCCCTAGGACATCCGATTTAATGCCCGCTAGGTTATCGGTCAGCACTGCTAGACTAGCCTCACTACATAAGGTTCTAGCGTTAAACGTTGCCAGGTTCAGATTCCAATGGTTGCCTGTCCGGAGAAAGAAATTCTTAGCACCCTCCGCCACCTTCGTCAGTTCCTTCGCAGGCGCTGTGGACTGAGGGCCGAGGGTTAACTGGTTTTTTCATATAAGGTTGTTGGCTACCAGGGTGGCCAAATCCTGTTCTGCTGAAGGAGTGCATAGTCGGTTCTGGTCGCCGGGATCAGGCCGCACCTCATGCCTGGTTATGCAATTCCATCGACACGCGGAGTTTTTTTTTTTCCCCAAACCCAATGAAAAATTGCGCGCACCGGGATTCGAGCCCCTGCCCTTTTGCATGCGAGGCGGACGGTCTACCTCTACACCATCTAGAAGAGTGCGGTGAGGGGCTAGTTGGTACGACATTATGGAAAATATGAATAACTGCGCAAAAAGGACGGGACAAGAGGGAAGAAGCACAGAAACACACGAGACAAGCGCAGACTAACAACTGGTTTATTGCACCAACGCCTCCTTCCTTCGACAACAAAGCGCATGCGCACCAACAGCAAAGACAAAAGCCATTATCATCACGCCAAACCAAGAAACTCGAACTCCTTGCGGTACAGGTGTATGGAAGCCTCGCTAACACATCTGTCAAGCCCTAATCTCGCGATTTCCAAGGCTTCGATAACTTCACGTTCTTTCTAATCCCTCGCGCGTCCGGTAATATTAGTATTGCCGAAAAGTGGAGCGCAATCTTTATCGTCATGCTTGCAGATCTTGCAATGGCTAGGCAGATGCTGCCCTCTAAAATCAGCTAAGGAATTGGCATGCTGTAATAATCTAATGTTGATGCATCGGCCAGTTTGCCCTACGTACATCTTACGACCTTTTTGCGCAATTATTCATATTTTCCATAATATCTACACCATCTCTGGACATCGGCATCGCTGCTGATGATGATGCCCATATTTTGCATGGACAGCAGTACTTCAAAATCATTCTTCCGCCACACGATTTAACAGTGGAGCTGTCTCCCTTCTTGTATAATTTTCTGGCGTGAAAAAAGTTGATGAGTTGCCATCGATGCATTGTAATGCCTTCCTGCTTGGGCAGCACTGGCTGCATGCAGTATGTCTAAATAAATTCAATAAATGAAACAAGCTGGAAAAACGGCGCATGTCCAGGAATCTCATGAGGCAATCAACAAAAGAAGAAAAAATCAAAACTCAAAACAATGCGCGTGACGTCCTTTGCTACGACACATGGCTCATCAGCGAATTTGCAATAATGATGTCTATGCAGTACCAGACTCAGACGCCGTTTCCAGTACCTCGGAGATTGTAACGCAGGAACCTGTTTTGGATTCAGCATTGATGAAGATTTGTATATTGCCCTACCACGCGACAAGCTCTTGACCACCGTGAAGGAATGCATCGCACTAAACAAAGATGAAGAAGCATTCACTGGTAGCTGTTGTATTACAGTAGATGAATATCTAGAGCTGGGGGCTTTCTTTTTACCTGTGTTCAACATTTGTGGAATGGCGGGGGACAATTTTCTTGCAAAAACAGGGTGTGTGTGTGTGTGTGTGTATCGGTTCTCGTGTAGCCCCGATACTCAGAACTATTTTTCTAACGAAAGAAGACGTGGCGATCAGAGAAAACGTTAGCGGGCTTCCTTTTAAGATCTAAATATATGTAGATGACTATCTGGTACTAGTAAATGACGGAGGGCATGCTAGGCGTGTGATTGATGTGATAAAATTGTTTATAGACAGCGCTATCGGTCTGTATTTCATATTCGAAATGCCGGAAAAAGATGAACTTCCGTTCCTAGATGTCAGACTAATGTTCAAGGAGGGCCACACATGCTGGGTGAATAAACCACGCTCCAAGAAAATCAATATTAAACTTTTGTTCAGGGTACCCGAAACTGGTGAAAAACGGCATAACCCTCTCCTGCCTGAGGTCCACTCAAGAAAAATCTTCTGCACACTCCATAGCAGGTGGTGCATCCTTGCAGCTGTAACGACTTACTGCGGCAGGTTTTTCGCTCTGAGTTATAACACGTGCAAGCGAAAACCTCATTGCCAACTTCAGGGGTCTCCGAAACACGAACGCAGGTCAAAAAACGGGAGCCAAAAAGAAAGCAGTGGCCATTCCTTACGTGCATTGCAATGCGCACAATGTGAGGAATGCTGCCCGCCGTTTTAGTGTTGACGTGGTTTGCTCAGCACCCCTGAAGCTTCAGCGCCTGTGTCCGATGGCAGGGGCAGGTGTCCAGGAAAGGAGGGAAAAAATGCACCCCTTTAAGACGTGTTCGGTGCGGCACAGATCAAGGTTTGTGGATTGTGTGCGTTGGGCGGTGTACAGCGCGTGTGTTATGGCTACTGACCCGCTCGTATGAGCGGGTCAGTAGCCGACCAGTCCTCGACGTCATGGTGCCGCTGAATATAGCAGAGTCTGGCTGGCGCAAAGCAGACGACGGTCGGCGGCAGTGCGGCTGTACTAGGGCCGGAATCTTCAGGCATGGTGGCGATCGGGAGCGCACGCCTTCGAAGCTCCAGGACATCACCAAATCCTCATCTCCACCAAGTGATAGGGGGTTTGTGAACAAATAAAACAGGTAATGGAATTCTCGTTGGGCGACACAAAACGGCGAGAAGCGCGGCGGGCACTGCAGAAGACGGCTGTTATTTCTTCTGAGCGTTAGTTACTGTGACCGTTGACACCTCGGCGAGTAACGACTGAGCCGCACTAAATTAAAGCTAAAAAATGCGCGTAAGACTCGTTCGGGTGGCGGGGCCGCGCGTGCGGCAGCCTCACAAAAATCGGTGCATCTCTCGGCGGATTTCACTTTCACACTGACTTTATTTACACTAGTCAACGTTCAACACAAAACACATACAAAATACGAAAGGAACAGTGGGAAGGGGAGCAAGGAGGGTATCCCGAGTGGTTCTTGGTAGTCGGGAAGAGAGACAGAGGGAGCCACTTGTGGCCAAGGTCACAACCGGCTCACGAGCGGGTGTCGCGTTGCGGGCTCGCGGCGCCAGCTGTTCGTCTTGCTCCGTTCCATCCCTACGGGGCCGACTACTATTTTCCAAAGCGGCCAATCCAACCGAAGCTATCGCGGAAATCTCAGATGAGCTGGATGTCCTTGCTAAAGAGATAAAAGAGAAAGATGCCGTAATCGATCCTCATATTCGTGACGAAGATCTAGCGCAGGAGTACAAAGGTGTTCGTCAGGGCCAAGTGCGCATCACACGAATGCGGACCCGACTTTGGCGTTACAGTGAAATAAATTCTTCTAACGGAGCAACGAGCACTGTGAATACAGAAGCCACCGCGACCGCATCATCAACTGACCGCACTGAACAACTGAGGTTGCCGAAGCTCCAGCTACAGGAATTCAGCAGCGACAAGATTAAATGGCGACCATTCTGGGAACAGTTCAGGCAAGCAGTCCACGAAAATAACGGCCTAACAAGCACCGAGAGGTGCCTCTATTTGCGGACAGCGTTGAAGGGGAAGCGGCAGTCGCACTGACCGGCATACAGGCGACGGAGAAGAACTAGGATTAAACGGGTAAAGACACTCTAAGAGCGCTTCGGGCGCCAGGATGTGCTCGTGCAAGAACACCTTACGCCGCTGTTAAACCTCTCATAGGTTAGAGCTCTGAGTGATGTGAAGGCACTACGACGCGTCCACAACCAAGTTCAACGAAATATCGCGGGACTTGGCATGTTGGGCGTCAAATCGGACAGTTACGGTGCGATGCTGTGCGCGGCTTTGTTTCGTGTACTGCCCGCTGAGTGGGCTGCCGAGTATCATAAGGCCCACAGTGCGAACAAGGATGTGCTCGACAGCTCGAGTCTCCAAGCTATTCTACAGTCAGTTCGCTTTGAAGTAGACAGCAGGGAAATCAACTTTATTCAGCATTTTTTGTCCTGAAGAACAGAAAAAAAAAATGCTAGGGTAGGAGCAAAAAGCCACAAACTCAGTAGCTTGACGAGGCTCCCACCCCTAATTGACAAGGCCAACAGACTGCCACGTTATTACATATATATACACACACACACACACACACACACACACACACACACACACACACACACACACACACACACACACACACACACACACACACACACACACACACACACACACACACACACACACACACACACACATACATATATATATATATATATATATATATATATATATATATATATATATATATATATATATATATATATATATATATATATATATATATATATATATATATATATATATATATATACATGCAGGACTTAGAACCAGCGAAAAAAAAAGTATGCAATGGAATGTGCAGTAAGACAGGTGCTATATCTGAAATAGTTTTGATGTGAGAAATGAACATGCATCTGTATTAACTCGTCGCAGACTATTTATACATATGAAGATTACAATTCAACGCACAGAAAATGAAAGAAACATATCTAGCAGGAAAACAAAAAAATCGCGTCAACAGCTCCAAAGGGTCAAATATAATCGGGTGTACACAAGTTCACATAATAGAAGCAGGAAAATAGACGATGATAAAAAGATACAATACATCCGCAATACAAAAGCAGTTTGTGTCGGAGAAACATAATTAAACTCATATGTCTTCAAGAATAAGGTATTTCTGCCACTTGTATTTGCTAAGGTTATGTATATCTATATTTTTATTTTGTAGGAAATTCAAATATGTAGGCATGTGGTACTGCAGCATGTGCCGACCCTGATTAGTGCGGGAAGAAGGTATATACCAGTGTTCTCTGTTTCTGAATATGTAGGGCACTTCTAAAGGTCGAGAAATCGGCTGTGAGTACATTCCTTTTGCACCTGAACAGCATGGAACCGGCCATACAGTTTGCCACGGAAGAGGAAGTAGATGGCCGCCTGCCTTTTTTGGACGTTCTGGTGATACGCGACGGCCCTGGAATATCATTCAGTGTATTCCGGAAGAACACGCACACTGGCATGTACCTCAACTTCAGTTCCGTACACCCGACCTGTCACAAGAAGTCCGTTGTTGTCTCGCTTGTCCGCCGATCGGAGAACCTCTGCTCTACGCTGGAAGAGAAAAAGACAGATCTGGACACCGTTCGCCGCGACGTGATGGCTTCGGGCTATCCCAGTTCTTTTATTAAAAAATCCGAGAATCGCCTAGCTCACCCGCCGCCACAGCAACCCCAGCGAGAGAAGAAGAAAAGGATTCCGATACCGTACGTCCCCGGAGTAAGGGAAAGTTTATCCCGCATATTCCAGTCGTACGAAGTCGACGTCGCACAAGTACCCACGCAGAAGCTGCGACACGCGTTGGTTACAGTGAAAGACAAGATAAAGAAGGAGAAGTTCCCGGGCATCGTGTATAGGGTTCCCTGCGCTGATTGTGAGCATGTCTATATCGGTGAAACAGGTGATTTTCGGAAAAGATTGCAGCAGCACAAAAATGATGTCAAGAACAAGCGCGTGGCAACAAACGCACTGGCTGATCATGATATCTCCGAGGGCCATGACATCGACTGGGACGGCGCGAAGATAAACGGAAAAGAAAAGAGCCAGACGATAAGGCTTTACCTAGAATCTTTTTATATTCAGAGGACGGCAAACACGCTTAATCGCAACGAAGGCAATCTACCCCCGATATACTCCCGCTGCTTGCGTCATACCATGAAACCTATATAACCTACCTTCACTCCTGTCTTTCTTTCATTGTGAACAAGGCCCCCGTAAGCCGGGGCCGAAACGTCATCTTTTTTAACGATTGGTCGGCGCTTGAAGATTTTCCGCCATGAACATACCCGACTAGACGGGTTTCCGTCGAACCCTGGATTTCACTTTCCCATCCACTATCATTTTATTCACTGCCTGTATTAATGTTTGCTTGGATTTTGGTCCTAACTTCTTTGTTAACATAATCGGAATATCATCTGGTCCTGTTGACGTGCCGCTAGTAACCTTCTTCTCTGCCCTTTCCCACTCTCTTTGCTCAAGTGAAGCTATTGCAGTAACCGGTCTATCCTCCTTCGATAAATTATGTGCAACATTTCTTTCTTTCAATTTTTCTGTCACCCTCGTTAGTATGTATTTTATCGCTTCATCCCCTTCTAGTGGAATACCCTGATCTGTAACAATAAACCTTTGCTCTAGCCTAGCCTTATTACTCATTGCATGTAGATGTTTCCAGAACTTTTGAGCTGCTTTTTTATCCTTTTTATTTACGTTTGAAATACATTGGGCACCCTTTCTTCTAATTTTCTCGTTATTCAAATAGGATGCTTCCCTTCTACACTTTATGAAGCTATCCCGTTTTTTGTCTACTTCAATTTCTGGTTCCCCCCTCTTCTTGGAATATCTGTTACCGATAAAGCACAGCGCACCGCTGCGTCACCCGAGGGACACGCAACCAACAGCGGCTACAAAAACAGGCTGCCTGAGCATCCCCCGTACGTGGGTATGCTCGTCCGCTGCCATCGGCAAACGAATAAACCCTTGTTTCGTTTTTATGTTCGGATTCGTCCTTCGGCCGAAATGACATCCCGCATCTGGTGACCCTGACAATGAACAATAATGCATCGCCGTCCTTCAGCATCCAGTGACTTCCTACATCTTGTGACCCGTCGAGCCGCACCTTCTGCCTCAGCTGCGTTCCTGGATGGCTTACTGGCAGTACCCAGCCCACGACCCGCCGTTTCCGGCGTTCTGGCCTCAAGGAATCGGCGGGTGGTTCGCTCAGTTCGAGGCTGCGATGTACCTGAACGGCATCACCATACAGCCGTTCAAACACGCAGTCGTCTGCGATATCCTCCCGCCCGACCTGCTGCGCCGGTTCGCCTGCCCTGCCTTGGGCAGCCGGCCGTACGACGAGCTGCGCGCTGCCATTCTGGCGGACTTCGGCGTCTCCTACTGCCCGCTTCCGCTCTACAACGCTGCAGACCCTCTGTCGCCGCCGCCAGCAGCTCGCGCAGCACCAGCCTCGCTCTCGCCCACGCACCCTTCGTCAGAACCCTGCCCACCTCGGCAACCCCAGGCCGCCTCCCCACCACTACTGCCTAGCATCTCTGGCCCAACCGTCCCTCTCCACGACACACGAGAGGCACATTCGGCCCAGTTACCACCTTCTCGCCCACCGCTGCCGCTATCGCCACAGCCTCCTGCCGACAACGAACGCTCTGTGACCGTCTGCGTGTGGCGTCTTTCGGCACCTCCATCTGGCTCGCCAAAACAGCAGCGCTGTCGCAGCCGCGGCCGGCTGATTCTTACGAGCTCTGGGCCAAGCCAGAGCCCCTCCAACGGTCCCCAACGCACCAAACATCCAACTAAAAAGGATGAGAAGGCCAAACCGGTGACAGCAGCACCAAGCAGCACGCTGCTTAACCGGGGCCTGCGCCTATCCTCCCACCGCCCTTTGGCATCCCGACGGCTTCGGCTTTCCTGACGCCCCCGGCCCTCCAGGCGGGCTCGGCGCTCCCGGCACCTCCGGCCCTCCACTCGGCATCGGCTCTCCCGGCGCCGCCAACCCTGCCGGCGTCTCCTGCCCTCCAGGTGCCCTCGGCCCTTCCGGCGGCCTCGGCTCTCCTGGTGCCCACGGCTCTCTCGGCGGCCTCGGCTCTCCCGACAGCCCCGGCCCTCCCACAGCCCTGCCCTCCCGACAGCCCCGGCCCTCCCAGCGGCCCAGACCCTCCCGGTAGCTTCGCCACTCCAGGCGCCTCCGATTGCCGCTTCCTCGCCGGCATCCTCCTACGTCCTCGGCTCGGCGCCAGTGGCAAGGGCGGCACTCATGCGGCCGCCCGTCACGTTCAGGCCAATGGCTCCAAGGCTGGCTGTGAGCGTGTGCCAACAGCCCCATGCCGTCCACCACATCCAAAACCCTACCTGGAACCTCAGTGCACCTATAGCCGCCCTCTGAGTACCGGGCAGCTCGGTCCGGCATGATCTGCGCTAATCTCGCGACCCGCAACACACCTCGCTCCCTCTGCTGCCCCACCCCTCAGGCGCCGGCCATCAGCTGGTGCACCTGAACCACCGACACTGGGTCCACTTCGCAGGCTGACCCGTCTTCACCTGCCACTCCACGTCCCTTGCTGCACCCCGAAACCTCGGCTGCAGCGCCACAGCCAGAGTCGCCCACCTGAGCCGCGTTTTCGGACCCAGGACGGCCTGCACGACTCCTGACACATCCGATTTTTAGAAGCCCTAAGGGCTCTCGACTCCGCGAGGGGTGGGGGTGATGTGGCGACACACTCTGCGCATATTTCCGTACAGCCTCTGCCTTGTTATCATCCGGCCCCGCATAACACAGCCACGCACTGAATTGCGTTACCGATAAAGCACAGCGCCACGGCTGCGTCACCCGAGGCACGCGTCAACAACGGCGGCTACAAAAACAGGCTGCCCGGCTGGGAAGAGCGGCTGTTTTCCTTCCGCTACCCGGAAGAGCGTAGCGTGGGTATGCTCGTCCACTGCCATGGAAATCGAATAAACCCTTGTTTCATTTTTACATTGTGATTCGTCCTTCGGACGAAATGACGTCCCACACCCCTATCCCAATGGAGAAGGGACAACTGAAAAACGAAGGGAGATGCTACCGATGCTCGAAAAGAGGGCACAATACGAAAGGATGCAAAAATTGGTCACTGCGCTGCGAGAAATGCGGCCGAAGTCACATCACCTCGCACTGTGACCCACCTGCTCCGAATGCCAGCGGCGAGACCGCTATTGGGCTGCACTCAACAGCGTCTCTCAGCACCAGCAACCAAAACGGCGTGCTGCAGACTTCCCAGGTGTGGGTGGACGGACCTGAAAGAAAGCGCCTCGCACACCGTCTGTTTGACGGAGGCAGCCAGAGATCATTTGTCACCAAGCAGCTCTCGCGAGAACTGAATCTGGAGGTGACCGGCGAGGCAGAAGCGACCATCTATCCTTTCGGTGGCTCGGCCAAGGTTATGAAGGAAAAACGACGCCGAGTTAGAGTGTGGCTTTAAAGCCAATAGAGGCAAAAAGAGCACCGCAATGAGGCCCTTGAAACCGAAGACATCTGTTCCGACAAGCTCCTTCTCCCGGAAAATGCTATCGTGATAAGCAAGGTAGCTGATTTAGAATTAGCGGATGTCACCGTTCCACCAGCAGGCCAGGTCACAAAAAGAATCGAAATTCTGATCCACACGGATTACTACTGGACTGCACTGGACGCCGAAATGAGAAGAGTGGAAGGAACCTTGATTGCGCTGAAGACAGAATTCGGTTGGACCCTGCAAGGACTGATAGCGCGGTCTGCTTCAGGTGTGTCGTGCTCTACTATGGCCGTTCTGCGCGCCAACCTCTGCGATAAAGAAGCCAGCCTATCGGACGAACTTCGAGCATTCTGGGAGCTGGAGAGCCTCGGTATCGCCTCAGGCAGCTGCCTTCCAGGAAAGGAAGAACATCAGGTGAGAGAAGAGTCCAGCCGTTCTCTTACTTTGATCGATGGGCACTATACGAGGCATGCGTCCCGTAGAAGCCACTAGAACAAGGGCTAACAAGCAACGAAGCTTCGGCAATAGAACGCCTGGGCAGGTTTATGCGACGTCTTAGAACCAACAGAGACAGAATAATGGTCTGTGCTGGGGCTATCCGCCACTACCTGGATCAAGGCTTTGCTGAAAAGGTTCCAGCAGACGAAATCTACAGCACTTCTGCTCGAGTGTATTATATGCCTCATCATGCTGTGCCCCGCTCCGCTCCAACCAAGGTTTGCATTGTGTTCGACGCATCTTATAAAGCACAAAGCTGCCTGTCGCTTAGCGATGCCCTCGCCACCGGCCCGAACCTAAATCCAGAGCTGCCCTGGCTTATTCTTAACTTCCTTTGATATGAAATAGCATTCACCGCCAACATCGAGAAGGCCTTCATTCAAATTGACATCAAAACTTCGGACCGCGATGCACTTCGATTCCTCTGGTATTCATCTCGGCCTGTGAAGGCTCAGTACAGGTTTAGGTAGAGGTGTGGTGTATGACGGGAGTGCAATTTGGCTCCACAAGTAGCCCTTTCATGCTGGCCGCCACAATACAGTATCACCTGGTTAACGTTTCCGAGGACTTCTTTTACTCAGCACGAATCCTAGGAAGTAGCCTATACTTTGACAATTTGATAACCGGAGTGAGCAACAACACAGAAGAGGCGATGAAAGAATAATGAGGTCAGCTGGAATGAAACTGCGGAAATGGAGCTCCAACAGTAAACTCCTGCAACAACGACTCGATGATGACGGCGTCGGATGTCCCTGCGTTCACACTGCAACGACGACATCAGCCGTAGCAAGAGTATTGGGGCTCAAGTTGAACCGAGAAAACGACAAGCTGAAGTACTTTCTGAAAACAGCGCTGGAGCTTCTCACAGTCAACAGAAACACCAAACGCTTCGTGCTGCAAGCTTCAGCGAGAATATTTGGTCTACTCGGTCTCTTAAGTCCAGCGACCATCACAGTGAAGATGCTGTTTCAAGAACTTTGAACTCTTGGCTTGGGCTGGGACGAAGCATTGCCGCAAGGCGTAAGTGAGAAATGGGGGAATTGGATCAACACCGTGCATCATCTCAAGGACATTTCCGTATCTCGTTGGTATAAGTGCAGCTCCTACGGCACCACCGAATTTCACATAATCACGTATGCAATCCCTCATCTCTATGGAGCAGTCGCCTACCTGAGAAGCGAGAGCAATGGAAGAACAATGGTTTCCCTGGTCATGGACAAAACACGTGTCGCACCGGTCAAGACGCTACCCTTGCCACGGTTGGAGCTTCTTAACGCCATGATAGGCAAGAGGTTGCGCGCATACCTGAAAAAATCTTTGGCCTTGAACCTCGACGAGGTCACTGTTTGGACAGACTCCATGATTGCACTATATTTGTCAAATGGATCAGCTGCTCAGTGTAAGCTCTTTGTGGCTAACCGAGTCCGAAAAATTCAAGAAAAAACGAACTCAATCAACTGGAGACAATGGCCAGGAGTCCACAACCCCGTGGACATCCTAACTCAAGGAATTTCGCCAGCCGCACTTCAAAGCTGTGAAAAGTGGTGGAAATGACCCAAATGGCTTGCGCAGTCACCGGCAACTTGGCCTGACACACCGACTGATAATCCTACTGAGACAGTCGACGAAGAATGGAAACCTAAACAGTCAGCAGTCATCCACGTCGTTGCAGCACGGGCGCTGCCACCATTAATTGAAATCAGGCGCTTCAGTAATTTGAACCGTTTGAAGCGAGTCACAGCTTGGGTGTGGCGGTTCGAGCACAATTGCATTCGGGGGAAAGATCGTCTGGAGCGTCCGCTCAGCGCTGATGAAATCGGGAGGGCGCAGCATTTCTTGCTACATGAGGTTCAGAGAGATGCATATGGCGACGTGACCAGCCTAACAGACCAAAGCGGTCGTTCTCAAAGACAACTAGAACTGAGAAGTTTAAACGTGTTTAATAAAGAACGTCTGGCAAAGCACTGCGTCGCGAACAACCAGCGGTACAGCATTGGTACAGACCATAGGCAGCGGTCAGTCCAGGACATGAAGGAAGGAAGGAAGGAAGGAAGGAAGGAAGGAAGGAAGGAAGGAAGGAAGGAAGGAAGGAAGGAAGGAAGGAAGGAAGGAAGGAAGGAAGGAAGGAAGGAAGGAAGGAAGGAAGGCCTCAGACGTTGCTGGCACATACCCACTACGGGGGAGTGGCCAAGACACAGGCGGTTAATTACTGGATACAGGAAAGTTTTGACGCGAAAAGGAGTGGTAATAGTATGTAGTCTGAGAGATTGGAAGAGGGAAGGAAAGGTGTCCAGTTAACTTGGAGATCAAAGACGGGACAATTGCTTAATGTGCATAATAGTACACAATGCCTGTAATGTTGCAAAGTCGTACTGACTGAGGGCGGGAAAAAGAAATTAGAATGGGAGTCGCTGCGTTTCTTGAAGAAAATTTTGCACAGCAGAGCGCACACTCCTGTCGCTTCGTCCAAGCAAAGAAGCGCCAATGGAACGAACAACCGCGGAAGACACAGGCAAGCCTAGTTGATGAAATGGAATTTGCAAAAGGCGCTTCCTCAAATGAGAAAAGCTGCGGCAGAACAGCAGGAAGTGATCTATTGTCTCAGGTTCGGCACAAAAAGGGCACAGTGGGGAAGCTGCCAGGCCAGATCTGTGAAGGTCGAAATTTAGAAGGGGAACCCGGCAACGCAAGCGCGTGAAAGAGACCTCTAGTCTGCGTGAGCGCCAGTCTTTGCTACTCCAAGGATGCAGAAGATGCTGATATTCGGGAGATGATGTAAGAGCCGAGGCAGCAAATTCCTGAAATATTGTGTAGCTGCGGTTGGCAGCGGCGACGGAGGCCGGACGTTAATGCGACGTGCTTCTGTATTCACAGGTGCCCGTTGATCTACACCTATCCCGACGAGGACTTACGTTGACACAGAAGCAAGCTTGCCTGGCGGAGATCTGGGAACAGCACTCCTAACTTGTAAATGTGCAGCGCATTCTTCAACGACGCAGCGTGTTCGCGCTTCCCGCCATTGTAGGAGCTGCCATCTTCCGACGGAACTGCGAAGACGGGACTGTTATCGCCACATCGCGTGGGCGTTGATCTTGGCTGGCCTAATCACTTTGGCAGCAGCGGCGACGGAGGCCGGACGTTAATGCGACGTGCTTCTGTATTCACAGGTTGGTGGAATACCTTTTGGTTTTTCAGTAGAATAAGCCTGTGCGCTCCTACCGCTGCTGCTGCCAAAAAGTGTGTTGTGACGTTCTTGTGTCTTCCTTTGATTGCCTTGGATGGTCCTGTTAGCACAGTATTTCACTGCTGCCACTGAACAGTAACATGAATAGAAGTAATAGTGAACAGCATGGTGATTTTGCAGCAACCATTACAGAGAAGCAGCCTAATAGTATAAAAGAAGTTGTAAAAGTCCTTACAGATCTGGTAGTAAGGCTTGATGTGTTTGCCAAAGAAATGAAGAGCGATGTAGCAAAAGTGACGAGTTCAAATGCCGAGATGAGAAAGGAACTTGCCGACGCCTGTGAATCCATGAACCATATAAACAGTGTATTTGAGAATTTCAGAAAGGATGTTGAAGGCGTCCGTCAAGAGCTTGAAGAGGTGAAGAGTCAGAACTCCAGTAGCAAAATAGAAACCGAACGGCTAAGCGAAGAACTCAGAGAAGCCAGGAAGGAGATTGTGGAACTAAAGCAGTATAGCAGGAGCATTAACGTTGGAATTTGGGGGCTACCTATGGTTAAAGACGAAGACCTGCGGAAGGCGGTTGGGGACATTGCGCTCAACCTTGGTGCCTCTGTCTCGGAGGGTGACATCGATGTGGTTCACCGTGTGCGGTCGAAAGATAAGGGTAAACCTAACGTTATTGTGAAGTTTTGTACTAAGACTGCCCGAAATAGATTGATTGCTGCTGCTAGGAAGAAAAGGATCAATTCCGGGGATCTGGGATTCGAGGGCGAGGAGCCAGTGTATATTAATGAGCATCTCTGTGTGGAAACTAAACGTCTACTCACCAAAGCCCGTCAACTCAAGAAAGACAAAGGCTGGAAGTTCATTTGGGTGGAACAAGGGAAAATCTTGATGAGGAAAGTGGAAAAGTCGTCTGTCCTACACATTGCGTCAGAGGACGACTTAGGGAGAGTAGACTGACCGAATCAAGGGTAGCATCTTGTTTTGTGTTCTTTGTTTTTATTTATTTTTTTCTTTTTTTTAAGGCAGAAAATGCCGTACACTATTTCTCAAATAGACCAACTGATAGAAAACGGGGACACATTCTCAATTCTACACTGTAATGTTCGAAGCCTACGTAAAAACCTCAATGAATTGACTGGATATATTTCTCGCCATAAGTCTACTTTCGATTTAATTGCTTTAAGTGAAACTTGGTTGAGGAAAAATGAGACCATTTCAATCCCCGGCTATAAATTATTGTCACTCCCACGGGAGTCGCATGCAAGAGGAGGTGGTGTAGCCTTATTCATTAAACAAAACATTGCATTTCGGGCCCTTTCTACAGCATCTGTTAGCGACGATTGTATAGAAGCACTCTTTATCAAACTGGCAAATGGCATAATAGTTGGAGTGGTGTACCGCCCCCCAAGTTCATCACTGGGGTCTTTCACTGAAAGGTTTGAAACATCCCTTACTTCGTTATCGCGTGAGCCTAACGGTAGGATTATTATTGTTGGTGACTTTAACATTGATGCCACATCAGACACACAAAATGATTACACATTGTTGCTGGAATCCTTCAACTTACATAATCTAATAGCTGAACCTACCCGGATTACCACCACCACAAGTACACTGATTGACCATGTCCTTTGTAGCAGGGATGACATTGTTTGTGCTGGTGTGTGCTCTGTTCCAATTTCCGACCATTTGCCAATATTTGCTGCCCTGGAAAATAAGGCTCCAGAGGGTGCGAAGCATAATCACACTAAACATCATAAAAAAATAAATCATGGCTCACTTCGCAACTTACTGGAACAAACAGATTTCTCTGCTGCATATGACGGTAATGTTGACACAGAATTTAACAACTTTATTGACGCCCTTCAAAGTATAATTGCACAATGTAGCGAGAAAACATGCATAAGAAACTACAAGAAACCTGTTTGCCCGTGGATGACAAAATCCATTCTTGATGATCTAAAGAAAAAAGAGTACTGGTATAAAAAATGGAAACAGAATAAAAGAAATGAATACTACCTAACCCAATTTAAGCTCCTTAGGAATTCCACAGTCTCCATGATGAGAAAAAGAAAAAAGGAATATTACTCCTTCCTTATTCAGCAAGCAAATGGAAATACAGCGAAAATGTGGAACACCGTAAAGGATGCTATTCGCCCCACCTCTAAGCAACAAGTACAACTTGATGTAATTGATCAGGATGTGGTGGACATATTTAACAATTACTTTGTAAATATCGGGCCTCTCTTAGCCCAGCAGCTGATTCCGATAACTGATCCTAGCAATCTTATAAACCCTGTTATAAATAGTTTAGTAATGAAAGAGCTCGAGCTGGGCGAAATCGTTAGTGTGGTAAGCACACTTCAAGTAAGCAAATCCCCGGGTCTGGACGCCATTCCAGTAAAAATAATCAAAGATAATATTGACATATTAGCCATGCACCTATTACACCTATTTACGCACTCAATAGAATGTTCAATATTTCCTGCAAGACTAAAAGTAGCTAAAGTCGTGCCTATCCTTAAAGAAGGGGAACTGTCGGAACCGAGTAATTATAGGCCAATTTCAGTCCTTGGGGTCATCAATACAGTTTTTAAAAAAATACTATGTATACGCATAAAGAAATTTATAGATAAGTTTAATATTATATGCCCAAGTCAGCATGGCTTCACGCCGCATAGATCAACAGCATCCGCAGTCCTTGTCCTATCGCAAATGATAAATACTGCCCTCAACGATAATAAGATTGCCATAGTGGTGTATTTAGATATTAAAAAGGCATTCGATACGGTTAATCATACAATCTTTGTTGATAAACTCAGTAAGTATGGCTTCCGAGGGAAAATGTTAGATTTTTTCAATAGTTACCTTACAAACCGCGTACAGCATGTTGTAATGAATAACGTGATTTCTGGGGCGCAGGTCGTGCTGACTGGGGTACCACAGGGCTCAGTTCTGGGACCAAAGTTTTTCCCGCTTTATGTAAATGACCTCCCGTCTATACTAAAACATTCTCAAGCAGTGATGTACGCTGATGACACAGCTTTAATATTTATAGGAGACACAATCGATGAACTCAACAAAAAGATAAACGAAGAGATGGAAATGGTTCTTAACTGGTTTACTAACAACCACCTCTCCGTTAACATTCAGAAAACCAAATATACTTTGTTCCGCTGTAGGGGAGAAAAATTAAACTACCAAAATGTTGCTTTGTATTTAAATAACCAGCCAATACAAGAAGTAAGCAGTTTTAAATATCTTGGCGCATATCTTGATTCTGATATGCACTGGAAGAATCAAGTAAAGCAAGTTTGCTCAAAGCTGGCATATGGTTGCCATATTTTATTACAAGCGCGAGAATGCTTTAATTTCTCTATACTCCGAATACTCTACTTTGCTTTTATACAAAGCCAGCTAATCTACTGCATGGAGTCATGGGGTAACACATACCACACATATCTCGAACCTGTAATCCGATTGCAGAAGAGAGCGATAAGAATAATTACTTATTCAAAATATACTGACTCTACAGAACCACTTTTCAAGTCCACCGGCATTCTACCTTTCCATTCCATGTATACATTAAAGATAGCCCAGACAATTCATAAAATACTACAGCTCAATGAACCGCTTCCCCACAGTATCTTTATAACTCCTAAAAGGGAGACTAGGGCTGCTAGTGCAAACATTTCAATTTGCCCGCCTGTCACAATACTTACGGGCAAAGATTATTAGAATTCAATGGAGTTTTAATCTGGAATGGCATTCCTAATGAGGTTAAAACAGAAACAAATTTTGTACAATCCCTCAAAATGTTCCTGATGAATATGTGAAGTATGTGGTATGAATTTTTACTTTTTGTTTCGAAGAGAAATATGTTTTTTGTGAGCGTTTTGTTTGTATTCCTGTATTTTTTCTCCGCAAATCTTATAACGTTCTAATTTTCATTTTAGGAATAGAAATGTTCGTTTCCGCGTGCTGCAAATATGTTGTATTGTATTGTGTTGGACCCGAAACTAGCCCCTGGCTATGGGTCCAGTTATAATTGTACATATTGAATTGTGCTCAGTTTCATTTTCGAATAAAACCTCACCGCAGCTGTATATGCACACGATGGCAGGACAGCAACAATTGGGCCGCTGAGAGAGGCTCTTGCTAAGGAATCTGCAACCTCATTTAAGTGAAAGCCCATGTGACCGGGTACCCAAAGCAACCTTACCGAATTTAGATGGAGTGGAATCAGGAACTTAAAGAGGCGTAATGGCCGAGAGTCAGTGGGTGAGGATAAGGAAGAGCAAATGGACAGAGAGTCTGTCATAACCACGACCTGGGAAACGGTAGATTCTAATTTTCGTAAGGCTAAGATTACTGCTAATAATTCAGCCAGAAAAATTGGAGTGAAGTCAGGAAGACGGAGAGAAAAAGGCCAATCCAGTGAAGGCGAAAAAATTCCCACACCTGCCTTTTCGCGATCCTGCGAGGCATCGGTAGCAATAAGAACATGAGAGGGAAAGGACCTTAGGTGGTCCTGCAATAGACCCTGAAGAAGCGGGAAGGGCTGCAGCTTTGCATTCGATGGGAAAATGTCATGGAATTCAATCTGGACAGATGAGGAGTTGTTATATATTTGGCGGACATCTGTGAAATGAATATTTATGCGATCAAGGAGGGACTGCACGTAACATGTCTGCGGGGTATGAAATCGAGACCAGGCAGCACTAAAAAAGGCGGAAGGTTGACTAAGAAATATTCTACTGGAAGCGTGAGGAGGTGAGTCGCACAATTTTAAAAATGTTTGAACTGTTAAAAGGCGAAACCTAGCTGATAACGAAGGCATTCGCGCCTCAAGGTGCAGAACAGCATTGACGACATATTTTGGAAGCCCCAGACAAAGGCGCAACGCCTCACGCTCCAAAAGCACAAGAGGGCGAAGTTTATAGGCAGGAGCTCCTGAGAATAAAACACACTCGAACTCCAAAATTGGGCGGACGTACATTTTATAAATCATCAGAAGCGTATGCCTTCTCATGCCTGACCTAGCACTACAAAACCTGCTCAGGATGCCAATGGCCCGAACTCATTTTGCAGAAACTTGCTCAATGTGTGGCCGCCAGGAGAGAGTAGAGTCGTATATTACACCGAGATACTTCACCGTCGGAACTTGAGGTATTATGTTATTTCTATAGACCAGGCAGATATTTACTGGAACAGAAACTGGAAATACTAACAATGCGCATTTCTTCACATTAAGGGACAGATGAATTCTTCCTAGCCAGTTGTCAGGAACATTGAGGTAATTTTGCAGGGTTTGATAAAGAGTGTGAATGTCACCTGCTGATGCAAAAAATGCAATATCGTCGGCGTACACATAAGTTTTCACATTTTGAATGCATGGAATTGAGCTTAGAAAAATGTTAAAAAGAACAGGTGAGAGAACTGATCCTTGCGGAACACCTCTTGTCTGTGGAAATCTCCTTGAGGAAACACCATTTTGGAAGCAGTAAAATTCTCTATTTTCCAAAAAAACAGAAATCCAGGCTACAAAATAGCTTGGGAAGTTGAGTTCCTGCAATCTTAGTAATAGAGTCGAGTGCTCCACGCTGTCGTGTGCTTTACTGACATCCAAGGTGACAAGCGCAGCAAACTTTTTTCTATTGCGAGCTAATTTAATACGACTCTCAAGGTCAGTATGAGCCCACCAAATTGAACAACCCGGCCTGAAACCAATTTGGCATGGATTCAATACAGCATTTTCTGAAATGAATGACATGACACGGCTAAGAAGGACCCTTTCCACCAATTTCACAAGGTTCGATGTTAACGAAATAGGGCGTATATTGTCTAAAGTTAAGCCCTCCCCTTGCTTTTTAAGCAATGGAACTATTTCAGAGAGACGCCACTCATGCGGTATCCAAGGACCTTTAATAGAATGGTTAATTAGAGTCAACAGGTCTGCAGGAGATTCATTGAACAATATTTTGATCATAGATGAAGTGACCTTATCGGGGCCAGGAGCCGCTGGGGATAAGCGCAGAACAATTTGCGACAGCTCAGGCATAGAGACCTCAGTGAAATCACTTGAGGTGCATGTGAATATAGTAGGAGAAGGTAAAACAGATGTAAAGCGAAGCTCTAGGCCACACGGAATATCCTCTAAGGCCTTTGCGATGTCAGCAGGGGACTGAACAAGGGATTCAATGTTGGCAGCCGGAGGAATCACCTTGTTGCGCCTCATGAAATTAAACAAAGCTCGTTTATTTCCTGATTGGGAAAGGAAATCATAATGATTTGTATTATACTCCTCCTTTGCACGGGCGACAGTGCGCTTAAATGTTGCTGCAACATACTTATAATCCAGCCAATTTTTTGGGCATTGATTGATGAGAAGTTTCTTCCAAGCTGCTTTCCGTCGTCTATATGCGCGCGTGCACTCAGCATTTCACCAATTGTTCGCGATTGCACCCTTTGTGCTCTTAAGCAAAAATTCAGACTTTTGCCTTGCATGGTCCAGTACTGAGCATAGATGTGCAGCCTTGCTTTCGGCACTTCTCTGAGCGCGAGTGTCTGAAGTGATTTGGAGGGCTGATTTTAGCGTGTCTTTAAAGCAATTGTAATTTATTAACGTGCGCTGATGTCGCTCAGGAAGAGTTAATTTACACGCAAACTTGAAACAAATCGGTAGATGATCACTGTTTGTTGCACTGTCAACAGGCGCCCAAGACATAACAGAGACTCCTGGGGAGGAAAAAGTTAAATCCAAGGCAGAGCGGCATTGACTGCGAACAAACGTAGGCAATCCGGAATTGTTGCAGATCAAGTTGTTGCCAGAAGCCCAATCAAATATTCTAGAACCAAAGCTGTCTGTTTTAAACCCCCAAGTCACATGGTGCGAATTGAAGTCGCCAAGTAATAGAACCTGAGATCGGCTACTAGACATGAGTGAGTCAAGGGCCGAGTGTCACAAACACCAGACGGGAAATATGCATTAGCTACCGTAAAGGGCTGTTGACCTGGGACACTGAGGTCAACCGCAAGGATTTCGCATTCATTGTCCGCATATTGAAAAGAAATGCATGCCCTGTGGCAAAACTTTGTAGATATGAGCACTAACAACCCTCCCCCTCGTGATGACCGGTCAAGCCGGAACGGATGGTAATCCTTGAGATGATAATTGAAATTTGAAGTTAGCCATGTTTCCTGTAAAGCAACTAAATCTGGTAGAAGCTGATTGCATAGGTAATTTAAATCTGTTGAAGCGGAGAATATAAATCGACAATTCCACTGGAGTACACTTAAGAACCCTATCTTGGCGGAAGTGCCGCAGCCGCGACTGCCTTTTCTAGAATCCTGGTCTTAGCGTTTTGACTTGCGTTACTTTTCTTTGTCTTTGACTGGGGGCAAGATGGACCTGCAATATTCAGAGGAGACCCACTTCGTTTCTGGGCGCGGAGATCAGACTCCATATCCATACAATCCATAGAGGATGCGTCCATAACGCTATGCGAAGGAGAGGCCTGAGAGGACTTTTGTTGCTCACATTGTTTTTGGCCCTGTAGAGCGGAATCAATACTACAGAAGGAGGGGTAGCTTCCGAAGCCAAAGAAGACAAGAGCGGAACGGTGGACGCCTGCAGAAGATTGGTCATCTGAGCAGCTATGACCTGCGAAATGCACGTGGACACGGTTTCCATAATGCGATCCATTGCATTTGCCACAGCTTTCTCAGCTGCCGCTGTAATAGCCTGGGACCAATTAGAATCCATTATGGGTGGACATTTGGCAGCCACACTAGAGTAGGCTGAGGCTTTCTCCTTGACTGCGGCAAAAGCCTCTCTCCGCGTGCATCTGCGCTTGTCTATAAGCTCGAGCACCTGAACTTATTGTGCTCGTGCTGGACAGTCAGGCGAATCAGCAGGGTGAGCACCGCTACACAAACAACATTTCTCTTGCTGTTCAGGACATTCCCCTCTGCAATGACGTTCCCCACAGGCACAGCAGCGTAAGGCCGATTTGCAGGCTTTGCCGCTGTGGCCAAATCGCCAGTAGTTTTGACACTGAAGGGGCCGAGAGTTAAAGGCATCTACTCGAAAAACCAATGGCCACACCTTAATCTCTGACGGGCAAAATATTCTTGCAAATGTGGCAATGACGGACTCCGTAGGAATTTTTTCTCCGTCAACCATCCTGCTGCATCGATGGACAGCAATCACTCCCGCAGGCGAGAGGTTCTCAAGCGTTTCCGCAGGGCTCAATCGAGAGTCGACCCCTCGGACCAAACCCTTGGAACATGCTAGATGAGGCGGAATAAATGCGCTCACCGGGTGATTGGCGAATGACGTACACTTGAGCAGGTCTGCAATACAGGCTTTATCCGGCGACCTGCACAAAATATCACCCCTGCCGAACTGCCGGACGTCTGTAATGTGCATGAAATGCTGCGATGTGGACCTAAGAGCCGCCTGCACGGCCTCCGGGTTGTTCAGTCGGATAGCGCCTCCATCGGAAGGCACTAATGCGACTGGAATGCTTGAAACACCGCTGCGGAAAAAGAGATCAATTGGGAGCTGGTCTTTAGGAAGAGATGCCGACCAAGGGGAAAACCCCTGGCCAGGAGAAGAAGTAGACATTAAGCTCTCGTCCCGCACCCAATCACCCCAGAACAGGAGCAAACAGGCACAGACAAAAAGGAGAAATTTAGCAAGCTAGAGCAACACCGCCAGGTACTTAGCCACTGCCCCGCAGCCTGGGTAGCTGAGCCACGTCAACAGAACAGCGACCAGCGATCGAAGAGACTCCACAGTGATCCACGAGGGACGGAGCGTCCACCGTTTGTCGTCGTCGTCTTCGTTAAGCGCCAGCCTCGGAAGATTCCGGAGCCGAAGGGCAGTCTTACAATTTTGTCCGGGTGATAATGCGCCATACTGGTGGTCTAGCGCGATATGACGACGGCGGGGTGGTAGTATGGCTTGAGGCGGATCGTGCGGACAATGGCGCGGCCTCGGCGACGATGATCAGGGGATGGCGTAAGGGGTTCGATGAGGTAATTGACGGGGTATGTCTGCTTAAGAATACAGTAGTGTTCCTGGTACTTGCTAATAGATAGATAGATAGATAGATAGATAGATTGATTGATTGATTGATTGATTGATTGATTGATTTATAGATTTATTGATTTATTGATTTATAGATTTATTGATAGATAGATAGATAGATAGATAGATAGATAGATAGATAGATAGATAGATAGATAGATAGATAGATAGATAGATAGATAGATAGATAGATAGATAGATAGATAGATAGATAGATAGATAGATAGATAGATAGATAGATAGATAGATAGATAGATAGATAGATAGATAGATAGATAGATAGATAGATAGATAGATTAGATAGATAGATAGATAGATAGATAGATAGATAGATAGATAGATAGATAGATAGATAGATAGATAGATAGATAGATAGATAGATAGATAGATAGATAGATAGATAGATAGATAGATAGATAGATAGATAGATAGATAGATAGATAGATAGATAGATAGATAGATAGATAGATAGATAGATAGATAGATAGATAGATAGATAGATAGATAGATAGATAGATAGATAGATAGATAGATAGATAGATAGATAGATAGATAGATAGATAGATAGATAGATAGATAGATAGATAGATAGATAGATAGATAGATAGATAGATAGATAGATAGATAGATAGATAGATAGATAGATAGATAGATAGATAGATAGATAGATAGATAGATAGATAGATAGATAGATAGATAGATAGATAGATAGATAGATAGATAGATAGATAGATAGATAGATAGATAGATAGATAGATAGATAGATAGGAGGAGGGAAAGGCAGGGATGTTAACCAGAAAGGGGTTCCGCTTAGCTACCCTGCACTGGGGAAGAGGGATTAGCGGACTAAAAGGAGGACGAGAGCAGGGAAAAAGGCATAACACACACACGCACAACTCTGTCACAATTTGTCACTCAATCCAGTCGCTCTCAAGTAGACAAAGAGTACCTTGTATGTCTTGAGGGCAGTCTACTGCTGTGGCCACGGACCGAGGATCTTTTGCTCCGTTAATAGGCGAGGATCGAGGCGGTCCAGGGCACAACACAGTGTATGTCTTGCACTCGCAAATGCAGGGCACTCACAGAGAAGATGAGCGATGGTCTCCTCAAAACCACAGCTCTCACAGGCAGGGCTGTCTGCCATCCCCATCCGGAAAGCACAGTAATTGGTAAATGCAACACCGATCCATAAACGGCATAACAGTGTTGCGTCGCGACGTTCTAAGTTAAGTGGAAGACGAAGGCGCAGTTCAGGGTCCAGTGCCTTGAGGCGAAGGTTGCAAAACTCTCCCGTGTTCCACGCTGAAAGTGTGAGCTCCAGCGCCAAAGGGCGAAACCCACACGCAGCGTCAGGTCTCGATATTGGGATCCTCACTGGAAGTCCGTCGTTGTGAGCAGAACGCGCAGCCGCATCGGCCTGGTGATTACCGTTAATACCACAGTGTCCTGGCAGCCATTGAAAAATGATGTCATGACCTTTGGAAACGGTGCCGTGGTACAGTAGACGGATCTCAGCAACAAGTTGCTCGTGCGACCCGCGGCGTAGCGCAGCTTGCAGGGCTTGAAGGGCTGCTTTAGAGTCGGTGAAAACCGTCCAGTCATGTGGAGGTTCTTGACTGATGAACTCTACCGCAGCCCGTAAGGCTGCGAGTTCCGAACCAGTTGAAGATGTTTGATAGGACGTCCTCACTTTCATGAAGATGGATCTCGCCGGTATCACCACCAACCCCGCAGAACTGGTCGAGTGAACTGATCCATCTGTGTAAATATGTATGCGGTGACTGTGGTAAGAATGCAGGTGATTCAATGTCAGTTGTTTGAGAGCGGGCAGTGATACGCCAGCTTTCTTTGTAATGCCAGGAATATAGAGGTGAACCCGAGGTTCATGAACACTCCATAAGGGTGAGCTTGGCTTGACGCAGGGGTCAACTGCGATGGAAGATATGCGCGATGGGCTTCAATGACTTTGGCGAATGCATCTCGCGGCCTAATTATTGGGAGTGTTGCGAGGTGATGACAGGGAACCCGTGTGAGGTGCCGAATATGTGTTCTCATGGTGTCAACAGCAATGTACGTAGTAACAGGATGTTCCCGGGCAACAAGAACAGTTGCTGCTGTTGATGCACATTTAGGCAGTCCAAGACAGATAGGGAGAGCTTGCGCTTGCACACTTTGAAGAGTATTGATATTTGTTTTTATAATGGAACTGAATATCGGAAGACTGTACCGCATGCAGCCCAGAAATAGGGAACGGTACAGTTGTAGCATCGAGCGCTCTGATGCGCCCCAGGACTTTCCCCCGAGGAAGGAGAGGACGTGGACAATCGAAATTAGTCTCTTTCTCATGTCGTAGATATTTGGACTCCACGAGAGGTTCCTGTCGATGACAACACCAATGAATCTGTGGCTTCTCTCATAGGGAATGGCTTCGCCATTGATGCGAATGGTGTAACGTGACATTATTTTGCGTGTGAACGCCACAAGTGAACACTTTTCGGTCGAAATGTTCAGGCCCTGCAAGCGAAGATAAGATGTCAATATCGATGCCGCTTTTTGAAGTCTTGCACGAACTTGAGGACGGGTCACCCCTGATGCCCAAATACAGATGTCGTCTGCATATACCGAGATCTGAGCAGATTGTGGCAATACGTCGACCAGGCCGATAAGAGCAAGGTTGAAGAGAACTGGGCTCAGCATTCCACCCTGAGGGACTCCGCGCGAATTTCGGTGTAAGGACGTTGGTCCGTCCGCAGTCAGGACAAAAAACGACCTCTCAGATAAATAGCTGCGTATCCAGCTGAACGTGCGGCCTCTGATCTCAGCAGCTTCCATTGCGTCCAAAATGGCCTGGTGCGTTACGTTGTCGTACGCGGCCTTGATATCCAAAAACAATGCCACGGTCAATCTTTTCAAACTTTTGCTGTGGTGCACCGACGTTACAAGGTCAACCACGTTGTCGATAGAAGAGCGGCCCCGTCGGAACCCAGACATGAAGGTGGGATAAATCTGATATCGCTCCAAGTACCATTCCACGCGTGTGAGCAGCATTCTTTCCATGACTTCGCCGACGCAGCTGGCGAGTGCAATTGGACGGTATGATGAAAGGTCGATCGGTGATTTCCCCGGCTTAAGAAGTGGAACCAGAAGACTGGTCTTCCACTCATGAGGAACTATGCAAGCTGTCCATGACTTGTTATAAGTGTCCAAAAGAGCCCGTCGAGCTTCTTGGCCAAGGTTGGCAAGTGCGGAGTACGTCACACCATCGGGCCCTGGTCATGATGACCTTCTACAACAAGCCAGCGCAGCATCAAGTTCTTGCATGGAGAATAGTGCATCCATCCGAGAATCCCGTGAGGGTGGAACATTGTTGCAGTGCAGCGTTGCACCTGGATTCGGAGGGCCTGTTATTCTTGCGCAGAAATCTTCGGCTACCTCAACCACACTGCGCCTTTGGTGGAGCGCTACGGATTTGAACGGGTAGCGCTGTTGAGGGTACGTGCTAAGACCCCGAATTACACTCCAAACGCGTGACAAAAGCTTCCGTGGATCAAGTGTTTTGCAAAATGTCCTCCACCGTTGTGTTTGCAGTGCCTGAATTCTGCGCTGAATCTTCTTCTGTATGCGCCTAGCATCTCTTAGGTTTAGGCGCGACTTTGTGCGTCGGTATCTGCTCTCTGCCCTGCGCCGTTGTGATCGCAGTCGCTGCAGTTCGAAGTCAAAATCGGTGTAGTTAGCGACAGGGTTAAAGGGGAAGGTGGCGTGTTCCATGGCCTCCTTAATTTTTTGTTCAAGACCGGTAGAGAAACCCTCTGCGCAAGCAGCCACCATAAGTAATTTAAAAACTGTCCAGTCAATGCGCTGCCTACACGTGGCTGGGGAAAATGTGGAATGGCCGGTAATAATCAGATAGGTTGGGATATGGTCGCTGCCATGGGTTTCTACATCCGAAAACCACCGGACGCTGTTGTTAAGGCACTTTGAAGCTAAAGTCAAGTCCAAGCAGCTGCTATAAGTCACCCCTCGTATATAGGTCGGGCTTCCGTCCGTCAGGCATTGGAGGTCATGGTTAGAGGCGAAGGACACAAGCTGTCTTCCCCTAACGTCCATCCTAACGCCTCCCCACATGGTGTGATGAGCATTGAAGTCACCCATAATAACCCACGGAGCATGTGTAGCTGCCATCAAACCACTCAACCTTCTGGCGTCGAAACGACTTGATGGAGCCAAGTACACCGCCAGTAGCGTAAACGTCAGGTCTCGGCTCTTCACTGTCAGGCAAACGTACTGATTGTCTTCGTTCGGAGGAACTGAATGTTGCACATATGTAAGTTCACGTCGAATGTAGACGATGACTTTGCTGGATCTGTTGCACGTGGGTGATTAAAATGCCTCGTAACCGGATATTCGGCAAAATTGTTCTTAGAAATTGCCGGGGTCTTCGGTTCACAAATCACAAGAATGGGGAAATGATTCTCGTAGACGTAGTGCCGTAAATCGGAAATCCGGGACTGGAGCCCAAGAGCATTTCATTGGAAAATGAAAGCTTGCTTGACTTTCTTTTGAAAAGACAGGTCCGAAGGAGCCATGATGCCATCTACTGTAGAGCCGCAAGAACTGGATGTAGCGCGTCCAGCACTTAGAGTGCGCTTTTTGCTGCTGGCGTGCGTAGGCTGGAAAGCAGAACACGCATGGCATTCATTAGTGACGTTACCATTGCAATCACTTGCATATCTGGGCCATGGCCTTGATCGTGCCTGTTGGCTGGATCAGTCGTAGGCGCGGCACACTGCCCTGAGTGCGCGAACATCCCTGACGCAGTAGGCGTAGAAGGCTTTGGAAGTGGTGGCCAAGTTGCATCTGAGGCAGCAGGTCCAGCTTCACCAAGCGCCGGGCTCCCTTGATTTGGTACGGTTTTTGGTGGAGGCGGACAAGCTGCAGTTGGGTTTGGGGCATTACTGTCAAATGTGACTGCTTTCTTTGACGACCTTCGGCGGCGCGATCGACGTCGTCGCACCTTTGCGGCGGCTTGTTTGTGCGTAGAATGGTCTCGCACCATTTGCTTTAGTACCGCCCGCTCGGTCTTTAGACGGGGTGGTCTTTCGAGGAAGAGTCATGAGGGCCGTGGCAGTTAGCGCACTTCAAGGTAGTCGCGCGGCGAACATCACCGCTGTGTGACTCGGAGCATCGCGGGCACACGATGGAGTTGATGCAGACGCCGCTCACGTGGCCGATCCTCATGCACTTCCTGCATTGAAGTGGCTTAGGCACAAAAGGTCGAACTGGATGACGAAAGTGCTCAACCTTCACGTACGATGGTATGCAGTCACCCTTGAAGGTCAGCTTGATGTATGTAGATCTTCCTAACCGCTGAACTTGAATGATGGAAATGCCGTTGGTTGCCGGCTTGATCAGCATGGGTAAATCTGCACCACAGATGGCGATGTCGACGTTGTATATTACGCCCGCCGTAGTGCCGCTGTCCGGGAGAATAAGGGGGCATGCACTGATGTTGCCGAGTTTTGTGATTGCGGTTAAATTCTCTAGTGAACTTCGCTCCACCACATTAATGGCAATGACGTTTTTGAACGGGTTGATTCTGACATCTTTTATGCCTCCCGGTACAAGGCTCTCCAGATAGAGATGGCTTGCCTGTTCAGTAGGCTGAAGTTGTCCATTGAGTTCAGCGGCACAAACAAGGCTGTATGCGCTGAGGAACTTCGCGCCGTGATGATCATTGGCGTTCTTGATGAGGACACCATTGACGTGCTCGATGAGGACGATTCGGCTTGTCTACGCAGTCTGCGCTTGGCCTTCTTGCCAACAACCGGTATGAAACCGTCGTCGGCCGAGGACGAGGAGTCTTCGCTTGGCAACGAGTACACAACAGTGCCCTGGCTGCTCGAGTCACTCTGGCGGTGCAGGCGCTTCCTCTGGGCGGCTGCTGCCGACCCACCGGGTTCCAATAGAGGCACAACAGCCTCCACTTCCATCGCCGTGGCAAAGAGGGAGCTGCGCCTCCCTGATATTAGCACAAATTACCAAAAACTGCACAGACGTGAAGGCTAATAAGTTTGGAGGAAAAGCCGGGACCTGAGGAGGGTACCCAGAGCCAGAAAAAAGAGTAAGAAGGTAAGCGTGAGGAAGTGCAGGGGGATCACGGGTGTTTTTCTACTGCTGCTGGGCGTGAGAAGTGAAAGACCGGGAAAGCTGTCGGCATTCTTCGGCATAAGTTGCGGCTTGAAAAAGAGTTGTAAATTCGGAAGCATCAAGGTGGTAACGTAGAATGGTGTCCATTGTGCAAGAGGCTCACGGCCGTACAGGAGAAAGTACGGAGAGAATCCGGTGGTGGCTTGAGCAGAGGAGTTATGAGCGTATGTGACAAAATAGAGAACGCGGTCCCAGTTACAGTGGTCGGAACCAACATACATGGCCAGCATGTCTCCGAGGGTGCGGTTAAAACGCTCAACCATGCCATTTGTCTACGGATGGTAGGCGCAGGTGGTGCGGTTAATGGTGTTGCATTCCTGAAGGAGAGCTTCTACAACTTCACAGAGGAAGGCCAGACCTCTAACACTGAGCAACTCTTTGGGGGCACCATGGCGAAGAATGATGCGATGGAGGATGAAGGATGCAATGTCGTGGGCTGTAGCAGATGGTAAGGGCAACGTTTCAGCGTAGCGTGTAAGGTGGTCGATGGCAACGATGATCCAGCGGTAGCCGGTTGATGTGCTGGGAAGAGGGCCGCATAGGTCAATGCCAACACGGTCGAAGGGCTGCGCTGGGCAAGGCAGCGACTGCACAGGAGCGGCGGGTCGGTGAGGTGGATTTTTTTCAGCGCTGGCATGCGGTGCAGGACTGAACGAACTGGCGAACATAACGGGACATCCCACGCCAGTAGTACCGCTGCCGTAGACGGGTGAAGGTCTTCAAGAAGCCGGCATGGGCACACTGGATATCATCGTGGTAGGAACAGCAAATGAAGGAGCGCAGATGGGTCGGATTTACCAGAATCGACTTGCGTCCATCCGGAAGGAAGTTGCGGCGGTAAAGAAGCTCGTATCTGATGGCGAAAGGGTGAGACTGACGACGGAGAGCACTGGAAGCAGATGGAGACGATTGGCTAGATAAGAGGGCTAAGAGGCAAATGATCCATGGGTCCTTGCGTTGCTCGGAAGCCATATCAGCGGACTCAAACGTCCAAGAAGGTAGGGCGGATATACAAGGCACTGCCTCAGATGGCACAGGGGAACGTGAGAGGGCATAAGCATCGGCACGTTTACGGCCGGAACGATAAACACCGCGAATGTCGTACTTTTGGTGTCGCAGAGCCCATCGCGCCAGTCGACCAGAGGGATCTTTCAAAGAGGACAACCAGGAGAGGGCGTGGTGATCGATGACAAGGGCTCCCGTACAGGTGGGCAAAATTTGACGACCGCCCAAAGGATGGCTAAACACTCCTTCTCGGTAACAGAAAAGTTGGCTTCAGCTTTTGTGAGTGTCCGGCTGGCGTAAGCGACAACGTATTATTCAAAGCCTTGGTTGCGCTGAGCGATTACTGCACCGAGGCCGACGCCGCTTGCATCGGTGTGGAGTTCCGTCGGAGAACAAGGGTCGAAATGACGCAGAATTGGTGGAGTGGTCAGGAGGCGACGGAGTGTCGTCAACGCTTCACCACAGGCTGGCGACCAGGCCGAAATATTGTGCCCGGAAAGAAGCTTGGTCAGGGGGTCAATGATAGTAGCGAAGTTGCGGACAAAGCGACGAAGGTAGAAGCAGAGGCCGACGAAGCTGCGGAGGACTTTTACAGAAGTGGGCTTGGGAGATTCTGCCACAGCTCCCAACTTTGTCGCGTCCGGGAGAACGCCATCATTCGACACATGTCAGAGAATGGTGAGCTGCCGAGCTACGAAGGGGCACTTTTTTAGATTGAGTTGGAGACCAGCGTCGGACAGGCAGCGAAGAACAGTCTCAAGGCACTTGAGGCGAGACGAAAAGACCGGGGAAAAGATCACAGCGTCGTCTAGGAAACAAAGGCATGTGTGCCATAGAGTCCTCGGAGTAGGTTGTCCACCATGCACTCGAACGTGGCGGGTGCATTGCAGAGGCCGAAGGACATGACACTAAATTATTCATAGAGCCCGTCGGGTGAGACGAATGCAGTTTTTGGGCTATCGGCCTCTGCCATCGGCACCTGCCAGTAACCGGAGCGCAATTACTATGAAAAAAACAACTCAACGCCCTGCAGGCAGTTGGGGACATTGTCGATATGGGGGAGAGGGTAAAAGTCCTTGCGTGTAATCTTGTTGTGACGACGGAAGTTGACGCAGAACCGGATGGAACTGTCTTTTTTCTTGACCAGGACCACCGGCGACGCCCACGGGCTGTGCGATGGCTGTATTGCGTGGTGCTTGAGCATGGCGGTCACCTGCTTCTCCACTCAGCGGCTGACACGCGGTACGGACGCAAATTTCCAAGCTGGCCTCCGTTCACGAAAAGCTGAGCATGCTCATGAACACAAACTAGATAGGCTAATGCAACGCCGAAGAGACAGGTCTCCGGACGCCCCAAATAGGTTTGTAAGGAACCTGTCATCTTACCAACCCAATAAGGCGGAAATGTCAATCTTGAGCCTGGGCCTAAATTTCAACATTTGTCCGGCCCTCGACACAAGAAAGATGATTTGTGCGGCGGAAAATGCTCTCACCCAGGTTGACCCGTCGTGCCGAGAGGAAGCACGTACACGCGTTGTCGGCGTTCTGTCCAAGTTACCTTCGCATCTCGCGATTTCGTCACTGACACGTCAAGAGAAAGAAGCGGTCACGAGCATTCGCAGTAATCCAGACATCGTGGTACTCCCGGCCGACAAGGGAAATGCAACGGTCCTGCTCGATAGAAGCAAATACAAGGAAAAAATGCTGCTTCTCTTGGAGGATGAGGGCCCTTACGCCAAACTTGCTCGGGATCCCACGGCCAAAGTTCAGAAGGAACTGCAAAAACTACTGGCGGATGTCTTTCACATAGTTCCCCCGCAGCAACGTTCCCTCTATTACTACCTGCTATGCCACAATGGTTCACCCCCTGCGATCTACGGACTCCCGAAGATTCATAAGCCTGATGTCCCGTTGCGCCCTATTGTAGACTTCACGCGTTCGCCTCTTCAGAATTTATCAAAATTTTTGCACCGCGTTATCTCCCCTCTCGTAGGCAAAAGACCTACACACATACGCAACACCCAGGACTTCATCGAAAAAGTTTGACACCTAGAAGTGGAAACCGGTGAAATAATGGTATTTTTCGACGTAAAATCCTTTTTCACAAGTGTTCCAGTGCACCTTGCCGTGAAAGTCTGCACCGTTGCCCTTGAATCCGACCCAACGCTACCTGAAAGGACCCCTATGGACGTTCCAGACCTGACTCGACTTCTCCGTTTTTGCCTGACAAACGCCTATTTCACCTTTGAGAACGTCCCTTACAAGCAGATCCACGGTGCTGCGGTGGGAGCTTCCATCTTCGTCACGGACGCAAATCTGACCATGGAAGAAATCGAAGGCCGCGCGCTCGCTGCATTCACGCCTGCCCCCAAAGTTTTCCTAAGGTACGTGGATGACTGCTTTTGCGTGATGAAGAGGGAAGCATTGAAAGATTTTATTGTACAACTGAACAGCATAGAGCCAGCCATACAGTTCACCGTGGAAGCAGAAATCGATGGCCGTCTCCCATTTTTGGATCTGCTTGTCATAAGAGATTCCTCTAGATTACATTTCAGCGTTTACCGGAAACCTACACATACCGGCCGTTACCTCAGTTACAGGTCAATTCACCCAGATTGCCAAAAACGTTCGGTTGTTTCATCGCTCCTCCGACGCATGAAAGTATATTCCAGGCGGGAAGACCAAGCGGCTGAATCGAAACACATACGACGTGATTTGACGACCTGTGGTTACCCGGTGCACATCATCGACTCCATGCAGCGAAAAATTGACCGCCCTAGGATGCAGCCAGCCGAAAGCACAGAAAAGCGAACGGCTCTCCCATACGTCCCAGGCATCAGTGATGCACTTGCGCGTATCTTACGTTCATATGGTGTGCGCACTGCTCATGTGCCATCTCAAAAACTGAGAAGCCAACTTGTCAATGTCAAGGACGGGCTTAAGAAAGAAAGATTCCCTGGCGTTGTTTATCAGGTTCCATGTGCCGACTGCCCATCAGTATACATAGGCGAAACAGGAGATTTTGCATGCAGATTACGTGAACATAAGAATGACGTGAAGAACCGGCGCGCAGAACAAATGCGATTGCCGAGCATTCAGTATCTGCCGGCCACAATATCAACTGGGCAGAGGCACGTGTGGTCGCCAAAGAAAAAGACAGGAAATCACGGCTCTATCTTGAGTCGCTGATCATCCAAACAACAGCGCATACTGTCAATCGAAATGACGGGAATTTGCCACCTATCTACGCGAGATGCCTGGGATCGCATATACGCCGCATAAAAAAGGCACCACCGCAACGTTTTGCCCCATTGTGAACAAGGCTCCCGTGTGGGAGCCGAAATGTCATTCCATCTTAATTTTTCGTCGGTGCGACTCACTAGTATCACTGACGTTGGCGCCAAGGTGCAGGGGTGCCTGTGTTAATACAAGTCAAGGCAAGTTTATTTTTCTTTTCGTCGAAAATAATGTGGGTAACGGTGGTTGTGCGGCCCAAGGAAGTTTTCTGGTAGTCAAACGAAGCTTATAAACGGCGCAGAACGGCGACAGGCTGGTCTCGTTGTGTAGTCGTCAGGGCGGAATCGACGGAACGGTGAACAATATTGACAGAAGACGGATTGGCGATGTGAACAGGCGTAATGGCGCTGATGTGAAGACCGGCCGTGCTATCGACGAGGGGGTATGCTGAGGCGGGATCGAGGACGGCAATACCACCAAGCGATTGGCCACGGAGTAAAGTGGTAGGGCAGGAGAACGAGTTGGCCATATAAAGAGCGCTGGAGCCACGAGTAATTGTCAGCACGGCATGAGGCAGCAAAGCAGGATTCTGGTCAGCGCTTCGCAAAGACGGCGTATAAGTGACAGTTGCGTCTGAGAGCAGCAGAAGAGGCACCACCACTGAAGAAAGAGGCGGGACGTCTGTGTCCCCTGAGACGACCACAGTAGCGGCAGCAGCACCGGTTACGTCCAAGGGGGCGTCCCTGTAGGCCGACGAGTCAAGCTGAGCACGGGCGCAGTCAATAATGGCGTGATGTGTGGAGAGAAAGTCCCAACCAAGGATAACGTCGTGAGAGGAGCGGGCGAAAACGATGACATAAAGCGGCTGTTTGGGCTTGTTGGTCAGTGATCATGGTTATCAATGCAGCGCGAAAACACAAGGACAAACGAAGAAGTGCACAGGACCGGCGTTGAACACAATTGACGATGAACTCGATTGTGTAGGGAAAGTTCTCGATAAGCAGGCGGGCGGTGCAGGCGGCTAACGGTCGAATGTCCTGAGCGCTGGCGGTGTGGCGAGAAACGGGAGGAAGAGGCGTTGTCACTTTTTTGAGTCTGCGACAGAGGGTGTAACTGAGAACGGAAACGGCTGCGCCAGTGTCAACAAGTGCTTCGACGGCGACTCCCGCAACGAACACGGTAATAATATTGGCAGGCACAGACACAGGTCCTGAGTGAGTCACTGATGACGCAGTTCTTTCCTCCGGAACTGCGGCCGCTAGTTTTCCGGTTGGCGACGGAGCATCAGAGAACGGGAACGGCGGCCAGGAGACGGCGAGCGGTGGGAGCGGAGATGGTAACTAGGGGAGACGAGGAATCCGGAGGCGGCGCATGTGGCGCAGGCGAGGACGACAGCTGAAGGTCGTACGTCGTCTCATGCCTGTAATCGTAAGGACGGTGGTCACGACTGCGACACAAACGAGCCATGTTGAGAGCGACGCCACAGGCGTAGCAAATATGACGTTTTCGGCATTGTTGGCGAAAATAATGAAGCGCCGACCAAAAGGTGTTGTCAAGATGGAAGGACGTTTCGACTTCCACACGGAAGTCTTGTTCACTGATGGAAAAATTTCGCACACAAAGCTTAAGTACGTTGTGCTAATCGTCGCAGGCATCTAGCGTACGAGGGCGGTAGATTGCCGATGTTACGGTTGAGCGTCTGATCTGTTGTCTGGATAAACAGAGACTCCAGATATTGGCGTGACATCCAGTTTTTCTCACGGCCAATAATTGCCGCTTCTTCCCAAGCGATATCATGCTTCGTGTTTTCAAAGTGTTCAGCCAGTGCGTTGGAACAAGCCTTCTTTTTCTTGACATCATTCTTGTGCTCATTCAGCAGTCTTTCAAAGTTTCCGCTTTCACCTATGTAGGAGTGATCGCAGTCTGAGCAGGGGATTTTATAAATTACTCCGGGAAACTTTTCCTTTTTTAGCTTGTCCTTTACGGACACCAACTCGTTACGAAGCTTGCACGCAGGCACGTGAGCTATATGCACATCGTAGGTGCGAAAAATGCGGGCCAATGACTCGCTCACGCCTGGCACATGGGGTATTGCAGCTCGGGCACGGCAAGGTAGGCGAACGGGCTGAGCTGGTCTCGTTGTCTGCTGTATTACAGCGTTCACGAAGTGCTGTGGGTAGCCACAATTGTTGAGCTCGCGTCGCACTTGGCGTATGTCAGAGGCTTTTTCTTCGGGTTTCGAGCATATTCTTTCCGCACGACGGACGAGGGTAGAAACGACGGAGCGCTTATGGCACGTAGAAGTGAAGGTATTGGCCTGTGTGCGTGTCCTGTTGTTGTTGTTGAGCTACTCAAGGTTTACACAGACAAGAACTACAAATACAGACAGGGCGCAAACTATCAATTGATTTTATTGCGTGGGAAATTCGATTTATATGAATTGCTAAGATGAAAAGACACAAAAAGAAGTAGCTTCATGGAGATGAGTAGCCTAGTCTTCTGCTGACAGGCATGCGTAGAGGACGGAGTCTTTTCACTTCTTTAAAAAGTTTATCTCTCGCTTCGTCAGCGCTACCGATGGGTCGCTTACGCAAGTACCTTCCTTCTCAGACGTCGTGCAAAATGCTTCATATGGCTCCCTTTGCATTTTATCTTGGGATCGCAGGATGACAGCGGTGCTATCAAGCAGTGGCTTGCAGTTTTTGCACTTGGAGCAATGCGCCGCCAGATCACCCGACGCGGGAGTAGAGCCGCATAACCTCCGATGCTCCCGGAGCCGTTCATTCAGGCATCGTCCCGTCTGGCCGACATATGCCCTGCCACATGATAACGGTATCTTGTACACGACTCCAGAGTTACATGCCACAAACTTGGTCGCGTGCTTGACCCCACAGGTGCTCTCACTATTCCTTGGCTGTGGGTTGTTCACATTAGCACACAAACTTCTCAGTTTCTTTGGCGCACTTGTGTTCTCTGCGTGTTTCCTAGACGTGACGGAAGAACGCGCTCCAGTGTGATATGCTTGCCAGGTGGCACGACTGTTAGAGCCGTCGTACGACAGTTTCGAAGCGCCTTCCGCCAGGTCCGCTTCGCGAGCGCGCCCGGCGTATCCGCCTCGTCCGAGAAACGGATGGAAAGTTAATAATAATTAATTAATAATTGGTTTTTGGGGAAAGGAAATGGCGCAGTATGTCTCATATATCGTTGGACACCTGAACCGCGCCGTAAGGGAAGGGATAAGGGAGGGAGTGAAAGAAGGAAGGAAGGAGGTGCCGTAGTGGAGGGCTCTGGAATAATTTCGACCACCTGGGGATCTTTAACGTGCACTGACATCGCACAGCACACGGGCGCCTTAGCGTTTTTTCTCCATAAAAACGCAGCCGCCGCGGTCGGGTTCGAAATGGAAAGTTGGTCAAATTCAACTTTCTGGCGGACGAGTGTGTCCGGCCGGCGACCGGATTGCAGCTATTGGCTGCTTTTCCCGTGACGTCAGTGACGTCTCGAGCCCCTTTGCCTCGGATCTGCCCTGCCGGGGCAAGATGGCCGTCCGTCGACTGAACTGGGGAGAGCGGCCTGGGCAGTGGCAGCGATGTCGCGAAGCATATTATATTGGCCCCATCTAGATATTACCAGTGTTCAAAGCGACTGCAAACTTCGCCGCGTTCAGCAGTGGCGAGCGACAGTTCAACTAGTTGAACTCTGTAATCATCTACGCTGACGGAGTTGACAGAGCGCCTCTTCAAACCGATGCAAGACCTGTCACAGTGGCGGTGTCACGAAGTATTTATTTCGAGCTGTTTGTGGTTATTGCAAGCGTTCGTAGTTCCTGCGAGGATCATCACGGACAGCGGCGAGTAACAGCTGCTCACTGAATTTCTTGTGCGTGCATGAGCTGCATAGCACAGTGTGACGACCCCCCATAATGCGCAGGTCCACACGGGACGGAGAGGCAAAGAGACACCGTATGGCTCAGTTTAAACAAACAGATATATTCAATAATTACACATGATTAAGATTATACATCAGAGGCTGGGGCGTCCGAGCTTACGTGCCGACGACTTCATGGGGACGATGGAGGGGCTCCGGAGTTGATCTCGAACGGTTGCTGGCAGAAGCTGCACGCCGTCGGGCTTCGGCGCTGAAGGCCCCTTGGCGAACGATGTCGTCCTGAGCGTCCTCCTTCCGTACTGCTTGTCGATTTTTATATCCTCTTCTCCCCACACTCCCTAGGGTGAGGACGCCCACGCCGGAGGGGAAGGAGGGGGGCTAGGGCTTTCACTTGGGCGCACAAACACACCACCGCACTTATGGTCTCGCCCCCCTCACGTGTTGAGTCCGAGGGAAAGAATGTTGTCTTCGAGGTAGCGCATAGCGTCGGCTGTGGTAAGGCGCGCTCTGGCCCGCTGACAGTTCCCGCGGGTCACCGGCCTCCGTTCTCCATCAAATGACACTCGCCCCTCAAGGCCGGAACGCGAGGTCACTAAAAGGCCGGGAAAGTGGTCCCTTGTCCTGGGATGCGCTCGAGAGGGGCCAGGCCCGCCGAAACGAGGCCGCCCCTGGAACCGCCACGGCAATTGGGGAGAATAAAGCCCGTTTCCCCGCGGCGGCGGCGGCGGCGTTCGACTCGTGCCGACACTATGGAAAGGGGGTCCGGTTGGGCTTAAACCCCTTCGTTCTGGTCGTCACTCTCAAAGAGCATGGCTAGGTAATTGATGATGCCGCTGTCATCTGGGTCTCCGTCTATGCCGCGCCGTCGAACGCGGAACCTCGTAGCACACACAAGGAACGTCACACTCGCTCACCCTCCAGTGGTTGCAACAGCGGTGCACTCATTAGCTTCCTTTTCAGGGCCCCAAAAGCATCCTCCGCGTTTTCGTCCCAGCGAAAGGCGACATTTTTGGCTGTTAAGGCGGTGAGCGGCTTAGCGAGCTTGGCGAACTCCTCTATGTGCCTTCGGTAGTAACCGATCAGGCCGAGAAATTGCCGGACCTGGCGGACGCTAGTCGGGGATGGAAAATCTGAGACACACCTTAGTTTCTCAGGGTCCGGTCGCACGCCGTCAGCTGAAACTACGTGCCCGAGGTACTTCACCTCGTTTTTGAGGAATTGGCACTTAGAGGGCTTCAGCTTGAGAACCGCTCATCTTAGTCGCACCAAAACCTGCTCAATATCGCGCAAATGGTTCTCAAAACTGTCACTGTATATGATTATGTCATCCATATACACGAAGCACGGCCTCCCCAGAAGACCTGCCAGGATAACATCAGCGGTTCTCTGCCAGACAGCAGGGCTGTTGGCCAGACCCATCGGCATTCTTTTCCATTCATAGTGCCCTGAGGGCGTGTTGAATGCCGTTTTCTCGGCATCTGCCGGATCTATTGCTATCTGCCAGAATCCCGCCGCCATGTCCACTACCGTGAAGTACCTGGCAGAGCCCAGCTGAGAAAGCGTCTCCTGTATATTGGGGATGGGGTATGGATCGATGCGAGTTACGGCATTTAGTTTGCGGTAGTCCACTACCAATCGATACGAGCCATCTGGCTTTTCCACCAATAGTGCTGGTGCTCCCCAGGGTGACTTTGAGTGTTCGACAATGCCGCGATCAATCAGGTCCTGCACCTGCCGCTCCATCTCCTCAAGTTGGGAGTAAGGAATCCTGTACGCACGCTGGTAAACGGGCGATGAAGTGCCGGTTTCTATCCTGTGCTTTATAACGCCACAGCAGCCCAAATCCAGGTTGGACGCGGCGAATACCTCCGAGTAGTCGTTCAGCAAACCAGCCAGAGCCTCCCTCTCCCTGGATTTTACGTGAGAAAGATCGAACGACACCTTTGGAGCAGCCGAAGGACTAGCATGCTCTACAGTGGCGAGTACCGTATCGGTGGGCTCACGTTTCTCTATCGCAGAGGTGAAGAAAGCCAATGTTTTGTTCTTGGGAAGGCTCAGGGGCTGCTGGCTACAGTTAACCACCCGTAGGGGCACTCTGTGGGCGTCATTAACTGTCACGAGGCACGCGGCTGCCTTCAGGCCATTGCTGAGAGAGTCGACCGGCTCAAGCACTCCCACGGCGCCGCTCTCTACATCTGAAGGCACAAATGCGTACAAAATGTGCTCCGACCAAGGAAGGACGACCGCCTCATCGACCAGCCTGACGGCAACCCGCGAATATATCGTCTCCAATGATCCGACTGTTTGACGGGTGTCAATATCGGTAATGCGAATCTCAGCCCCTCTCCTGTTCAAAAACAGAACTTTTGAGCCGCCCGCATTAACCTCTTCCTCAGAGAATGAGACTACTACCTTCCCTTTTCTCAAAAAATCCTGCCCTAATATACCTGACACTCCGTTTGGCAGAGATACCGTGTCCGGGCATACGTAGCAGGGGTGCTCCAATGCAATTCCGCCGAGAGAGAAGTCTAACCGGTAGAGTCCACTTATGCCAAGAGCATCCCCCGTTATGCCTACAAATTTGGTTGCCATACCACCAGACGCTTCCAACACCTCGCGGTCCCCCTTCCTTCGAAGCGTGTTAAAACTGCTCTCCTTAAGCAATGTCACCTTTGACCCCGTATCTATCAACAATTCCATGCAACAACCATTTAACTTGCAACGCACAACAGGGCATGTCTCGTCGGCCACACAAACTACCACAACCTCATCATCCACTGCTCCCTCCTCACGCCCCTCAGGCTGGGGAGGACTATCTAGTTTTTTGTCTCGGTATCTGGAGCCCCGCTGTAGGCTTGCTTAGGGCGTGTCTCGCCTGCTTCTCTTTGTGGCTCCCCACGGCGCACGTTTTGGCAGAACCTGGCGATGTGTCCGCGACCCTGGCAAGCGAAGCATACGATTTCTTCAAAATCTCGCATACCGCGCCTGTAGCTTTGTGGCGGTCTCCGCTTTCCAGCGAATGGGC
This sequence comes from Amblyomma americanum, assembly GCF_052857255.1. Classification (NCBI taxonomy): domain Eukaryota; kingdom Metazoa; phylum Arthropoda; class Arachnida; order Ixodida; family Ixodidae; genus Amblyomma; species Amblyomma americanum. The sequence goes on from NC_135500.1 coordinate 17,874,854, forward strand.
GCTGTTGAGCGCGCGCTTCAACCTGGCGTTCCACCTGCTGAGATAGCAGCTGTTCTAAGCGATCTAACCGCTCTGTCAAGAGAGCAACCTCAGGGTTGAGCACCGCTCTCTCTATGACGCGTACTCTCGCTGCGGCTGTCGTTAACGCCTCATTTCGTTCCTCATCCAATGCGGCCTCCACGGCTTGGTCGAAATTGCTCGGCTTGCGCGAGAGCACGAACCGGCGCACGGGGTCTTGCAGACCAGCCACGAACAAAGCGGTCATTTCCTCTTTAAGTATATCCTCCGCGTATTTCTTCTTTAGCTGGTCCCCTTCCTCCTCCCTGCTTAACGTATCGCGCGCTAAGCGCTGAAGCCGCGACGCAAACGTTCGCACGTCCTCCCCTACCATCTGTCCGGCGTCACGGAACCTCTGTACCCGCACGTGACGTGGTTCAGTGTCGAAATGCTCAAACGCGAGCTTCTTAAATTCCGCAAATGATTTTGTGGATTTTACTTTTTCGTCTCGCCATGCAAAATCATGAGCAGCTCCTGCCATCTTACACCTCGCCATTCCCAGCATTTGATCATCGGACCATACCCCCATTTTCCCAATCTCTTCTAGCATGGAAAAGAAATCGCAGATTGGAACCCCTGTCTTATCTCCCGTAAACGTCGGAATGACGCTTCCTAATGCCAGCATGCTTGCTCCGAGCGACGGCTGTGGAGTGGGAGCTCCCTCAGATACAGACATTTTTTTTCTCAAGCCCTCCAGTGCCTCAAGCCTCTCAAATGGGGGTAAAAGTCCCACAATCAGTCCCGTGATTCCCTTTTGATTACAATTTTGAAGTCATGAATGTCACAGCATTCAGAGGACATTTGCTTTTGAGACCCCACTTCTGACACCAGTGTGACGACCCCCCATAATGCGCAGGTCCACACGGGACGGAGAGGCAAAGAGACACCGTATGGCTCAGTTTAAACAAACAGATATATTCAATAATTACATATGATTAAGATTATACATCAGAGGCTGGGGCGTCCGCGCATACGTGCCGACGACTTCATGGGGACGATGGAGGGGCTCCGGAGTTGATCTCGAACGGTTGCTGGCAGAAGCTGCACGCCGTCGGGCTTCGGCGCTGAAGGCCCCTTGGCGAACGATGTCGTCCTGAGCGTCCTCCTTCCGTACTGCTTGTCGATTTTTATATCCTCTTCTGCCCACACTCCCTAGGGTGAGGACGCCCACGCCGGAGGGGAAGGAGGGGGGCTAGGGCTTTCACTTGGGCGCACAAACACACCACCGCACTTATGGTCTCGCCCCCCTCACGTGTTGAGTCCGAGGGAAGGAATGTTGTCTTCGAGGTAGCGCATAGCGTCGGCTGTGGTAAGGCGCGCTCTGGCCCGCTGACAGTTCCCGCTGGTCACCGGCCTCCGTTCTCCATCAAATGACACTCGCTCCTCAAGGTAAGGCGCGCTCTGGCCCGCTGACAGTTCCCGCGGGTCACCGACCTCCGTTCTCCATCAAATGACACTCGCCCCTCAAGGCCGGAACGCGAGGTCACTAAAAGGCCGGGAAAGTGGTCCCTTGTCCTGGGATGTGCTCGGGAGGGGCCAGGCCCGCCGAAACGAGGCCGCCCCTGGAACCGCCACGGCAATTGGGGAGGATAAAGCCCGTTTCCCCGCGGCGGCGGCGGCGGCGTTCGACTCGTGCCGACACTATGGAAAGGGGGTCCGGTTGGGCTTAAACCCCTTCGTTCTGGTCGTCACTCTCAAAGAGCATGGCTGGGTAATTGATGATGCCGCTGTCATCTGGGTCTCCGTCTACGCCGCGCCGTCGAACGCGGAACCTCGTAGCACACACAAGGAACGTCACAACAGTGACAAGTGTCCGCGTAGTGAACGTGATTGCGATCGGAGCGAGTGATTTTACGTCAAGGCAGCGAAATGTGTAACTGCAAAAGCTCAAGACGGACGCAGTGCTTTCCGAATGCTGAAATGATCATGGCGTTGTGCAGCTCGCTAGTCGCATTCGTTGCGATGGTTGCAGTGATCGAGACCCCACGAAGTTATTTCCGCTACGTATCCATTACCATTTTGATCGCGATTCGTGCGGGCACTGTGCTCGAGTACTGCCGTGTGTGCGACGTGACACGATCTTGGCTGCACGGCCGTCGGACTGTTTTCTGCGGCGACAAAATGAACGCCGCCATCCTTATGCGTCTTGGTGCTGCAATCAGTACATGTGATTATGGGTGCTCGGGTTACGAGTGGCCGGCGGCACTGTGTGACTTGTGTGAGAACATCGGCGTGCAGTGAAGATGTATCTTCGGGGGCGTCATTTATTTTTATTTCCTGCCGGCTGTCAACATCTCGCTGTCCCCATTCCCATCACATTACCCATAACCCTTCCCTCAGTCCCATTCCCACAACCTATGTCCTACCCCCTCCGCTACGTCCCAGGGGAGATCAGGGGAGTCTCCCCGGGCCCGCTCCCCCGGCTGTGGGTCGCTTAGTAGCATTACCCCATTTTTTTATTTTCCCACCTTCGGGTGGCAAAAGCCCAACATTGCCTTCGGGCCTTTTCATTTATATTACGATTGGGTTAAGCCTGTGATACTTTAGTGGTACAGGCAGGAGCTCATTGGTTTACGTTTTTTTATGGCAGCTCCACCATACTCTTTGTGCGGACATTTGTTTGCAATAAATATTCGCGCGATGAATGGATGAGTGAACACTTCCTCTAGCCATTTAGGTTTAGGTTGTGACAACTTGCCGCATTTAAATCACGGCTAGTTCACAGCGCAAAATCGCTAATATGTGTTAACTCATGGGTCTACTTTTCAATGAGCATTCCACTCTATGTTAACCAAAAAAAACTGTGACATCAGCTTACGGGGTAAAAACTGTCCACAGTACAAGTTGGGCATAACGAGTCTTGATGAAATATATATATATATATATATATATATATATATATATATATATATATATATATATATATATATATATATATATTAAGAACATCTTTCCCATTGCTTTTTTCTCTTTTTGCTTTGACAAATTCTTGGCAATTTGAAGTTGAAGTGGGATCGTGGTTTCCATTGTACTCAGAAAAATTCGGTGATCTTGAAGCGCCTCATGAACCGTGACACTGTTTGTTGTTGATTTTGCTCACGGTCCCTTTTTATGAAAAGATCAGCGGTACGAAAGTGGATGTGTGCACAATGCTATTGTTGCAGAGCAGCTCGTGAACTCTGTTTACTGGTGTTAAGCGGTTGTTGAGCAGCCCTCCCGGGGACAGCCGCACCAGTTTGTTTAACAACACAATTTCGAAGCCTTGAGATGGAGATGTCAGAATGCACATGCACCCTGCTACCTTCATTTGCCTGTGACTGCTTGCTACGGATATGATTACTTGTCTGCTGAGTTACGGCGATGGCGAGCACAATCAGCTGTGTATCGACAGTGTAGAACGCTTCCCAGATTTCATTAATCCTCCTAACATTTTACACGAACAAAAATTTATTTGCTTACATATAGACCCATATTTGCACCTTCCCCAGTGATCGGCTTGGTTTCCTGGCCCACTTATCCTTTCACATTTGTGTAATCACGACAGTACCATTCCTGCACACACTCAAGACTACAATAACAAGGCTTACTTCAATTCTTTGAAATGTGCTAAGCATTGTTGCATGGTGGTTCGTTCTGCAATACCGATGTTTCTCTGTTTCTGAGAGTCCTGTAGTATCAATGAAACCATTGACCTGCCAAGGCAAAGACCGCATTTAATTTTAACCCATTCATTTACTCCTCGGATTGAATGAAATGACTGTTGCTGCTTGCATTAGCAGATTCCCTGCTTTGCAGCAGCGTCTAGTTCTTTTCTTGCCCGCTGCACATGCATGAATCAGGAGTGTTGCATTTTTCTTTTCTTCTGCGGTGTACTCTGTATAAAAAGTGCTAACCTAGCATTGCGTGCAGCGGGTAGGCATATGTGAGGTTATAATATAAGCAAGCGGTTCTGTTGTTTTAATTTAAGCAGGTTATTTCATTTTGTGCAATGAGCAATCTAAGCCAGGATAGGAGTCACCGAACCGCAACAGTGATTTTTACACTAGAAAGAGAAGCGCTTTGGCAACCGGGAAGTGTGTGAGCTGTTTAGAAGTCAGTGTGCCTGGCAGTCCACAGGTTAGCATAACATTCTGTGCAGACAGTGGGGCAAGCATTGTGATGGCAATTCCAGTGTGCAAGAAAGGTATATGATTCAGGCAGCGTTTGATTTATCTGCTCAAATCCAAAGTTTTAGGTTTTTCCCCCTGTGCACATAATTGGGACAAGAACACATGCGACAATGAGCCGTACGCATTTTCACTCTGTCCACTCTGATCAGCAAGTTTCTATGTTAGGAAAGCGTAAGTGCATTGGAAAATGTTTTTTTCCCAGAAACAGTGTTAATAGTTTGAGTCCACATTAACGAGGACTGCGCTAATGATGAATGGCTGTGTACGTGAAAGTATGGTTAATTTTTTTTTAGTTCTGATGATGACACAAGCAATCAATCTGTGTTATTTTGAACACGAGACTAAAGAAGTACATTTATCTTGCAAATTATGAAGATGAGTGGCAGGATGTGTTGTATGGCACAACAGTTTGTTGGTTGAAGAATAGCAATTGGCTTTACCTGACTCCACTTACAACAGAAGACTGCAAAATGAGCCCAGTAGAGCTGGTAAAGGTATGTTAGAAACAAAGTCGACGGAAGACAGCACAACTGCACATAGTGGCAATTCTTGCTCTGTTGTTCTCGTCCCTTAGCGCAGTTTCAACAGGCAAACTTACCGCCGGTTCATCCGACAGTACACTCGTACCAAATTTTCTGAAATCTGTAGCAAACATCAACAGGACAGGAAGCACGGTGTACGCATATCTAGTGCATACTGTGCAGATAGCTCCCTGCCTCATCATTGCTTGGCCCCTCTATGTTTCTTACCCTTCATTACCCAGCACCTATGGCCCTATTTACGCCATTGTCATGTGCTTCAAATCACCAAACACATTTTGTACTCGTGTCCTGCTAGATTATTTTGGCCCATTAAGTTGTTTCATACAAATTGGTAAGATTTAAGAAACCATTGCAGCAATAGCCAACTTGCTCTTGTTCTTCACGACATGCACCTTGACTGCAATATCCCCCTCAATGCTTTTCTTTTTGGCTTTGAAAAAGCATGTGATTCGCTTATTTATGTATGGCTTCTTTGTCGTGCTTTCACTTGTATCCAATAGCTCTAAACTGGATCCAAGCCAACCGTCGGCAGATTTCCCTTGCCAATTCTTAAGCATCCTACCTTTTCCTGCAGTCTTGGATGTCCCCCCAAGGCATTGCCCTTGAGCCTCAGCGTTTTACTACCTACATTATGGCTTTCCCTTCAGTGTTTTGTTACATGCCTTCACTGATGGCTATATTAAGGGGTCTGCCATCTTGGAATAAATACCCATGTTTTAGTTCTCCAAAACAACATTTTGCATGCTCTAGTATGGCCTGTGTGTTATTCTTACTAAGAATGCACTCATATTTTTTTTTATTGTCAGCAAAACTACATTTTGCCTACTTATAAGGCCTTACCGAGAAAGGTATATTCACTGGATACTGATTGAAACACTCAGCCATTCACATGGCTCGCAATGTAGTATGGTTTCACCTCATAATGCTTGTACGCCCTCCCACAGCTTAGGATATTTACACCATAACATGTACGTACTTAGCATCGCCGCCTTCCAAGTTACTTGCGTTCAGATTCCCTGTGTGGCATCGCCTTGGGCGTTCTAATGGCGCATGGCACAAACTGAACTTCACTAAAATCCTGGAATGAGTTAAGACCAGAGCCCTTGTTTTATTTTCTCAGACTATTGATAAAGCGCAGTTTCACAGCACCAAAGGTGAATATTCAAATTTCTTCATGTCGTGCCGAAACTGCAGAGTTTTTTAACTCTTTACCGTCACATAACCAACTAATCTGATCTGACTCATGTTTCCTTCTGCACTAGCCGCACTAGTACTGTTGTGCCTCAGTTAGCTCATGCCACTGCATTTCAAGATTGATTTTTATTTTTGCCACTAAAGGCTGGAATGGCTTCCCACCTCACAAGGCTTACTAACCCCTTGTCCTTTGATTTGGTCAATGCAGAAATCCACCCACTAAATGATGATTTTCATTCACTGATTAAAGTGATTCCCCCAAGGCAGAGAATATTTGTAATAAGGAAGTAAATACCCATTAATTTCCACCCAAGTGCAGCCATAAGGCCACAAAGAAGAGCTACAAAGCTTTCCATTGTAGCCGTATGGCTGTGCTTGGATGCTAATTGTTGATTACTTCTACACAAAGCTGACCACTCAAGTATTGTGATCTAGTACTGATTAGGTATAATAAATGTTAAAATAAATTGTTTTAATGAAGTGCTTAGTCGCTTGCTCAGCTCATCAAGCCAATGCAATGTTCTCTTACGCGTAAGAACTTTCCTCACAATCTATTTAAAGTAATACCCCTGTCACACGGGCACTTTCGATCCTCATTGAGTCAATGCTCATCGAACTCAATGCAGATCGACGGTTGTCATACGGCCACTTTCAAGCGCAATCGAGCTCGATCCTGCTTGACTCGATGCCGATTCCTCAAGAGTGCTTGAGGTTCCAAGCACAATTGAAAGCACTCTCGCTCTCATGAAGCTATAAAAATAAACACTAGTTAACAAAACAAAACCACAATTGTTGTTTTAATTGATTAAAATGCAATACACAACATTTTCAGGTACAATGCCTGCTTATATGGAAACATATTTGAATATAATCTCTACACCACGCTCCAAGCTTCGGCGTCAGTGTAAACAAAGATGGCGTCCTCCTGCTCGTAGGCGCGCAAGCTGTGGAGCGAGCGCGAGACAGCAGTGTTGAAACTTCGTTTTCTTTTCGTGTTTAACCTGCGTGTCCTTTGCATGTGATTTTCTCAAATACGCTTCATGAGACGAAACCCAGACACCTCTCGCTTGTTTATGGCCTGCGGCGGCTCCCCTCGGGCGACGGGACTCTGGGAACCCGAGGGAGAGGGCCAAAGGTTGAGACCAGCAGAGAGCTCTGGAGGGGCAAGGGAAAAGGGCAGAACGAGCGGGGAGCCCCAACGATAAGCATGTAACTTTTCGAGCTCTTGCTCCCCTCCTAACGAACAGTTTGATTGTTTCTTGTTTCTTGCAATAAACGAAGTGACATAAACGATAACAGTCTACTGTCATTAGAAACGAAAGCTAAATCAGTTAGTTTTCTACAACAAAACTTTGGTGCCGAAACCCGGGAACGGATTAAACAGGGACATTGACCGGACCCAACGACTCAACGTGCCAACGACATCAACATTGATGTTCTGAAGAAAAAGAGGAAGGCCGTCAGAAGTCAAGCTACACGGCTGACTAAAGAAACGGACGACATCCTCGCTGCCGAGGAAGCACCCACCAACGAAAAGGTGAGCGTGCTTCTTGAACGTCTACGATTGGTCAAACAACAACTCAACGACGTAGATGCGGCAATCGAGCCAAATGTCAAAGATGACGAAGCGGAGGCTGAATTCGAGCAAGTCATCGAGTATGGTGACAAGATTGCTACTTGCATTTGCCGACTAAACCTGAAGAAAGAGCAAACTGAACAAGCAAGCAAAGACAAGGAAATCCGATTTCAAGCTCCCGTTGGTAGCGCTTCCGCGGCTCAAAGAATCAAATTACCGAAACTAGAACTAACAAAATTCGATGGCAAAAGGAAAAACTGGCAGCCATTCTGGGAACAATTCGAGGTGGCAGTCCACAAAAATACGGAACTTTCTAACATCGACCGCCTGAATTACTTGAAGACGCTGCTGACCGGAGAGGCCGTGACTGCAATTGCTGGACTGCAGGCATCAGGTGATTGCTACAGCGACGCGGTCGACATCTTGCGACAACGATTCGGAAACCCTGAAGCGTTGGTTCAGGATCACATGCAGGGCCTAATCGACGTGAAACCGGTGTTCTCTGCAAGGAATGTGCGAGCCTTGAGAGGGCTTTACGATGAGATACAGGTTCACATGCGGGGGCTGAAGGCTCTGGGCATCGAGGACGATGGCTACCAGGCGATGCTCTATCCTGTCCTTCTCCGCACTCTCCCGAAAGAATTGATCTTGGACTATCATCGTTCACATGCTGAGAACCAAGAGGAAGCGACGCCGGCGGTGGTCGACGATTCAGGTTCAACGACATCGTCGTCGGACAGCTCACAGCTGACGCCACTGCATTCCCTGCTCAGATTCTTCCGCTTCGAGCTAGAAAGCCGCGAGAGGACGCTAGAGGACCGGCCCGACGACGCACATGGTAAGCCTGCTTCTCACTTTGATGGGCACAAGGCACGAAAGCATCGAGGGCACGCTCGCCCTTCTTCGGCCTCAGCCCTGCACGATGCAGCCATCTGCATGCAATGCGTGTTCTGCGACTCAAAGACACATGAGAGCCAAGAGTGCGAGTCGAAGATGACTGTAAACGAAAGGAAGGCAGTCCTCACAGCAAAAGGCGGATGCTTTCGTTGCACGAAGCATGGACACCGTTCGAGGCAATGCAAGGTTAAACTCAGTTGCAAGAGATGTAAACGCAGACATGCGACAGCGATGTGCGACCCTACTCTCAACGAAGCCAAGAACGCACGGTCGGCCGAAGAAGGGGTACAGCCAGTAAGCCTGCACGCCTCAGGGGCAGAAAAGGACCCTACTCGCCGCACAGTCCTAATGCCTACCATTACAGCGTTGAACAAAGGGACGAAAGCAAGAAAGATTTCTCGAGTTCTCTTCGATAGCGGCAGTCAGAGAACATTTATAACAGAAGACTGCTCCAGGAAACTTGGGTGCAAATTGCTCGGGACAGAGTTACTGTCGGTGGGAGTATTTGGAGGAGGGCAGACCAGACGCACATTCAGGCGAGTTGAAGTGTGCCTCTTCCGACGAGACGACCCAAAAGCGCAGTACAAAATCGAAGCCCTAGAAACACCTTCCATATGTGAACAGAGTATCCCCTGCCCCAACGAACTGATCAGAGAAACACTTCGAGAGCTGATGCTTCCTTTGGGTGATGATTCGGCTCTTAACGACGACACACCGATTGATGTGTTGATTGGCTCCGATCAGTATTGGGAATGCATCACTGGGAAGGTGAGAAAGCTGCCCAACAAACTGACTGCCATCGAGACGGTATTTGGATGGGCAGTTCAGGGCCAAGTCCTGTCCAAATGTCAAGGGACAATTTGCACACATACTATTGTCATGAGAACGACCATGGCTGATCGAGAAACCGCTCCGATTCTAAAGAGGTTCTGGGAGTTGGAAAACACTGGTGCGTCAGACACATCGACCGAAAATTCAGACTCCCAAGCCCTGGAGGTTTTCTCTAAAAATATCAAGAAGATCCACGATCGCTACGAAGTAAAGCTTCCTTGGAAAGACGAAGTGGAAATGTCTGACAACCGCGGATTAGCGGAGAATCGCCTTCGGTATTTAACGAAGCGGTTAAGCAGGAACCCGAGTCTCATGAGAGATTATGACTCTGAAATGCGGCGCTTAACTGACGAAGGCATAGCAGAGAGGGCAACAGACACACTTTGCGGCGACTCTCAGCGAGTGTACTACATGCCCCATCAACCCGTACTGCGGCAAAGCAGCACGACTACCAAACTGAGGATAGCTTTCGATGCCTCATCACACAGTGCTCAGGCTAAATCCCTGAACGAAAACCTCGAGTGTGGTCCGAATTTAAATCCTGACCTCGTTCGGCTCCTGCTGAACTTTCGGCGACATAATGTCGCGCTCGTCGCTGATGTCGAAAAGGCATTTCTTCAAATAAGTGTAGCGCCAGAGGACCGCGATGCGCTAAGGTTTCTATGGTTCGCCGAGAGCCCTGTAGAAGGCAGGCCATTGCCAGAGATCAAAAGACTCAGAATGACCAGAATACCCTTCGGAACCACATCGAGCCCGTTTCTCCTGGCAGCAACGCTTCAGCACCACCTTGAAACAATGAAGGATGAATTTCCAGCAACGACAAATGTATTGAAAAGCTGCATTTATGTGGATGATCTGCTTTGCGGCGCACAGGACGATGAGGAAGGAGCGAAGATATACGACGAGGCAAGTCGCATCTTTCGGGCTGCTTCAATGCGACTGCACAAGTGGGGTTCTAACAGCACAAAGATGAACGAACTGTTTTGTCAGGAGATCCCCAATGAAATGCCCCTTGGACAACCGGCTAATTTGCTGAAAGTGCTAGGTTTAAGTTGGAAACCAAGGGAAGACCAACTGACATTTTCTCCCGACTCTGTCATTGAATTTTCAAAGGCGCAAAAGAATACCAAGCGATTTGTCCTACAAACGACCGCGCGGCTCTACGACCCCCTAGGAATTCTATCGCCGTATACAGTGAGAGCGAAAGAGCTGTTTCAGGAGATTTGGAAGGAAAACATCGCATGGGATCAGCCACTTCCAGACCATCTCCTAAGGCAGTGGATCAAGTGGTGCGAAGAATTACGTTCGCTACATGAGGTCACCATCCCAAGAAGGTATGAAGCCAACGCCAAAGGGCACCCACAGAGTCGAACTTTGCACGTGTTCGCAGATGCCAGCCCGAAGGCTTACGGCGCCGTGGTCTACCTCTGTACCGAGAATTCTACAGGAGAAAGAACTTCCGCCTTCATGCTAGCCAAATGTCGTGTAGCCCCCTTGAAAGCGGTCACCTTGGCAAGGCTAGAACTATTGGCAGCCTTACTTGCGTCAAGACTCTACCAGTTCGTGAGGTCGAATCTTGATATGAAGTTTGACAAGGTTTTCCTCTGGACCGATTCTATGATCACACTGAGCTGGATTCGAGGAAACGCAGCACGCTGGAAGGAATTTGTGAGGAACCGCGTCGCGGAAATCCAACAAAACAGCGAGACCGCGACGTGGCGATTTTGCCCCGGAAAATCCAATCCGGCTGACCTCATGACCAGGGGATTGACAAGCACTCAACTGAAAACCAGCGAGCTATGGTGGAACGGGCCGCAGTGGATAACAGGTCGAGCTGACGTATGGCCGGTTGAATCACAACCAGGCGACTTCACGGCTGAAGAACTGGAGAAGAAAAGGGAGGTTGGTGTCTTAAATTCCACCAGCGATAAAGAAGATGAGTTGCTGGATCTGGAAGATTTTAGCTCTGCATCTAGAGTGAACCGAGTAACAGCTTGGATTTTCCGGTTCGTGCGAAATCTGCGATCTTCTGACAGGATCTCGGGACCTTTGACTGCTGCAGAAATCGATCATGCGAAAGGATTTTGGGTGAGAAGGGTTCAGAAGTCGGCATTTTCTGCGGAACTGGAAAGCACAAAGAAACGCAGCCGCATCCCAAACGACTCCGCCTTGAAAGAATTCGCCCTGTGGACAGATGAAAACGGCCTACTGAGGATAAAAGGGCGAATCTGCTCCACAGAGACGACACTCGACGAACGACACCCGATTGTGCTCCCCAAGAAGCATCGCTACACATCGCTGCTGGTGCACCAAGCACATCGACAGCTGCTTCACGCAGGTGCAAGAGACACACTTGTGCTATTACGAGACAAGTACTGGATTGTGCGGGGGCGTCAGCTTGTGAAAAGTGTTGTGAGATCGTGTGTGGTATGTAAGCGGCACAGTGCCTCGCACTTCGACGCAGCAACAGGGCTCCTTCCACCTGACCGGACGTCCCAAGCGGACCCGTTTCAGGTCGTCGGCCTCGACTTTGCCGGTCCCCTCCTGGTGAGGGAGAACAGTCGGACCGTGAAATCGTACATCGTGCTGTTTACATGTGCTGTGACGCGGGCGGTGCATCTTGAGCTTGTTGCGGACATGAGCACAGAGCGATTCTTACAGGCATTCCGCCGTTTTGTGTCGCGCAGAGGCTTGTGCCGAACCATTTACTCTGACAACGCTCTTTCGTTCAAACGAGCCTCAAAAGATATGGGCATTTTGTGGAAGCTCCTGTGGCACCCTGAAACTCAGAACCATTTTGCCAACTCCGGCATAGAATGGAAATTTATAGCGGAGCGTGCACCGTGGTGGGGCGGATTCTACGAGAGGCTGGTCCGTAGCGTGAAAAGCGCGCTGAGAAAAACGGTCGGACGTCAGTGCCTAGACACCATTGAGCTGTCAACAATCCTGGCTGAGGTTGAGGCAGTAATAAATTCTAGGCCCCTCACGTACACATATGAGGACCCTAAAGACGGTGCGCCGCTCACACCGTCCAGTTTCCTGGCGGGAAGACGCTTGACGGCTCTGCCTTCGCCTGAAACACGAGCCATCGAGGCGTCCGCCGCTTCGCTCCGGGCGCTCTGGAAGAAGCGAGGGCGAATGCTGAATCTTTTCTGGCAGACATGGCGGCGAGAATACTTGGGGCAGCTACGCTCGGCCTTTGCCTTTAAACAACCCAAAGCCGTGACTCCCCGAGTCGGAGAGGTTGTCTTGGTTCGAGAGAATCAACCGCGACTGCTCTGGAGAACAGGAGTTATCGCTGCCGTGTTTCCTGGGCGAGACGGCAAGGTTCGTTCTTGTGAGGTCAGGATGCCGCAGGGGAAGAATTTGCGACGCCCTGTTCAGTCATTGTACCCATTAGAGTTTGCAGAAACGTAGAATGAGCAAGCTCATTCGGCGGGGCAGTGTTGAAACTTCGTTTTCTTTTCGTGTTTAACCTGCGTGTCCTTTGCATGTGATTTTCTCAAATACGCTTCATGAGACGAAACCCAGACACCTCTCGCTTGTTTATGGCCTGCGGCGGCTCCCCTCGGGCGACGGGACTCTGGGAACCCGAGGGAGAGGGCCAAAGGTTGAGACCAGCAGAGAGCTTTGGAGGGGCAAGGGAAAAGGGCAGAACGAGCGGGGAGCCCCAACGATAAGCATGTAACTTTTCGAGCTCTTGCTCCCCTCCTAACGAACAGTTTGATTGTTTCTTGTTTCTTGCAATAAACGAAGTTACATAAACGATAACAGTCTACTGTCATTAGAAACGAAAGCTAAATCAGTTAGTTTTCTACAACAAGCAGCTCTCATCGGCTGCTGGCAAGACCGCCTAGATGATTTGCGGCGCCAGAAGGGAAACGCCGCAGTCTATTCAGGAATCACGGAGGCGTTGCGGACCCTCGGGTTCCATCGCACAGCACAAACTTGACGCAGACACGCAGATGTAAAGTGTACTAGTTTTTTTTAGTACACTTTAGCAGATGTACCGATTTGGCTACGGATTTGGCTGGCGCTGTCCCCGACTCCACAGTGTTGCCAGACATCACTATGTAATGGCTGTCGGTGCAACATTTGGCGCCACCTAACACACATGAGGGAAACTTCTCAATGAGCATTGAAAATGCCCGTGTAGCACCGGATGTTTCGAGCGTGCTCGAAAATCTCGATGCAGATCGAGTTCAATGAGGATCGAAAGTGCCCGTGTGACAGGGGTATAATACTGGGGCAGATTTACACAATAGTTTTGTCGGACGGCATACAGTTGCATTTACGCTAACTTGCACACTGTGCACAAGCTAGGTCTAGCCAACTGAACCCTTGCACTCAAAAGCTAAGCATGTACTATTGTACCTATCTAGGTCAGAGTTTTCTTGGTTTCTCTCTCTTATCGTCTCTTCAGCTTAGCAACACACCGCCTTCATAACATGGCTCGGTGAGAATGCTACGAATGCATGTTTATGCGTGACACTTTTAAATATTCAGGACAGTCTTAACAGAGCTGTTGGTTCATCTTGAACACAAAAGCCTTCAACTTCAATTTGCAGCAAAGAGGCAAAAGTAAAGACGAAAGTCATCACTGCTTTCATGTTTTTTTTTCGGCTTTCTTCGGCCTAACTTCAAAATCAGTCTTTTCCAACTTTCTGATGCCTATCCATGCCTCAATTAATTTCTTTCTTTGAAAATCAGGCTGGCAATGAAATAGGTATATTTTGCTGAAAATGTTGATTGTCGGCAACTAATACCACACTCTAAAACTGAACACATGTTGAGTGGTATAAACATCAGTTAACAGTAAGCAATGCTCACTTTTCTTAGCTACATTGTGAACTGGTCACCTTTACATTCAATCAGTCTACACTTTACTAATGAGTGAAAATAACTCTTAAACATTGCTTTAATGTTGTATCAGAGAACATACGCATATATGCCTGTCACACACTTAAATGGCTCAATTTTTATTTCGTTTTATTGTGCAATATCATAGACCTCATACTGGAAATCCAAGTTTACAAATTCTGCTTGAGATGTTGGTGTTTGCTCGAGATAACTAGATTAGAGGGTCATTGAATCTTGTTTCCCCGACTGTACAAAGTATTCTTTCCCAGCCTAAGCCAGGAGCCATTGCAATGTAAACCCTCCAAATTGGTTCTTGCATTTCCTCTACCTGTAATCCACTTTATTGGCTCCCACATCTCATTATGTTTATAGTAATAGAAAGACATGTGTAGACTTTTATGCAATACAAAAGCACCCACTTTGTTTTCCACTCACAGAGACATTAGAGAATGCTTTGGAGTTGCACAGAGTATATGCCAGCTTATTTTGTACATGGCAACAATGACATGGCCTTCAGCAGAACTTCCCATACTTGTTTTCAATACTGTAGTCAGACTTGTGCAACGGCAATATCAGCTCATGAAGATATGCTAAAGGACTACCTGATGGCCCGCTGTTTCTGTGGAGAACAAAGCGCCTTGCACTACAGCCAAGTGATGCATATCTAAGGCCCTTGGCAGCCACACAGTGCTATTTCTATTTTGGCTTTAATAATGGACTGAAAAACAACAAAAATAAGTCACTATTGTTACTTTGTCCCTGTTCTGTAACATGTAGAATTGCTTTAATTAGAACTGAATTTACCTCTTCCAAACAACTAGAAAAATCATAATTTCTTATGTGCATTTGAGTGTGTTTGACAGCCGTGTGCTAAAATGTGAATTTTAATGCATACACAATTCACACACACAAAACCTATATATTGAATAGATAAGCATGTCTTTTGCATTAGCAGTCAGCTGACTGTAGGTAGTTGGGGGGGGGGGGGGGGTTGTTTACATATTAAAATGACAACAACTGTGCAAAATACAGGCCAACAGTCGGCCCATTCGGTCTGCCAGAACCATGTCATCGTGATGTCTGGCTCTATGTCACACTACGCCGACGAAAAAAGTCGGCCGCCTGTCGGCGGCGACGCCACGTCTCCCACAAGACGACAGCTGGCCGATGGTTCGCCAACTCCCATGTCACACTAGCGAGACAACGTGCGAGACCTCCCTCCGACTTGGCCCTTTCTCGTTCTCACTCTTCTTTTGTCATTTCCTGCTATGCGAAATTCATGGGCCGGGACGCTTCATATTTAACTGTTTTAAATAAATCCAACCATAGTAAAACAAACTCTTAACACTCGTGATTATGAACCTAGATTGAGTGCAGCCCAGCACTGAGCGGCACTTATTGCTGGGTCAGAAAGGCATCGCTCGAAAAATAAATCCAGTCGCTCGCGGGTACACAAGGTGGGAGAGATTATTTAAAACTAAGATAATAAAAAGATAAAAAAAATTTTGACCATTCGGATTCGAACTAGAAACCTTTGGAATGCGAAGCTACTGCTATACCCACGACGCCATAGAGAACACAGCATTTCGCTGTTTTCAGAGGTGCTGATAAGAAGCACTCATCTGTGTGACACTCGCGACAGAAGTAAAAAGCAGACGAACCATGTGCGAAAACTCGGCCGGCGCGCTGCACCGGTCGCTTCTTGCGAATCGCAGCCCCACTGCAAGCAGGGACACACAGAGCAGCAAGCATCGCTACGCCGCTCGACTCAAGCACTCGAGCTCAAAGCGTACGCTTTGCCACTCGCAGCGGTCTGATTACTGCTTGGCTTGGTGTTGAAGTTCGCACCATAAAAGAAAAAAATAGCCATATTATCAGAAAGATCGCCCGCTATATATGTCACTGAGAAACGGTTGACGTAAGCAGGGCTGGTTTACTTGCTTTAATTAGACGCGCAAGACGTTGGAACGCGCAAGGCAGCAGGCAGCACGAAAGATGATGAAGACGAAGCATCTAGCCCCGAGATGACTCAAGGCTTGCCAACTGCCAGGAAATGCAGTTTAGCCGCTGTATGGCGCCACTAGAGTAGTTTTTTTTTTATTCGAGAAGTGTGCCATGAGGCATAAGTTGAAAAAGGAAAGGGAGGGAAGGAACGCACGGGATTGAAAGTTAAAAGAAGGAGTGAAGAACCGTTGCGCTGAGGTAGTCGCAGAGGTTGTTAATGAAACGGTTGTCCATTGTCCACTTCACGAAGTCACTTTCGCGGTTCCACCGCAGGCCCACCTCCCTGAGGAGCCGTTTTCTGATGGCAGCCGTCGCTGGGCACGTCCACAACAAGTGCCGCACATCACATATGTCCGCTGCAGCGCCACAGTGAGGGCACCTGTCAGGTAGTGGCAGATCTTTGGCACGCCACCGATGACGGACAGATGGTGTCAGAGCCGCCCCTGCCCGAATCCGGCGCACGGATACCTCCTCCTGCCGAGTAAGACTACGGGGGAGAGGGTGCGAACACGGAGGAATTAGAGCGCGTGTTAGCTGGCGCAGAACTTCAGAATCGGAAACGTGGGACAGTAACGGATCTGGGGGAAGAGGGGAAGGTGGCGGATCGTCTAATGTATGAAGGTGAGTCATAGCATCCGCTTGAATGTTATGTGGATCCTGGGCATGGCCGCGAATCCAGTGTATGCGCACTGGACATGGATACTTTGCGCAGAGCACATGAATAGATTGTGAAATCTGGAACGTTCGTCGAACAGCCTTCAGCTGTTTAAGGGCGGCGCGGGAGTCGGTGTAAATGTGAACTGTATTGAATGTTGGAACGAGCGGAAGGGAAGCAGTGGCATTGTAAATGGCTTGAAGTTCCAATGCCAGGGGAGTGCACGTATCCGCAGTATACGTCGCGCGAGAGTTGAGATGCGGATGAGATGGACTATACACAGCAGTAACTCCCCTCTCTGCAGAATGAGATGCATCCGTGTATAATATGCACCCTTCAGGCAGATACTCTGCTGATACCGACGGGGAAACAGTGGGGCGATTGTCAGTGAGCTGGCAATAGGACCACGGTGGAAGTGTCTTCAAACGACGAAGTTTGAGAGACTGTTTTCGAGCTCTATTTGCCACCCGTTGGTCGATGATTTCACTGAGTGTATTAAGTTAGGCGAACCCCTGTAGCACAGGTATGGGTGTTAAACGAGGCAGATATGTTATGGCGCGCATAGCCTCACGATTGATAGCTTCAAGGGCGTCCCACTGTCAGCGGGTGAGACGTTGAAATTGAGCCTGATATACTATCCGTGGCTGAAGGATAGAGCGCACAAGCTGGCGGGCCGTATGAGCACGTGCGCCACCAGAGCGCATAGCTATGCGACGAATCAGACCTAGAGTAGCGTGAGCCGATTTACGGGTGGCTGTCAGCCACGGGGTGCCAGTCCCAGGTGTATGGTGGAGAAGACCAAGAATACGAACAGTTTCTACCTGAGGAATCAGAGAATTATGTACCGTAAAATTTAAAGGGGGAGCTTTCCGTAAGGCGGCTTTATTTCCAATTCGAATGAAACATGATTTAGTAGAAGAGAGTGTTAGACCCAGAGGGGGGAGGCGAGATGTCAATACATCCAGCGCGTGTTGAAGGACCGACTGATGAATAGACGCATCTGGATGACAGCACCACAAGGTGATATCATCGGCATATGCAAGAACGCGGATAGAAGGGATGGCCTCTAGGGCTCGAACGAGAGGAATTAAAGCCACAATAAATAATGTGGGGGCGAGAACGGAGCCCTGCGGCACTCCTCTATTGGAAGTGAAATTACCAAAGGGCTTTCCGTGGACACGGACGCTGAAGGTTCGATTTGCTAAAAAGGCGTGAATGGAGAGGAGGAACCGGTGAGGGAGACCAAGAGTTTGAAGGGAGGCAAGAATGGCAGAGTGAAGGATGTTATCATATGCCTTTGTTATGTCGGTAGCGATTACGGTTCGTACAAGGTGACTCTGTGGAGAGTGGTCAAGCACGTCAGCAGCCAAAGTATCAAGGCCGTCCTCCGTTCCAATTAGTGGGCGGAAACCAATTTGGGAATCTGGGTAACAATCATGGGATTCCAGCCACCATGATAAGCGTGCGGCTAGAATGTTTTCATAAAGCTTGCAGATGGTAGGGGTAAGGGAAATTGGACGAAGGGCCGAGAGAGATACTGGAGGCTGACCTGACTTGGGTATTGGAACCACAATAGAATGCTTCCAGTATCCCGGCATGACGCCAGAAAGCCACACTTCGTTAAAGGTATCAAGTAGGGTTTCCAAAGCCCTCCCTTCCAAGTTACGGAATAAGGAGTTAGGTATGCCGTCGTGCCCGGGAGTAGTAGTAGTTTTTAAACGGTCAATGGAGGCCAGTAGCTCTGCCATGGTGAGGTCAGAAGTAATCCCATCGGGGGGCTCTGTTACCGATAAGTCAGGTGGAGACGCAGCGGTGCAGTCATGGTTTGGAAAAAATTGACGGGCCGCTTGTTGTGCAAATGTGTCCTCATCCACATTTAGCGCGAGGCGAATGCTCTCTGTGTAACCTGCAACCTGATAAGGGCGCTCCATGGCGTGAAACACTCTCCAAAGATGTCGATTGCCCTGCGTAGAGGACAGGCGGGCACACCATGCAGCCCAGCGTTGCCTGCCTAGCCGCTTTGCATAGCGCCGCGCCCGTGCGGTAGCGCGGGGAAGAATAGGAAAAGCCGAAGGGTCATTGGGGTGACGAGTAGCGTAAAGATCCGCCTGGCGACGAAGAGCCCACAGATTCAAGAGATGTACGTCCGGGTTTGGGTCGTCTTCATTTACAGTAGTAGTAATAGTGTGAGTAGCGAGAACAGCAGATAGAGTAGACAATGCTGAAGAGGGGTTGAAAGTAGATAAATGATTGTCTGCGCGTACAGAATCCCATGATGTTATTCGTACAGTCCGGCGTATTTTTCGTAGACGCGTAGGCGTGAGGGAGATAAAAATAGGGCTGTGATCGCTACCCCAAGTATAAGAATAAACAGCCCAACGAGGGTTACCGGGGCCTAACCACCAAGTCAAATCAGGCCACCTCGTGGGCGGGTAGAAGTATTCGGGTGGTTTAAAAGTTGAAAGGAATGATCTGAAAAGCTCCCTTGGATGTGTGAACCCCTTGAGAAATCCGATGGGTAACCCCACGCAGTGTGTGCGCCGTTGAAGTCACCACCAACTAGAATAGGGATACCCGAGTTGGTAGAACGTAGAAAACGAACCCATCCCAGATTGGGAGATGCGGAGCCAGGACGACTATAAAAAGAAACTAGAATAAGGGGTGTGCGTGCAGGCTTTACGAGAAGGGCGACAACCTCTTGACGTGTGTTGCACCACCGTGAAAGGTCGAGTGGTGTGTGCGGAACTGAACTGTGAATATAAATTGCAGATTTACCTGGGCTGAGGGAGGAGGCGGTGCAACGGCGATCAGGGATAGATGGTGAATGGTATGCGCAGAAACCTGAAAGGCGTGGGAGTGCATTATGCTCTTGCAGTAGGAACGCCCATGCCCTCAGCTTTCCGTCGCGAAGGCGGATGTTCACTTCAGATGCCTTATTAGCGAAACCTCGACAGTTTCACTGCACCGCCACCGATGATGATGCGCTATCCATGACGAGGCCGAAGAGCTTCCACGATGAGGGATGTCACCTGCTTCATCAGCGCTAATATCTTATCCACTGTCGGGGTAGTCACGGCTAACAGGTGGTCGGCACCTGATTGTGGCCCAGTGCTTACTCGAGGTGATTCCTCTGATGACTACTCCCGAGTTATTAGAATTCTTCGAGAGGAGTGGGAACGACGCTGTTCCCGGCGCTGGGTGAGTTCGTCTAGTCGGCGGCGAGCCTCCGCGATTGCATTGTCTAAAGCTGTGTCTTCATCTGTGGTATCCACATGTGATGGATGCACTGGACGTTTTGGCGTACCATTTGATCCGGGAAGGTGAGCCGCTTGTGCATATGTATGCTGGCGAGGAGATGTATGGTGAGCAGCAGGCTCAGATAAAGGAAGTTCATGGAAGTCGTTGTCGTCACATGCGAGAGCTGCAAAGCGATTACTTGTAGGAACGTCCATTTTTGCAGGCGACTTGTGAAACTTCTTCGCTTGCTTCTTCTTTGGACAAGCGGGGGAGCGAATGTCATGGTCCGGCGATTTGCACAGGGCACAATGAGCTGTTGGTTCATTCATGTCGGCTACAGCTGCTGGATTAGGGTAGGTATTTTGCATATGTCCTTCTTTGTGGCAGTGATAGCAAAAAATGTGACGAGGTCGGAAGGGCTGTAGTTTGACGATCGCACCGTAGTAGGTAAGGTGCTTCGGGAGAGTCAACGGGCCTTGCAGGATGAGCAGGTATGAGCCCCGGCGACCCATAGGCCGTGCTTGCAGTACAACATGAGTTGAGCAGCGAATATTTGCGCGCACCTCCTCGGGAGGGCTCGTGCTGTCGACATGATAAACCATGCATCGGAGTGTGTCAGGACCAGATGCAAAATATATTTGCACCGGGACATGCTTGCAGTCATCCAGGAGGATCCGCGTAACTGCGCAAAGTTTCTGGGCGTTCATCAAGGATGACAAGTTTACCGTGATGGTGTTCGATGGGCGATGGACGACAAACCCGCAGTAGTTCGAAGAGCCAAGGGCATGGTCAATTGTGGCTTGAACATTCCGGGCAGGCATGGCAGTGATATCAAAGCGCAATGTAGGCTTGATGGTAACGCGGAACGAGTTCGCAGCAGGCGGAAGAGAGCCTTGACTCACGGGAGGCATCTGTGGAGGAGGCTCAGACGCTGGTGATGGCCCTTGGTGGGAATACTGAACTGGCGCGACAGGCACAGTTTCTTGAGGGAGTGCCACGGGCACGGAGGCGGTAGAGCAGTCCATGTCACAGGCCAAAGTCGTAGCATCGGAAGATGGCGCAGGCTGGAGGCCCAGAGGCGCTGACAATTGCGTGGATGTGGAGGCTGCGTCAGGTGGCAACACAGCGGGTATCCGCGTAGCCGTCGTCGACAACGCAGAATCCATGCAGACGCGTAGCGCGGCCTCGCTCGGCAGCGCCGAGCTAAGCCTAGCTTGGCCCTGAGGGTTCCGGTTGGGTTTTCTCACTTGAGAATGCGCCCGCCGTGCCGGGAATTTCTCCGCAGGGGCGTCGTCAGCATTTGGTCTCACGGAGGGCACTGTCCGACCCACGCCACACGCGAGAAGACAGCGAAAAGCGAAAACACAGACCTAGAAGCAGACACGTAGCCACCCACTAGGTCTTCGTCTAGAGTAGTTAGTAGCGTAGCATTGCTCCCCCTCTCTTGAAGACACCGACTCGGTGTGGTAGCAATTGCAGGCAGGACCACAAGGGTAGTCGCACGTGTCTGGCGTGTGGTGTAGACACGCGCGAGGGGCTAGCGGGCATGGTACGGCTTCATCCGAGCGACATGGACAACTTCGGACGTCGGCCGTCTAGAAGAACGAACTTTTCCTTGGGGGAGAACTTCGTAGGTAACTTGACTGAGCTGGCGGAGCACCTCGTAGGGGACAAAGTATCTGCGTAGAAGCTTCTCAGAGCGTCCCCTCATGCGGATTGGGCTCCACACCCAGACTTGTTCGCCGGGCAGGTAACGCACATTTCGGTGCCGGAGGTTGTATCGCTGAGCGTCGTGAACTTGCTGGTGCCGGATGCGCTGTCGAGCGAGTTGGAGGGCGGCCTCAGCGTAACGAACAAATTGGGCAGCACCCATAACAGAGGGGGTAGCGCTAGCTGGAAGCAGCATTGCATCCAGCATGGTTGTGGCTTCGCGACCATGTACTAAACGAAATGGGGTGAAGCGTGTCGTTTCCTGGACCGCAGTAATATAAGCAAAGGTGACGTAACGGAGTATGGCGCCCCAGTTCCGGTGGTCCGCGTCGAAATACATAGCAATCATGTCGGCGATCGTCTTGTTGAGCCGTTCGGTGAGGCCGTTCGTTTGAGGGTGGTAAGCGGTTGTTTTGCGGTGACTGGTGCCGCTTAGGCGCATAACCTCCTGCGTAAGGGCCGAGGTGAACGCTGTTCCCCTGTCAGTTAAAACGATGGTGGGTGCACCGTGACGAATCACAATGTTTTAAATGAAAAAGTTCGCAATTTCGTCAGCAGTACCACGGGGAAGAGCTTTAGTCTCACAGTATCGTCTGAGGTAGTCGGTGGCGATCACAATGTAGCGGTTACCCAGAGAGGACTCCGGAAATGGGCCGAGTATGTCCATGCCAACTTGGTGGAAGGGAACCTGAGGCGGATCAATAGGCTGGAGTAGGCCGGCTGGTTCAGTCGGTGGCGTCTTGCGACGCTGGCACTCGCGGCAAGTTCTTACGTAACGTTTTACAACTGCAGCAACCCTTGGCCAGTAGTATTTTTGCCGTATTCGTGCCAAAGTTCGACAAAAACCCAGGTGACCAGAAGATGGGTCATCATGGCTCGCCTGCAAGACTTCGTCGCGAAGGGCCGTAGGCACGACGAGTAGATAGACAGCTTCTGTTGGACTGTAGTTTTTCTTATACAGGACGCCGTCACGTAAACAGAACGACGACAGCCCGCGCGAAAAGATTCGCGGGGGAGACTGAGCGCTTCCTTCTTGATACTCAATGAGGGGCCGTAGTTCGCTGTCGTCCCTTTGATGTTGAATGAGGATGGACGTGGAGATGGCACCAAGAAAAACAGAATCGTCGTCCGGGTCAGCTCGGTTGTTCTCGATAGGAGCACGAGACAAACAGTCGGCATCACTGTGCTTCCTACCAGACCTATAGACGATGGTGACATCGAATTCCTGAAGTCGAAAACTCGAGCGTGCAAGCCTTCCCGAGGGATCTTTCAGGTTCGCCAGCCAACACAGCGAGTGGTGGTTAATGACGACCCTGAAAGGACGGCCATATAGGTACGGGCGAAATTTTGTTACTGCCCACACAATGGCCAGGCATTCTTTCTCGGTGGTGGAATAGTTCGCCTCAGATCGTGACAGGTGCGGCTCGCGTATGCGACTACGCGTTCGAGACCATCCTGCCACTGCACAAGGACCGCACCGAGGCCGATGTTGCTGGCGTCTGTGTGTAGTTCAGTGTCGGCTGACTCGTCGAAGTGTCCAAGGATGGGCGTACTTTGCAGACGAGTGCGGAGGTCTTCAAAGGCTTGCTGTTGCTCCAGAGCCCAGAAGAATGGTTCGGAATCTTTCGTGAGTCGCGTGAGGGGCTCAGCGATCTGGGAGAAGTTCTGCACAAAACGCCGATAATAGGCACAGAGACCCAGAAAGCGGCGCACACTGCGCTTATCGGTGGGCACAGGAAAAGCAGCCATGGCAGCGGTCTTATCACGGTCTGGGCTAACCCCTTTAGCGCTCACGACTTGGCCCAGAAACTTCAACTCTTCGAAAGCGAAATGACACTTTTCGGGCTTCAGGGAAAGACCGGCCGACCGAATTGCTTCGAACACGGCGCGCAGGCGTCTCAGGTGCTCTTCGAACGTGTCAGAAAAGATGACAACGTCATCCAAGTACACGAGACAGGATTACCATTTGAGATCGGCAAGAACGGTGTCCATCATCCTCTGGAAGGTTGCAGGAGCCGAGCACAGGCCGAAAGGGAGCACCCGGAATTCGTACAAACCGTCCGGTGTAATAAAGGCGGTCTTTTCCCGGTCGCGTTAGTCCACCTCGATTTGCCAATAGCCGCTTCGTAAATCTAGCGATGAGAAGTACTTGGCGTGGCGCAGCCGGTCCAGGGAGTCATCAATACGCGGGAGAGGATAAACATCCTTTTTAGTGACTTTGTTTAAACGTCTGTAATCAACGCAGAACCGTAAGGTTCCATCTTTCTTTGCCACTAGAGCAACAGGCGACGCCCACGGGCTCGTCGGCGGCTGTATCACGTCGTCCTTGAGCATTTCTTGAACTTGGCGGCGAATGGCATCGCGCTCCTTCGAAGAGATGCGGTAGGGCGGCTGACATAACGGCCGTTGGTTGGCGTCAACTATAATTCGGTGCTTTGTGAGCGGTGTCTGCCTAACCTTGGAGGTCGAGGCAAAGCAGTCGAAAAAAGACTGGATAACGCTTTCCAAGCAGCGTTTGTGGTTAGTTGGGAGTTTTGGGTTCACGTCAGTGTTTATGGGAGTGGACGGTTCTTCCACTGATGCCGGGGCTCCGGACAAAGCGTGCTGTCCCGCGAATTCGCTGAGTTCCTCGAAATACGCAATAGCTGTTCTGCCAGGCAAACACTGAGGTTCACAACCAAAATTGGTCACCAAGAGTTCGGTTCAGCCCTTGTTCAGTTCAACAATTCCTCGAGCAACACAGACTTGCCGACCAAGGAGCAGCGACATGTTGGTTTCAGCGATGCCACGAATTTTGGTGCTGTTATCGCACTCTACAGTAACAAACATGCTGGATCTTGATGGGATCAAAACGTGGTCGTCACAGATGCATAACTTAGCCCTGCGTGGCTCGGTATTGTCGTCGACAGAACCTTGGGTGGAAAACGACACGATTAGCTCCTGGAGGTTGATAACGGCACCGTGCTTTTGAAGGAAATCCAAACCGAGTATGAGGTCTTTGGAGCATTCGGGTAACACAGCAAAGCAACCAGGGAAAGTAACGCCGCGGATCTAGATTCGCGAAGTGCAGACACCGATCGGAGTTACCACGTGGCTACCAGCTGTCCGGATCTGCGGCCAAGACCAAGGGGTCAGAACCTTCCTCAAAACCGTGGCTAACCGTCTGCTCATTACCGAAAAATCGGCCCCGGTATCCACAAATGCGGTAACGTCGTGGTTTTCGGCGGATACCGGAATTTCGGTGGAGGCCAGTCGGTCGCAGCGCGTCGTCGAGGTCGTCGGGTCAGGTCGTCGTCGGTCGGAGCGTCGCGGCGAATCGTCGGGTGTAGGCTCTTGACTCTGTCCAGTAGCGGCAGCCCTACCCCCGGAGTACGCCGTCTTCAGTTTTCCCGACGTGGGGACGTACCTCTGAACTGGCCAGAGGATGACGGGCGGCCGGGCGAAGAGAACCGCCTTGGGGATGGCGATCGGGACTGGCGTCGCTGCGAAGTCGAAGATTGCACGTTATCAGCCAATTACTGTTCGATATCCCGTGGTCTTTCACCGTAGCGTGGTCGAGGTGCGTCAGGTGAAAACCCCTTAAACCCATCCTGCGGTAGGGGCAATGGCGGAGGATGTGACCGGGCTCTCCGCAGTGGTAACAGAGCGGCCGATTGTTTGGCGTACGCCAAACGTGCGCTTTTCTCACGGGGGGCCTGAACTCCTGCGGCATGGAGGGTGCTGTTGCGATTGGCTCCTGCAGGTATTGCACAGGAGCGATGGGAGAAAAGGCTCGCATCGCTGGCCCGGGACTTCGTAGCGCCTCGCTGTACGTCATAACGGAGGGCGCCGGGTGTGGAGCTGGGGGTGGCTGCACAACTCGTCGGATTTCTTCGCGGACCACGTCCGTAACGGCAGCGACGCTGACCTGTGGAGCTTCAAAGCGAAGTTTCGCCAGTTCCTCGAGCACAAGGCTTCTTACAAGCTCCCGAAGGTCCTCGGCGGGCAGCGACGTAGGCGTGTACTGGGACTGGGAAGCGGCTGCTACAGTAGCCTGACGTCCGTAGTGGGCGACCCGTTCCTGTAAAGAGCGCTCGATACCCATTGCCTCCTTGGTTAATTCGGACACTGTTCGTGGCGGGTCACGGACCAGTCCGGCAAACAGCTGCTCTTTTACGCCACGCATTAAGTGGCGTACCTTCTAGGCTTCGGGCATAGCAGGGTCGGCCCGATTGAACAGTCGGGTCATGTCCTCGATGAACATCGCGACGCCCTCGTTCGGCTGCTGTGATCTCGAGCGCAGGGCGATTTCAGCTTTCTCTTTTCTTTCGCTGCTGGTAAATGTCGCTAGCAGCTCCTGACGAAAAGCCTCCCAGGTGGTAAAGGAAGCTTCGTGGTTTCTCAAACCACGTTTTGGCCGAGTCCTGCAGCGCAAAGTAGACGTTGCGCAGCTTGCGCTCGCCGTCCCACTCATTGAAACCCGCCACTCGGTCAAAGCTGGCCAACCAGTCTTCGACGTCCTCGAACCTGTCCCCGTGGAACGGTGGCGACGATCGAGGTGCGTGAAGGACAAATGGCGGGGCATTCCCGGAGTGCTGACTTGTCTGGCTAGCCGCGGTGGATGTCATGGCCCTTACCGGCGCTGTCAGTTGGCCGAACTCGGGTTGTAGGCCTCGCAGGCGGCGGCTCGCCTTGTGGACTGGTGTTGTAGCCACGCGTTGAGAGCTGACGTCAAAGGTGTCCTCGAGGTCAGCGTACATGGGTCGCTACCCCGCACCTCCACCAAATATGTCACTGAGAAACGGTTGACGTAAGCAGGGCTGGTTTACTTGCTTTAATTAGACGCGCAAGACGTTGGAGCGCGCAAGGAAGCAGGCAGCACGAGAGATGATGAAGACGAAGCATCTAGCCCCGAGATGACTCAAGGCTTGCCAACTGCCAGGAAATGCAGTTTAGCCGCTGTATGGCGCCACTAGAGTAGTTAGTAGCGTAGCAATATTATCAGAAAGACCGCCCGCTATACACGAGCAGCGACAAAGCATGCTTGCGCTAGTAGCGAGATTTTGGCAACGGCACCGCCTGCGGTCGCGCCAAGCGACGAACTGCGCTGCTGCCTGGCGCAGCGGACGCCGCTTCGCGAGTAGCCTGCGCTATAATATCTCTTAATATCGCTTTGCTGTTAACAGTATAATCTCACCGTAAACTAAAATTATGGTCAATTTCCGCGACACCTTCGGCTACGGAGCAGCGGGCCGCTGCGGGCGACAGGCGAGCCGGACCGCAACGGCGGGCCAGCGGCAGCTTGCGAGGCGATTCTCGCGAGAAATTTTGCTCGTATCAGAGTTGTTGCTTTTACCAGCAACTCGGTGTTGATCAACGATCCTCAGGAATGATACATTTGGCACATTTCTCTGTCTCAGCGTTTATTGCTTACGTCAAAAACAATCTTAAGCTGATTTTTATTACTGCGGCGGACGGGATCCAGTCTCGCCTGCCGACGAGCAGGCTTGGATTACTTCACGTTCGCACCAAAAAAGACAAAACAGCCATGCTATCAGAAAGGCCGCCTGCTATATTCGAGCAACGACAGCCTGCCTGCACAACAGCCGCGCTTTCGTCAACGACACCGCCTGCGGGAGCGCCAGTGCGACGAACTGCGCTGCTTCCCGTCTGCCGTGCTCGTCGCTAAGCCTAGCTGGTTTCGCATCAATGCCGCAGCTCGGGGCGCTTTGCGCCGTAACAAAGAGACTTCTCTAGTCATCATTTTACTGCCAGCTTGTCCCATAATAAAATAAAGTTATGCTCGATTTCCGCGACGCCTTCAGCAGCGGATCTAACAGACGTCAGGCGAGCCGCACGAAGCAGCAGCAGCAGGCGGCTGAAATTGGGGGCTCGAACCACGTCAAGTGATATGTTTTCACTTTTGTTCGAGTCCCTTTCTGCCTCGACGGAATAAAGTTCAATTTCAATTTCAATTTCAAAAATTTGCTTGTATCGTAGTCATCACTTCAACCGGCACCTTGGCATTGGCCAACGATTCTTAGTAATGACACTTTTTGGACATTCACCTATCTCAGAGCTTGTTATGAACTTGAACAAACAGCACTAAAGCGGAATCGTGTTCGTGTCTGGTGAATGTTTTAGCTCGGCGACCGATCTCGTGTCGGCACGGTCGGCGTCGCGGGCGTCAAAGCACGTCACACTACGAAGACATCTGGTCATCGGACGCGTTGGTGCCGTTGGCGGCCTAGTGTGACAGCTTGGTCTGCCACAGACACGGTCTGCCGACCCGGTCGGCCGATCATCGATGTCGTTGTCGCGTCTGCATCGGCGTCGTGTCGGGCTAGTGTGACAGGCCCTTAGGAACGGCTACAAGTGCCATTATTTTTTTTCTCTGTCAGCAGTGCAAACACGCTGCAGTGTGCAATTTTGAATAAATGACTGAAAATGTTAAGTATGTAATCTTAACTATTTGAAAAATGTGATTATCCCGGTTATAATTACGGTTAGTTGATAGCAGCCTGTACTGTGGCATGACCCTATCGAGAATTCGCAATAAGAATCGCGCCGTTGTTCTGAAATCCTGAGGGTAGCGTAACTTTCAGAGTAGGCAGCCCTCTGTTATTTTGGCAAATAGTCGACCGTTGTGAACACATCGCGATCGAACGAGGAAGAGTTCGCGATCGCGATGTGACGAGTTTTTCGGTCTCTTGGATATAAATAGTCCACATGTCGTTTCCCACACATATCACAGCCGCCCACGATTGTACCTTCCACGAAAATCCTGCGGCAGAAAAAAAGCGTTGACGGAACGGATGTCTCGAGTACGCCTCAATTAATACGGGCTATTTCTACTTAAAGATATCTGCGTATTTTTCTACAAGCATGCATGCCTGTACCGCCGCACGCGATTAGACGACAGGCACTGCCGGGCGCGCCAATCGGATTTCTGGGACCATCCGCCTCGCTCGAAAGCGCCAAAGTGATCGTACAACACCTTTCCGCTTCACGTCCGCCTGGCGGCCGAAAACTGGCGGATCGCTTCCGAAGTGGACCTGGCGGAAACCGCTCCGAAACGATCGTACGACGACCCTTAGGCGTCTGATTCAACTCCTACACGCGTTAAAGGCACAAAAGGAATGAGTTAACACTCATTCCGGCGGGGAGGATGTGTTTTTTCGACGAGACGGAAGAACGCGCTCCTGTGTGATACGCTTGCCAGGTGGAACACCCTTAGCCGTCCGAATCAACTCCTACACCCGTTAGAGGCACAAAAGGAATGAGTTAACACTCATTCTGGGGAGGATGTGTTTCCTTGACGAGACGGAAGAACGCGCTCCTGTGCGATACGCTTGCCAGGTCGCACGACAGTTAGGAATCCGATTCAACTCCTACACCAGTTACGGACACAAATGGAATGATTTAACACTCATTCTGCGGGAGGATGTGTTTCCTAGACGAGACCGAAGAACGCGCTCCTGTGTGGTACGCTTGCCAGGTGGCACGACAGTAAGGCGTCCGATTCAACTCCTACACCCGTTAGAGGCACAAAAGGAGTGAGTTAACACTCATTCGGCGGGGAGGATGTGTTTCCTAGACGAGACGGGAGAACGCGCTCCTGTGTGATACGCTTGCCAGGTCGCACGAGAGTAAGGCGTCCGATTCAACTCCTACACCCGTTAGAGGCACAAAATGACTGAGTAAACACCATTAAATCGGGGAGAATGTGTTTCCTAGACGTGACGGAAGAACGCGCTCCTGTGTGATACGCTTGCCAGGTCGCACGAGAGTAAGGCGTCCGATTCAACTCCTACACCCGTTAGAGGAACAAAAGGAATGAGTTAACACTCATTCGACGGGGAGGATGTGTTTCCTAGACGAGACAAGAACGCGCTCCTGTGGGATACGCTTGCCAGGTCGCACGACAATAAGGCGTCCGATTCAACTCCTACACCCGTTAGAGGCACACAAGGACTGAGTAACACTCATTCGACGGGGAGGATGTGTTTCCTTGACGAGACGGAAGAACGCGCTCCTGTGTGATATGCTTGCCAGGTAGCACGACTGTTAGCGCCGTTGTACGATCGTTTCGAAGCCCCTTCCGCCAGGTCCGCTTCGCGAGTGCGCCCGGCGTATCCGCCTCGTCCGAGAAACGGATGGAAAGTTGGTCAACTTCAACTTTCTGGCGGACAAGTGTCTCCGACCGGCGACCGGATTGCAGCTATTGGCTGCTTTTCCCGTGACGTCAGTGACGTCTCGTGCCCCTCCGCCTCGGATCTCCCCTGCCGGGGCAAGATGGCCGTCCGTCGTCTGAACTCGGGAGCGCGATGGGCAGTGGCAGCGATGTCGCGAAGCACATTATATTGGCCCATCTTGATGTTACCAGTGTTCAGAGCGACTGCAAACATCCCCGCGTTCAGCAATGGCGAGCGACAGTTCCACTAGTTGAACTCTGTAATCATCTACGCTGACGGAGTTGACAGAGCGCTCTTCAAACCGATGCAAGACCTGTGCAGTGGCGATGTCACGAAGTATTTATTTCGAGCTTTTTGTGGTTGTTGCAAGCGTTCGTAATTCCTGCGAGGATCATCACGGACAGCGGCGAGTAACAGCTGCCCACGGTGAATTTCTTGTGCGTGCATGAGCTGCATAGCACAGTGACAAGTGTCCGCGTAGTGAACGGGATTGCGATCGGAGCGAGTGCTTTTACGTCAAGGCAGCGAAATGTGTACCTGCGAAAGCTCACGGCGGGCGCAGTGCTTTTCGAATGCTAAAATGATCATGGCGTTGCGCAGCTAGTCCCATTCGTTGCGATGGTTACAGTGATCGAGACCACACGAAGTTATTTCCGCTACGTATCCATTACCATTTTGATCGCGATTCGTGCGGGAACTGTGCTCGAGTACTGCCGTGTGCGCGACGTGACACGATCTTGGCTGCACGGCCGCCGGACTGTTTTCTGCGGCGACAAAAGCAACGCCGCCATCCTTTCGCGTCTTGGTGCTGCAATCAGTACATGTGATTATGGGTGCTCGGGTTACGAGTGGCCGGCGGCACTGTGTGACTTGTGTGAGAACATCGGTGTGCAGTGAAGATGTATGTTCGGGGGCGTCATTTATTTTTATTTCCTGCCGGCTGTGCTTACATTTGTTTGCAATAAATATTGGCGCGATGAATGGATGAGTGAACACTTCCTCTAGCCATTTAGGTTTAGGTTGTGACAACTTGTTATTACGCGATTATGAACAAGAATCATTGCCGCATTTAAATCACGGCTAGTTCACAGCGTAAAATCGCTAATATGTGTTAACTCATGGGTCTACTTTTCAATGAGCATTCCACTCTATGTTAACCAAAAAAAACTGACAGCAGCTTACGGGGTAAAAACTGTCCACAGTACAAGTTGGGCATAACCAGTCTTGATGAAATATATATATATATATATATATATATATATATATATATATATATATATATATATATATATATATATATATTAAGAACATCTTTCCCATTGATTTTTTTTCTTTTTGCTTTGACAAATTCTTGGCAATGTGAAGTTGAAGTGGGATCTTGGTTTCCATTGTAATCAGAAAAATTAGGTTATCTTGATGCGCCTCATGAACCGTGACACTGTTTGTTGTTGATTTTGCTCACGGTACCTTTTTATCAGAAGATCAGCGGTACGAAAGTGGATGTGTGCACAATGCTATTGTCGCAGAGCAGCTCGTGAACTCTGTTTACTGGTGTTAAGCGGTTGTTGAGCAGCCCTCCCTGGGACAGCCGCACCAGTTTGTTTAACAACACAATTTCGAAGCCTTGAGAAGGAGATCTCAGAATGTACATGCACCCTGCTACCTTCATTTGCCTGTGACTGCTTGCTACGGACATGATTACTTGTATGCTGAATTACGGCGATGGCGAGCACAATCAGCTGTGTATCGACAGTGTAGAACGCTTCCCAGATTTCATTAATCCTCCTTACATTTTACACGAACAAAAATTTATTTGCTGACATATAGACGCATATTTGCACCTTCCCCGGTGATCGGCTTAGTTTCCTGGCCCACTTATCCTTTCACATTTGTGTGGTCACGACAGTACCATTCCTGCACAGATTCAAAGCTACAATAAAAAGGCTTATTTCAGTTCTTTGAAATGTGCTAAGCATTGTTGCATGGTGGTTGGTTCTGCAATACCGATGTTTCTCTGTTTCTGAGAGTCCTGTAGTATCAATGAAACCATTGACCTGCCAAGGCAAAGACCGCATTTAATTTTAACCCATTCCTTTACTCCTCGGTTTGAATGAAATGACTGTTGCTGCTTGCATTAGCAGATTCCCTGCTTTGCAGCAGCGTCTAGTTCTTTTCTTGCCCGCTGCGCATGCATGAATCAGGAGTGTTGCATTTTTCTTTTCTTCTGCGGTGTACTCTGTATAAAAAGTGCTAACCTAGCATTGCGGGCAGCGGGTAGGCATATGTGAGGTTATAATATAAGCAAGCGGTTCTGTTGTTTTAATTTTAAGCAGGTTATTTCATTTTGTGCAATGAGCAATCTAGGCCAGGATAGGAGTCACCGAACCGCAACCGCAACAGTCCCTACTGGATGTGCCGCCAGAGGAGCTGCACACACCGGAAATCACAGTACCATGGGTGGCCACATCGACATCAGCAACAATGCCAACGTGTATAAAAGAGCTTCACCCGCTGACACCGCTTCGTGGGCTCGGTGACTGCACCACAGCGCAGCCACCTAATCCGCTTACCTTTGCGATGCAGGTCAATACATCGTATGCCCTCTTCGCTAAAAAATCCAGTAATTATATTTTGGTGCAGTTTCTGAGCCCGCACTGCTGTGTCGCCATTGCCGTTGAGTGTGCTCACGTAATTCATTCCTTGCTCATGCTATCAGGTGACGTTGAGACTAACCCTGGTCCTGAGGGAAACGCTGCTGTACTCACTGAACTACAGAAGCTAAACGCGGGACAGACCCTGTTGATTACGGAAATACAGGGCCTCAAAACACAGCTGAACACAACAGATCAAACCATAGCAAGCCTAGACAAACGAATGGCCGATCTCGAAGCGCATTACCAAACACTTCTTCACCTCAGAAACGATATTGAAATAATGCAGTCAACCACAATCAACCAAGCTAAAAAGATTGAAGAACTAGAAACACGCCTGGATGACGCGGAAAACCAATCACGTCGGAATAACCTCATTTTCTATGGCATCCCTGACCCTGCTAGCGCTGAAACGTGGGCTGAGTCAGAAAAACTAGTCATTGATGTTTTCCGCAATAATCTTGATATAACCTTGTAACCTAACGACATTGAAAGAGCGCATCGCCTCGGAAATCATTCAGCCGACCGAACTCGTCCCGTAATCGTAAAATTCCTATCTCATAAAACCAAAGACGCACTGTTATCAAATGGCCGTAAATTAAAAGACACAAACTACAGTATTGGAGAGGACTTTTCCCGCACCGTTCGACACGCGCGTAAACAGTTACTAGTGTTTGCCAAAGCCAATTCTAACAAGTACTCCTTGCGCTTCAAAACCCTGCACATCGGCTCAAAACGCTATGTATTTGACGCATCATCCCAAACCGTTAAGGAAATAGCATAGCAATTGCCCCGTCACAAAACTTTAACAAATCGTCGACCCGCTCCACCGCACAATGTTCTCTCGTTTTCGATAATATTCATTAACATCCGTAGTCTTCTTCCAAAGCGCGAACTCATATCAAACATCATATCGTCATCCGGAAGCAACATACTAATACTAACAGAAACTTGGCTAAATAGTGACGTAACGGATGCGGAAATTTTGACCGATTTACCCAACTTCGAAGTGTATCGAAACGATCGGAAAGGCAAACGGGGGGGGCGGTGTTCTCGTTGCCATTCATCGAGGTATATCATGCTCTGTTGTTGACGTCGCATCCGACATTGAAGCCATATGGCTCATCTGTCGCGCTCCCCCCGTAACAGTTCTGCTTGGCGTTTGCTACAGCCCCCCCCCCCCCCCCCCCCCCCAGACTAGTCCAGACTTCCCACGTCATCTGAACAACATCCTTCATAAACTTGTTTTCACATATCCAAATGCCCGTATTCTTCTTTTTGGTGATTTTAACTACCCGGATATTGATTGGCAGAACATAGCTAGTTCCACAATAACGTGTCATGCAGAGGCGAAGAACTTCATCGATGTCTGTTTAAATTTTAACCTCACTCAATTAATTTCCCAACCAACCCGTGTCTCACGAGAATCAGCAAACACACTCGACCTGATACTAACAAGCAGCCCCGAGAATGTATCATCCATCAATTACCTTCCTGAAATCAGCGATCACAAAGTCATGCACGCTTTATTCTCATTTACCTCGACTCAAAAACAGACATCCGATAAAACGATACACCTCTACGATAAGAGTAACTATAATGCAATAACTGAAGAACTTAACACCTTTTTTCCTGAATACGTATTCGCATTTCACACTCACTCAATCCATGAAAACTGGCTGATATTCAAGAACAAATTAAATCATCTCACTAATATGTTCGTACCAAGGATTACCTTTCATACTAATCGCAATAAACCATGGTTTACCGAGCACTTAAAACGACTCGAAAACAAAAAGAAACGATTGTTTCGTACCGCCAAACGAAACGACACGCCTGCCGCATGGGGAAAATACTTCGAGGCCGAAAAATCATACCTACTTTCTGTTCATAACGCCAAGTACTCATTTTATCACAATGACTTACCAAACTTACTTATAAGAAACCCCAAGCAATTCTGGCAAGTTTTAAACCCAACACATCCTCCCGATATTAAACTGACGAATGATTCACATGAAGCAGTGACTGACCGTGATTGCGCAGAAATATTCAACCATGCATTCACATCTGTGTTCACTACCGAACCCAACGCACTTTCACAATTACCACCCTTTAACTTAGAAACCCCCATGCCGGCAGTCACGTTCGTCGAAGAAGGCATTTCATCCATAATTCGTAATATGAAACTTTCATCATCAGCTGGTATGGACCTGATTAATTCAAAACTATTGAAAAACGTGGAATCAATTTGTGCATCATATTTATGTCTCATTTTCTCACAGTCACTCTCCTCAGGAACTTTGCCTCTTGATTGGAAAACGGGGAAGGTCGTTCCAGTCTACAAATCAGGTAACAGAGACTCGCCCTTGAATTACCGCCCCATTTCATTGACTAGTGTGCCTTGTAAAATCATGGAACATGTCATCTACTCACAAATCGTAAACTTCTTGGACCGAAACCATTTCTTTCACCCCTCACAACATGGGTTTCGTAAGGGCCTCTCTTGCGAAACCCAACTAGCGCTTTTCCTTCACGACTTGCACACTAATCTAGACCGTAATATGCAGACAGACACCCTCTTTCTTGATTTCGCCAAAGCTTTTGACAAGGTTCCCCACCGCCGGCTATTACTAAATCTCTCAAAGCTGAACCTACCCCCTAATACTCTCAAATGGATTGAAGAATTCCTAACTAACCGTTCTCAGTCAGTCTATCTTAACGGCCATCTGTCTACATCTCTCCCGGTTACTTCAGGGGTCCCACAAGGTTCTGTCCTCGGTCCCCTCCTATTCTTAATATATATTAACGACTTGCCCCTGCATGTTTTCTGTAGTATTCGAATTTTCGCAGATGATTGTGTTATTTACCGCACCATTAATAACTGTAACGATCAATACACTCTTCAGACAGAGCTTAACAACGTGCTAAATTGGTGTGATAACTGGCTAATGTCCCTCAGTCCTACTAAATGTAAACTCATGTCCTTCACTCGTCGTCACAATCCATATCTCTTTCATTATTCAATTTCTAACACACAGATTGAGCAAGTACAATCATATAAATATCTAGGAGTCACCCTCTCTTCTAATCTATCATGGCAGGTTCATATTGGTAACATCATTTCAGCATCAAACAAAACACTCGGTTT
The DNA here is from genome assembly GCF_052857255.1 of Amblyomma americanum. Lineage (NCBI taxonomy): Eukaryota > Metazoa > Arthropoda > Arachnida > Ixodida > Ixodidae > Amblyomma > Amblyomma americanum. The sequence continues at coordinate 17,910,559 of NC_135500.1, forward strand.
TCTAAAACGTCACCTTCGTCTTGCCCCACCAAATGTTAAATTGCTCGCGTATAAATCACTTATAAGACCCAAATTAGAATATGCATCCCCCATCTGGAGCCCACAACAAGCATATCTAATCACCGCATTGGAAGCTGTGCAGAATCGTGCTGCCCGATTCATTCATTCCTCATACTCATATGACGTCAGTGTCTCATCCTTGAAAGCTACATCCGGACTGCCACCCCTCTCTTTTCGTCGTCGCATTGCTAGCCTCACCCTTTATCACAAATTCTTTTATTCTTCTCTCAATCAAGCACCGTATATCGCCGCCGCATCACGCATATCTCACCGCACCAGTCATCCCCTTCAAGTTGCCCGCCCACTATCACGCACTACTACGTTTTCAGCTTCGTTATTTCTTCGAGCAGCCACGGACTGGAACAGCCTACCCCTTGACATCGTCGCCATCGCTTCAACATCTGCTTTTCAAGAAAGCGTAACAGATCACCTTCAATGTTAAATTACCATCGCTGTTTGTTTTCCTCACTACAAATGTAACCCCACCCCTTACGTAACACCCCCTGAAATGGGGGCCTTTAAGGAATAAAACTGAACTGAAACTGAACTGAACTAGAAAGAGAAGCGCTTTGGCAACCGGGAAGTGTGTGAGCTGTTTAGAAGTCAGTGTGCCTGGCTGTCCACAGGTTAGCATAACATTCTGTGCAGACAGTGGGGCAAGCATTGTGATGGCAATTCCAGTGTGCAAGAAAGGTATATGATTCAGGCAGCGTTTGATTTATCTGCTCAAATCCAAAGTTTTAGGTTTTTCCCCCTCTGCACATAATTGGGACAAGAACACATGCGACAATGAGCCGTACGCATTTTCACTCTGTCCACTGTGATCAGCAAGTTTCTATGTTAGGAAAGCGTAAGTGCATTGGAAAACGTTTTTTTTCCCAGAAACAGTGTTAATAATTTGAGTCCATATTAACGAGGACTGTGCTAATGATGAATGGCTGTGTACGTGAAAGTATGGTTAATTTTTTTAGTTCTGATGATGACACAAGCATTCAATCTGTGTTATTTTGAATACGAGGCTAAACAAGTACATTTATCTTGCAAATTATGAAGATGAGTAGCAGGATGTGTTTGTTGTATGGCACAGCAGTTTCTTGGTTGAAGAAAAGCGATTGGCTTTACTTGACTCCACTTAAAACAGCAGACTGCAAAATGAGCCCAGTAGAGCTGGTAAAGGTATGTTAGGAATATAGTCGAAGGAAAACAGCACCACTGCACATAGTAGCAATTCTTGCTGTGTTGTCCTCGTCCCTTAGCGCAGGTTAACATGCAAACTTACCGCCGGTTCACCTGACAGTACACTCGTATCAAGTTTTGTGAAATTTGTAGCAAACATCAACAGGACAGGAAGCACGGTGTACGCATATCTAGTGCATACTGTGCAGATAGCTTCCTGCCTCATCATAGCTTGGCCCCTCTATGTTTCTTACCCTTCAATACCCAGCCTCTATGGCCCTGTTTATGCCATTGTCAAGCGCTTCAAATCACCAAACACATTTTGTACTCGTGCCCTGCTAGATTGTTTTGGCCCATTAAGTTGTTTCATCCAAATTGGCAAGCTTTAAGAAACCATTGCAGCAATAGCCAACTTGCTCTTGTTCTTCACGACATGCACCTTGACTGCAATATCCACCTCGATGCTTTTCTTTTTGGCTTTGAAAAAGCATGTGATTCGCTTATTTATGTATGGCTTCTTTGTCGTGCTTTCACTTGTATCCAATAGCTCTAAACTGGATCCAAGCCAACCGTCGGCAGATTTCCCTTGCCAATTCTTAAGCATCCTACCTTTTCCTGCAGTCTTGGATGTCCCCCAAGGCACTGCCCTTGAGCCTCAGCGTTTTACTACCTACAATATGGCTTTCCCTTCAGTGTTTTGTTACATGCCTTCACTGATGGCTATATTAAGGGGTCTGTCATCTTGCAATAAATACCCATGTTTTAGTTCTCCAAAACAACATTTTGCATGCTCTAGTATGGCCTGTGTGTTATTCTTACTAAGAATGCACTCATATTTTTTTATTGTCAGCAAAACTACATTTTGCCTACCTATAAGACCTTACCGAGAAAGGTATAATCACCGGGTACTGATTGAAACACTCAGCCATTCACATGGCTCGCAATGTAGCATGGTTTCACCTCATAATGCTTGTACGCTCTCCCACAGCTTAGGATATTTACACCATAACATGTACGTACTTAGCATCACCGCCTTCCAAGTTACTTGCGTTCAGATTTCCTGTGTGGCATCACCTTGGGCGTTCTAATGGCGCATGGCACAAACCGAACTTAACTAAAATCCTAGAATGAGTTCAGACCTGAGCCCTTGTTTTATTTTCTCAGACTACTGTTGAAGCTCCAGTTTCATAGCACCAAAGGTGAATCTTCAAATTTCTTCCATGTCGTGCAGAAACTGCAGGGTTTTTTAACCTTTTACCGTCACATAACCAACTAATCCGATCTGACTCATGTTTACTTCTGCACTAGCCGCACTAGTACTGTTGTGCCCCAGTTAGCTCATGCCACTGCATTTCAAGATTGTTTTTTTGTTTTTGCCACTGAAGGCTGGAATGGCTTCCCACCTCACAAGGCTTACTAACCTCTTGTCCGTTGAGCTGTCCACTGCAGAAATCCACCCAGTAAATGATGATGTTCATTCACTGATTAAAGTGATTCCCCCAAGGCAGAGAATATTTGTATTAAGGAAGTAAATACTCATTAATTTCCACCCAAGTGCAGCCATAAGGCCACAAAGAAGAGCTACAAAGCTTTCCTTTGTAGCCGTATGGCTGTGCTTGGATGCTAACGGTTGATTACTTCTACACAAAGCTGGCCACTCAAGTATTGTGATTTAGTACTGATTAGGTATAATAAATGTTAAAATAAATTGTTTTAATGAAGTGCTTAGTCTCTCGCTCAGCTCAGCAAGCCAATGCAATGTTCTCTTACGCGTAAGAACTTTCCTCACAATCTATTTCAAGTAATACTGGGAAAGATTTACACAATAGTTTTGTCGGACGGCATACAATTGCATTTACGCTAACTTGCACACTGTGCACAAGCTAGGTCTAGCCAACTGAACCCTTGCACTCAAAACCTAAGCATGCATTATTGTACCTATCTAGGTCAGAATTTTTTTGGTTTCTCTCTCTTATCGTCTCTTCAGCTTAGAGACACACCGACTTCATAACATGGCTCAGTGAGAATGCTACGAATGCATGTTTATTTATGCATGTGACTTTTATATATTCAGGATAGTCTTAACAGAGCTGTCTGTTCATCTTGAACACAACAGCCTTCAACTTCAATTTTCTTAAAATCAGTTGCTGGGCGAGTTGGTACTTCATGCTAACATTCACAGCGCAAGACGAACACGGACACGAGGGGAGACACCACAAAGCGCCGACTTCAACAAAAGTTTATTGCTGTGCGAGCGACTATATATGGTGTACAGCGGACATGCGCAGCAACGAAAAGGTACAATCATTCATGAGCATCTGGTAGCGGCGCCACATCGCAAGCGAACACTTCATTTTCTGCACACGACAAAAAAAGGAAAAACCAAAAAGCTAAAAAACCTAAAAAGCAGTACGCGCACAAGAACGTCGAAGCCATAATACTCATTCCGAAATTCACAAGATATGACGCTCCTTATCACTTAACAGCAATGATGGAGTGCTGACACAGTGATCCCCCTTTTTTTTTGCAATCTCTGCAGCCTCAGCAATCTCCCTGGCTGTTTTGCTTATGTACTTGTGTGATGACCCCCATAATGCGCAGGTCCACACGGGACGGAGAGGCAAAGAGACACCGTATGGCTCAGTTTAAACAAACAGGTATATTCAATAATTACACATGATGAAGATTACACATCAGAGGCTGGGGCGTCCGAGCTTACGTGCCGACGACTTCATGGGGGCGATGGAGTGGCTCCGGAGTTGGGCTCGAGCGGTTGCTGGCAGAAGCTGCACGCCGTCGGGGCTTCGGCGCTGAAGGCCCTCTTGGCGAATGATGTCGTCCTGAGCGTGTATGCAGTAGAATTCAATAGTCGTCCGTTTCTTCGAGGATGGTTCCCAAACCCTTCCTCTAGTGTCGTTCGGCTTGGAAGATGAACAGGAGGCGAGCTTGTAGATGATGACAGCAGAGCATAATTTTACAAGAGAACAAACTTTGCACTACTTTACTCATCGACCGGGCAGGTTAGTGCCTAAGTAGCATCACATTTCATACTAAGCATGGAGCCCCAGCTCAGACTGGCCTGCATCCGTTTACATGTGCTTTTAAGCACTTGATTAACAAAGGACTAAGGGCGGTCATTTCCAGTGGCCCGCCCAAAGCATCAATTCTCCAATCCAAAATAACATGCGAGATGGGGACCACCCCTTGGGTGGGGCTTAGCCTCGAACCCAGAGTCTGTTAACAATACAAACTAAATAAACAACAAAAACGCCACCACTCTCTCTCAAGTGAGAGTATACACAGGCTCTCTCTTCGGAGCTAATTCACTAGCGCCTGTCTTTCCACATTCTTGGCGAGTACTGCCTGTCCGCCATGACAGGTGTCCGTCGCGGCCCTTCTGGGAAGCTGTGGGTGCCTTCCCGGCGATAGCCCACGACAAAGGGGGGGGGGGGGGGGAGGGAAAGAATGTCGTCTTCGCGGTATCGCATAGCGTCGGCTGTGGTACGGGCGCTCTGGCCCGCTGACAGCTCCCTTGTCCTGGAATGTGCCCGGAAATTGGGGAGGACAAAGCCTGTTTCCCCGGGGCGGCGGCGGGTCCGGTTGTTCTGGTCGTCACTCAAAGAGCATGGCTGGGTAATTGATGATGCCGCTGTCACGGGTCTCCGTCCACGCCGCGCCGTCGAACGTGGATCCCCGCAGCACACACGGAATGTCACACTCGCTCACCCTCCAGAAGAATGTTCTCCGAACATTTGAGTCCACGCAGCTCCCCTTGTCTTTCTGAATCGCCTCGCACAGTGCGTCCGACAAAACACTTTTCGCTGCACTCAACACCACTGCACAACACCATATGCCTCCGCTGTCAATACTGGCGTCTCCAGGGGCAGCACTGATCTTCTTTTACAGATAAACATGAAACTCAGCACCCAAGCCTCTCCTTTCTAGTCCAAACTGGACGAAATAAATTTACCACAGTTACAAAGGAGCTCCCACTGCTAGCACGATCACGGCACAGACAAAAATATAGATAACGAAAGGAAGTAGGGCAGGTTCTGCATGCGCTCCGCATGCTCTCCTGTGAAGGTGTTACTTAATGACAGAAAGGTTTAACTACCAACTCCGATAACTTAACACATAAGCACATAGCAATGTTATGAGCTGTGGCATTACACAATTCTAACCAGTTCAAAACTCCGCTCTGTTTACGCCATTAGTCCGACTTAGCTTTCCGATTTCGCAGCGGATATCGGTCTTCATGAGTCATACTAAGTAAGTCTGTACCCCTTTGTCTGCTTTGGGACTCGCGAGGGCTCGTGGCAGGAGCCTCTCCTGGCGTTATCTGCGCGGCAACCTCGCGTGCTTCTTCTAGCAATGCATGAAGTAACTCCGGTGGCATTCCGGCCGTCACCTCGGGCGCCTGCCGAACAAATGCAGGAGAGGGCGTTTCTTGCGAACTATCTGCGCGCTCCGCTTCACTTCTGTCCCCATCAAAATCCGCGCTTTCCCTTTCCTCATTTCGTGAATACTGAACCGGTGCCGACTTGAGGCGATTTGCGTGTATCCTTATCAAGCGCCGGTTCACGTCTCGGACTCTGAAGTTTACCGGAGAAAGCTTCTCGACAACCTCGCACGGTCCTCTCCACTTCGTCTGGAACTTACGAGCTAGCCCAATCTGCCTTTGGCAGTTTTCAATGTACACGCTGTCCCCCACATCAAACGGCGCGTCTCTAGCACTGCGATCGTGCACCTCCTTCCTGCGCTTCGCCGCTTTCTTTAAGGACTCCTTTGCGATGTCCCTTGCCACTTGCAAGCGCGATTCTAGCTCAACCTTATAGTCGTCCAGTGAAGCGTATGGGACACGACGGGGGCCCTCTGGCACTTCACTAGGCTGGTCCGGGTCTCGGCCGTAGAGAAGAAAGAATGGCGATTCGCCCGTGCTCTCGTGTGCTGCGGAATTGTAGGCAAACATTGCATACGGGAGCCACAAGTCCCAGTCCCGCTGGTCGCGCGAAACAAAATGCGACAGGAACCCGGCCACGGTTTGGTTCAGTCGCTCCACCGCGCCGTTGCAAGCCGGATGGTACGGTGTTGTCTGCTTCTTAGCGATCTTAAGCAGCTCGCAAACTCTCCTCATTAGCTGCGACACGAAGTTCGTTCCCCGATCTGTCAAGAGTTGCCTCGGGGGTCCATGTCGGAGCACGATCTGTTCGACAAATGCTCTTGCAACCGTGTCTGCCTTCTGATCTGGGAGTGCTACCGCTTCCGCGTATTTTGAAAGGTGGTCGACAAATACTAAAATGTACTTGTTTCCGGAAGTGGTCGTGGGCAATGGGCCCATTATGTCCATACCTGTCCGCTCGAAGGGAGCCGAAACCTCAGGGAACGGCTGAATTGGAGCTGGTCTTCGTCCCTTGGGTGTTTTTCTTTCGAGACAGGAATGACACTTCGCACAGTAGTCTCTAACATCCCGTCGCATGCCACTCCAAAAGTACAAACGCTCCACACGCCTGCGTGTCTTCGCTACGCCAAAATGACCGGCGCACGGCGCATCGTGAAACGCGCGAAGAACCCTTTCTGTCCACGACCGAGGTATGACGACTCTCTCCCAAGCGGTTTTCTCTGGTCTCCCTTTCCTGGTTGGCCTCGTGCGCCGACACAGGGTGCCGTCTTTGCCAATGAAATAACCTAGCTGTTCGGGCTGAGACGGTGCTCCCTCTAAGCTTTCGATTATTCGCTTCAGGTCAGGATCTTTGCACTGCTCTGTGCGTAATTCGGCGGGGTCGACTACGGGGACAAACTCATCTATAGCTGCCACGGCAGCTGTGCGGCTGAGTGCATCAGCATTCAGATGTGTCTTTCCTGACTTGTGCTCAACTTCAAAGCAGTATTCCTGCAGGTGTAGATTCCATCTAGCGAGTCGCGAGCTAGGGTCCCTGACACTCATCACCCATTTCAGAGGATGGCAGTCTGTGACTAGCTTGAATTTGCGGCCGTAAAGGTAGCATCTGAAGTGCTTTACTACCCAGACAACGGCGAGGCACTCCCTTTCCGTAGCTCCGTACTTTTGCTCTGTGGGGCTCAGCTGTCGGCTAGCAAAAGCAACGGGATGTTCTTTGCCCTCGATAACCTGAGATAGCACGGCACCAACTGCGAACTTTGACGCATCTGTGGCCATAACGAAGGGCAAACTAAAATCCGGGTGGCGCAACAGCGGTGCACTCATTAGCTTCCTTTTTAGGGCCCCAAAAGCATTCTCCGCGTTTTCGTCCCAGCGAAAGGCGACATTTTTGGCTGTTAAGGCGGTGAGCGGCTTAGCGAGCTTGGCGAACTCCTCTATATGCCTTCGGTAGTAACCGATCAGGCCGAGAAACTGCCGGACCTGGCGGACGCTAGTCGGGGATGGAAAATCCGAGACACACCTTAGTTTCTCAGGGTCCGGTCGCACGCCGTCAGCTGAAACAACGTGCCCGAGGTATTTCACCTCGTTTTTGAGGAATTGGCACTTAGAGGGCTTCAGCTTGAGACCCGCTGCTCTTAGTCGCACCAAAACCTGCTCAATATCGCGCAAATGGTTATCAAAACTGTCACTGTATATGATAATGTCATCCATATACACGAAGCACAGCCTCCCCAGAAGACCTGCCAGGATAACATCAGCGGTTCTCTGCCAGACAGCAGGGCTGTTGGCCAGACCCATCGGCATTCTTTTCCATTCATAGTGCCCTGAGGGCGTGTTGAATGCCGTTTTCTCGGCATCTGCCGGATCCATTGCTATCTGCCAGAATCCCGCCGCCATGTCCACTACCGTGAAGTACCTGGCAGAGCCCAGCTGAGAAAGCGTCTCCTGTATATTGGGGATGGGGTATGGATCGATGCGAGTTACGGCATTTAGTTTGCGGTAGTCCACTACCAATCGATACGAGCCATCTGGCTTTTCCACCAATAGTGCTGGTGCTCCCCAGGGTGACTTTGAGTGTTCGACAATGCCGCGATCAATCAGGTCCTGCACCTGCCGCTCCATCTCCTCACGTTGGGAGTAAGGAATCCTGTACGCACGCTGGTAAACGGGCGATGAAGTGCCGGTTTCTATCCTGTGCTTTATAACGCCACAGCAGCCCAAATCCAGGTTGGACGCGGCGAATACCTCCGAGTAGTCGTTCAGCAAACCAGCCAGAGCCTCCCTCTCCCTGGATTTTACGTGAGAAAGATCGAACGACACCTTTGGAGCAGCCGAAGGACTAGCATGCTCTACAGTTGCGAGTACCGTATCGGTGGGCTCACGTTGCTCTATCGCAGAGGTGAAGAAAGCCAATGTTTTGTTCTTGGGAAGGCTCAGTGGCTGCTGGCTACAGTTAACCACCCGTAGGGGCACTCTGTGGGCGTCATTAACTGTCACGAGGCACGCGGCTGCCTTCAGGACATTGCTGAGAGAGTCGACCGGCTCAAGCACTCCCACGGCGCCGCTCTCTACATCTGAAGGCACAAACGCGTAAAAAATGTGCTCCGACCAAGGAAGGACGACCGCCTCCTCGACCAGCCGGACGGCAACCCGCGAATATACCTTCTCCAATGATCCCACTGTTTGACGGGTGTCAATATCGGTAACGCGAATCTCAGCCCCTCTCCTGTTCAAAAACGGAACTTTTGAGCCGCCCGCATTAACCTCTTCCTCAGAGAATGAGACTACTACCTTCCCTTTTCTCAAAAAATCCTGCCCTAATATACCTGACACTCCGTTTGGCAGAGACACCGTGTCCGGGCATACGTAGCAGGGGTGCTCCAATGCAATTCCGCCGAGAGAGAAGTGTAACCGGTAGAGTCCACTTATGCCAAGAGGATCCCCCGTTATGCCTACAAATTTGGTTGCCATACCACCAGACGCTTCCAACACCTCGCGGTCCCCCTTCCTTCGAAGCGTGTTAAAACTGCTCTCCTTAAGCAATGTCACCTTTGACCCCGTATCTATCAACAATTCCATACAACAACCATTTAACTTGCAACGCACAACAGGGCATGCCTCGTCGGCCACACAAACTACCACCACCTCATCATCCACTGCTCCCTCCCCACGCTCCTCAGGCTGGGGAGGACTAACTAGTTTTTTGTCTCGGTATCTGGAGCCCCGCTGTAGGCTTGCTTAGGGCGTGTCTCGCCTGCTTCTCTTTGTGGCTCCCCACGGCGCACGTTTTGGCAGAACCTGGCGATGTGTCCGCGACCCTGGCAAGCGAAGCATACGATTTCTTCAAACTCTCGCATACCGCGCCTGTAGCTTTGTGGCGGTCTCCGGTTTCCAGCGAATGAGCGCTGTTGAGCGCGCGCTTCAACCTGGTGTTCTACCTGCTGAGATAGCAGCTGTTCTAAGCGATCTAATCGCTCTGTCAAGAGAGCAACCTCAGGGTTCAGCACCGCTCTCTCTATGACGCGTACTCTCGCTGCGGCTGTCGTTAACGCCTCATTTCGTTCCTCATCCAATGCGGCCTCCACGGCTTGGTCGAAATTGCTCGGCTTGCGCGAGAGCACGAACCGGCGCACGGGGTCTTGCAGACCAGCCATGAACAAAGCGGTCATTTCCTCTTTAAGTAGTTCCTCCGCGTATTTCTTCCTTAGCTGGTCTCCTTCCTCCTCCCTGCTTAACGTATCGCGTGCTAGGCGCTGAAGCCGCGACGCAAATGTTCGCACGTCCTCCCCTACCTTCTGTTCGGCGTCACGGAACCTCTGTACCCGCACGTGACCTGGTTCAGTGTCGAAATGCTCAAACGCGAGCTTCTTAAATTCCGCAAATGATTTTGTGGATTTTACTTTTTCGTCTCGCCATGCAAAATCATGAGCAGCTCCTGCCATCTTACACCTCGCCATTCCCAGCATTTGAGCATCGGACCATCCCCCCATTTTCCCAATCTCTTCTAGCATGGAAAAGAAATCGCAGATTGGAACCCCTGTCTTATCTCCCGTAAACGTCGGAATGACGCTTTCTAATGCCAGCATGCTTGCTCCGAGCGACGGCTGTGCGAAATCGCAGATTGGAACCCCTGTCTTATCTCCCGTAAACGTCGGAATGACGCTTCCTAATGCCAGCATGCTTGCTCCGAGCGACGGCTGTGGAGTGGGAGCTCCCTCAGATACAGTCATTTTTTTTTTTCAAGCCCTCCAGTGCCTCAAGCCTCTCAAATGGGGGTAAAAGTCCCACAATCAGTCCCGTGATTCCCTTTTGATTACAATTTTGAAGTCATGAATGTCACAGCATTCAGAGGACATTTGCTTTTGAGACCCCACTTCTGACACCAGTGTGATGACCCCCATAATGCGCAGGTCCACACGGGACGGAGAGGCAAAGAGACACCGTATGGCTCAGTTTAAACAAACAGGTATATTCAATAATTACACATGATGAAGATTATACATCAGAGGCTGGGGCGTCCGAGCTTACGTGCCGACGACTTCATGGGGGCGATGGAGTGGCTCCGGAGTTGGGCTCGAGCGGTTGCTGGCAGAAGCTGCACGCCGTCGGGGCTTCGGCGCTGAAGGCCCTCTTGGCGAATGATGTCGTCCTGAGCGTGTATGCAGTAGAATTCAATAGTCGTCCGTTTCTTCGAGGATGGTTCCCAAACCCTTCCTCTAGTGTCGTTCGGCTTGGAAGATGAACAGGAGGCGAGCTTGTAGATGATGACAGCAGAGCATAATTTTACAAGAGAACAAACTTTGCACTACTTTACTCATCGACCGGGCAGGTTAGTGCCTAAGTAGCATCACATTTCATACTAAGCATGGAGCCCCAGCTCAGACTGGCCTGCATCCGTTTACATGTGCTTTTAAGCACTTGATTAACAAAGGACTAAGGGCGGTCATTTCCAGTGGCCCGCCCAAAGCATCAATTCTCCAATCCAAAATAACATGCGAGATGGGGACCACCCCTTGGGTGGGGCTTAGCCTCGAACCCAGAGTCTGTTAACAATACAAACTAAATAAACAACAAAAACGCCACCACTCTCTCTCAAGTGAGAGTATACACAGGCTCTCTCTTCGGAGCTAATTCACTAGCGCCTGTCTTTCCACATTCTTGGCGAGTACTGCCTGTCCGCCATGACAGGTGTCCGTCGCGGCCCTTCTGGGAAGCTGTGGGTGCCTTCCCGGCGATAGCCCACGACAAAGGGGGGGGAGGGAAAGAATGTCGTCTTCGCGGTATCGCATAGCGTCGGCTGTGGTACGGGCGCTCTGGCCCGCTGACAGCTCCCTTGTCCTGGAATGTGCCCGGAAATTGGGGAGGACAAAGCCTGTTTCCCCGGGGCGGCGGCGGGTCCGGTTGTTCTGGTCGTCACTCAAAGAGCATGGCTGGGTAATTGATGATGCCGCTGTCACGGGTCTCCGTCCACGCCGCGCCGTCGAACGTGGATCCCCGCAGCACACACGGAATGTCACACTTGTGAAGGATGGTGGTTCCTCCCAAAGAAGGACCACGTTCCATGCAATGTTGGCAATCACGGCAGTGTATGCCGAGATGACGAGATGCCCCGATGAAGCTGTTGTTATGTTCCATGAGCCTCTCGTTGAGGCACCTGCCTGTTTGGCCAATGTAGGCTCGTCCGCAGGGCAATGGAATCGAGTACACCACGTTTCTCGCGCACTTCACAAATGGCTGCCTGTGCCTAACAGCGCAGGAGTTGCTGACAGAGACGGCGGAATTCACCTTTTTGCATAGTTTAGAGAGTTTCTCAGGTGCGGAAAAGACCACATGAACTCCTGCTCTTTTTCCTGTTTTTTTGAGCTGGTGGGCGATGGTGTGCATGTACGGCAATACCGTCATATTCTTTCTCCAATCTCTGTCAGCTCCGTCCTGGTTACGAACCACTTCCCTGCTCTCTTTGAGCAAGCTCTCTGCAACCGCTAACAAGAGTGTGCTTGGATAGCCAGAGCTGTTCAACCTGGTCACCTGGTTAAGGAACGCAGACTCCAGTCTATGCTCGCACGATTTCTCGAGAGCACTGCAAAAGCATGACTTAACAATCGCACGTTTCACTAGTTTTGAGTGGGCTGAACCAAAATGGGCTGAACCAGCTCAAAAAAATAGGAAAAAGAGCAGGAGTTCATGTGGTCTTTTCCGCACCTGAGAAACTCTCTAAACTATGCAAAAAGGTGAATTCCGCCGTCTCTGTCAGCAACTCCTGCGCTGTTAGGCACAGGCAGCCATTTGTGAAGTGCGCGAGAAACGTGGTGTACTCGATTCCATTGCCCTGCGGACGAGCCTACATTGGCCAAACAGGCAGGTGCCTCAACGAGAGGCTCATGGAACATAACAACAGCTTCATCGGGGCATCTCGTCATCTCGGCATACACTGCCGTGATTGCCAACATTGCATGGAACGTGGTCCTTCTTTGGGAGGAACCACCATCCTTCACAAGTACATAAGCAAAACAGCCAGGGAGATTGCTGAGGCTGCAGAGATTGCAAAAAAAAGGGATCACTGTGTCAGCACTCCATCATTGCTGTTAAGTGATAAGGAGCGTCATATCTTGCGAATTTCGGAATGAGTATTACGGCTTCGACGTTCTTGTGCGCGTACTGCTTTTTAGGTTTTTAGCTTTTTGTTTTTTCCTTTTTTTGTCGTGTGCAGAAAATGTTGTGTTCGCTTGCGATGTGGCGCCGCTACCAGATGCTCATGAATGATTGTACCTTTTCGTTGCTGCGCATGTCCGCTGTAAACCATATATAGTCGCTCGCACAGCAATAAACTTTTGTTGAAGTCGGCGCTTTGTGGTGTCTCCCCTCGTGTCCGTGTTCGTCTTGCGCTGTGAATGTTAGCAACTTCAATTTGCAGCAAAGAGACAAAAGCAAAGACGAAAGTCATCACTGCTTTTCTGTTTTTTTTTTCAGCTTTCTTCAGCCTAACTTCAAAATCGGTATTTTCCAAGTTTCTAATGCCTATCCATGCCTCAATTAATTTCTTTCTTTGAAAACCAGACTGGCAGTGACATAGGTATATTTTGATGAAAATGTTGATTGTCGGCAACTAATACCACACTCTAAAATTGAACATATGTTGAGTGGTAAAAACATCAGTTAACAGTAAGCAATGCTCACTTTTGTTAGCTACATTGTGAACCGGTCACCTTTACATTCAATCAGTCTACATTTTACTGTGTCCTTCGTTCCGGTGTCGTTTTCTTAGTGTGTAGCGCGTTATTCAAACCAAAATGTACAACCAACTAGCCCACATTGCTGCCTTGCATACATTTTACTAATGAGTGAAAATAACTCTTAAACATTGCTTTAAAGTTGTATCAGAGAACATACGCATATATGCCTGTCACGTACTTAAATGGCTCAATTTTATTTCGTTTTATTGTGCAATATCATAGACTTCATACTGGAAATCCACGTTTACAAATTCTGCTTGAGATGTTGGTGTTTGCTCGAGATAACTAGATTATAGGGTCATTGAATCCTGTTTCCCTGACTGTACAAAGTATTCTTTCCCAGCCTAAGCCAGGAGCCATTGCAATGTAAACCCTCCAAATTGGTTCTTGCATTTCCTCTACCTGTAATCCACTTTATTGGCTCCCACATCTCATTATGTTTATAGTAATAGAAAGACATGTGTAGACTTTTATGCAATACAAAAGCACCCACTTTGTTTTCCACTCACAGCGACATTAGAGAATGCTTTGGAGTTGCACAGAGTATATGTCAGTTTATTTTGTACATGTCAACAATGACATGGCCTTCAGCAGAACTTCCCATACTTGTTTTCAATGCTGTAGTCAGACTTGTGCAACGGCAATATCAGCTCATGAAGATATGCTAAAGGACTACCTGATGGCCCGCTGTCTCTGTGGAGAACAAAGCGCCTTGCACTACAGCCAAGTGATGCATATCTAAGCCCCTTGGCAGCCACAAAGTGCTATTTCTATTTTGGCTTTAATAATGGACTGAAAACAACAAAAATCAGTCACTATTATTACTTTGTCAATGTTCTGTAACATGTAGAATTGCTTTAATTAGAACTGAATTTACCTCTTTCAAACAACTGGAAAAATCATAATTTCTCATGTGCATTTGCATTTGTGTTTGACAGCAGTGCGCTAAAATGTGAATTTTAATGCATACACAATTCAGACACACACACAAGCTATATATTGAATAGATAAGCATGTCTTTTCCATTAGCAGTCAGCTGACTGTAGGTAGTTGGGGGGGAAGGTTGTTTACATATTAAAATGACAACAACTGTGCAAAATACAGGCCAACAGTCAGCCGATTCGGTCTCCCAAAACCATGTCATCGTGATGTCTGGCTGTATGTCACACTGCGCCGACGAAAACAGTCGGCCGACTGTCGGCGGCGGCGCGACGTCTCCGATAAAGGGGCGCTCACATTAGCGGGAAAACGCGCAACGCCGGGCGTTTCCCGCGTGCCGCTTCCCGCCCAAGCCGGTTTTTCTCCCGCGGACAGCCTGCTCTCCCGTCCCGCGGAGCGATGGGTTCGGTACCTATTTTTCCCGTGCCGGTGACAGAACAGCCAATGGGCGCCGACCGTGAACCGTGACGTCGGTCCCAGTTCAGTGACCCCGTCGGCGGAGGCGGAGGCTGCGCGCGTCCGGCCGGCCGGCCCCGGCCGGCCGGGGCACTCGGCGGCTGCTTTGCCAGGGCGACGGGAGGGGAGCTAGTAGGGTGCGCTTTCCAGTCTTCTCTAGTGTCACGTGACTATCCCCTTCTCTTTCTGCTCGTTCGGGTCCTCCCTCAGCGCCTCCTCTCTCCACATTCCAAGACAACCGCAGCGAGAAAACGCGCGTAGTGTGAGCGTCATTCCGAGGAGCTGCGAGGCAGCGTCGACGTTGACGCTGTGCCGGCGCGGGAAGCTTCCCGCTAGTGTGAGCGCGCCTTTAGACTGCAGTTGGCCGATGGTTAGCCAACTCCCATGTCACACTAGCGACACAACGTGCGAGACCTCCCGCCGACTTGGCCCTTTCTCGTTCTTACTCTTCTTTTGTCATTTCCTGCTATGCGAAATTCATGGGCCGAGACGCTTCATATTTAACTGTTTTAAATAAATCCAACCATAGTAAAACAAACTCTTAACACTCGCGATTATGAACCTAGATTGAGTGCAGCCCAGCACTGAGCGGCACTTATTGCTGGGTCAGAAAGGCATGGCTCGAAAAATAAATCCAGTCGCTCGCGGGTAAACAAGATGGGATAGATTATTTAAAACTAAAATAATAAAAAGAGAAAAAATTTTCGACCACGCGGATTCGAAATACGAACCTCTGGAATGCGAAGCTACTGCTATACCCACGACGCCATGGAGAACGCAGCATTTCGTTGTTTTCAGAGGTGCTGATAAGAAGCACTCAGCAATGTGACACTCGACAGAAGTAAAAAGCAGGCGACCCATGTGCGTAAACGCGGCCGGCGCGCTGCACCGGTCGCTGCTTGCGAATCGCAGCCCCACTGCAAGCAGGGACACACAGAGCAGCAAGCATCGCTGCGCCGCTCGACTCAAGCACTCGAGCTCAAAGCGTACGCTTTGACACTCGCAGCGCATCTGATTACTGCTTGACTTGGTGTTGAAGTTCGCACCATAAAAGGCAAAATAGCCATATTATCTGAAAGACCGCCCGCGGTACACGAGCAGCGAAAAAGCATGCTTGCGCTAGTAGCGAGATTTCGGCAACGGCACCGCCTGCGGTTGCGCCAGGCGACGAACTGCGCTGCTGCCTGGCGCAGCGGAAGCCGCTTCGCGAGTAGCCTGCGCTATAATATATCTTAATATCGCTTTGCTGTTAACAGTATAATCTCACCATAAACTAAAATTATGGTCAATTTCCGCGACACCTTCGGCTGCGGAGCAGCGGGCCGCTGTGGGCGACAGGCGAGCCGGACCGCAACGGCGGGCCAGCGGCAGCTTGCGAGGCGATTCTCGCGAGAAATTTTGCTCGTATCAGAGTTGTTGCTTTTACCAGCAACTCGGTGTTGATCGACGATCCTCAGGAATGATACATTTGGCACATTTCTCTGTCTCAGCGTTTATTGCTTACGTCAAAAACAATCTTAAGCTGATTTTTATTACGGCGGCGGACGGGATCCAGTCTGGCCTGCGGCGAGCAGGCTCGGTTTACTTCACGTTCGCACCAAAAAATACAAAACAGCCATGCTATCAGAAAGGCCGCCTGCTATATTCGAGCAACGACAGCCTGCCTGCGCAACAGCCGCGCTTGTCAACGACGCCGCCTGCGGGAGCGCCAGTGCGACGAACTGCGCTGCTTCCCGGCTGCCGTGCTCGTCGCTAAGCCTAGCTGGTTTCGCGTCGATGCCGCAGTTCAGGGCGCGTTGCGCCGTAATAAAGAAACTTCTCTAGTCATCATTTTACTGCCAACCGGTCCCATAATGAAATAAAGTTATGCTCGACTTCCGCGACGCCTTCAGCAGCGGATCTAGCAGACGTCAGCGAGCCGCACGAAGCAGCAGCAGCAGCAGGCGGCTGAAATTTGCTTGTATCGTAGTTATCACTTCAACCGGCACCTTGGCATTGGCCAACGATCCTCAGTAATGATACTTTTTGGACATTCATCTATCTCAGAGCTTGTTATGAACTTAAACAAACAGCACTAAAGCGGAATCGTGTTCGTGTCTGGTGAATGTTTTAGCTCGGCGACCGATCTCGCGTCGGCATGGTCGGCGTCGCGGGCGTCAAAGCACGTCACACTACGAAGACATCTGGTCGTCGGACGCGTTGGTGCCGTTGTCGGCCTAGTGTGGCAGCTTGGTCTGCCACAGGCACGGTCTGCCGACCCGGTCGCCCGATCATCGATGTCGTTGTCGTGTCTGCATCGGCATCGTGTCGGGCTAGTCTGACAGGCCCCTTAGGAAAGGCTCCAAGTGCCACTATTTTTTTCTGTTAGCAGTTCAAAAACACTGCAGTGTGCAATTTTGAATAATTGACTAAAAATGTTAAGTATGTAATCTCAACTATTTGAAAAATGTGATTATCCCGGTTATAATTACGGTCGGTTGATAGCAGCCTGTACTGTGCCCTGACCCTATCGAGAATTCGCAATAAGAATCGCGACGTTGTTCTGAAATCCTGAGGGTAGCCTAACTTTCAGAGGAGGTAGCCTTCTGTTATTTTGGCAAATCGTCGACCGTTGTGAAAACATCGCGATCGAACGAGGAGGAGTTCGCGATAGCGATGTGACGAGTTTTTCGGTCTCTTGGAGATAAATGGTCCTTCGCACACATATCACAGCCGACCACGATCGTACCTTCAACGAAAATCCTGCGGCAAAAAAAAGCGTTGACGGAACGGATGTCTCGAGTAAGGCGCAATTAATACGGGCTATTCCTACTGCAACATATCTGCGTGTTTTTCTCCAAGCATGCATGCCTGTACCGCCGCACGCGATTAGACGACAGGCACTGCCGGGCGCGCCAATCGGATTTCTGGGACCATCCGCCTCGCTCGCAAGCGCCAAAGTGATCGTACAACACCTTTCCGCTACACGTCCGCCTGGCGGCCGAAAACTGGCGGACCGCTCGCGAAGTGGACCTGGCGGAAGCCGCTCCGAAACGATCGTACGACGGTCCTTAGGCGTTCGATTCAACTCCTACACCAGTTACGGACACAAATGGAATGAGTTAACACTCATTCTGCGGGAGGATGTGTTTCCTAGACGAGACCGAAGAACGCGCTCCTGTGTGGTACGCTTGCCAGGTGGCACGACAGTAAGGCGTCCGATTCAACTGCTACACCCGTTAGAGGCACAAAAGGAATGAGTTAACACTCATTCGACGGGGAGGATGTGTTTCCTAGACGAGACGGAAGAACGCACTCCTGTGTGATACGCTTGCCAGGTGGCACGACAGTTAGGAATCCGATCCAACTCCTAAACCCGTTAGGGACACAAAAGGAATGAGTTAACACTCATTCAGGGGGAGGACGTGTTTCCTTGTCGCGATGGAAGAACGCTCTCCTGTCTGATACGCTTGCCAGGTGGCACGACAGTAAGGCGTCCGATTCAACTGCTACACCCGTTAGAGGCACAAAAGGAATGAGTTAACACTCATTCGACGGGGAGGATGTGTTTCCTAGACGAGACAGAAGAACGCACTCCTGTGTGATACGCTTGCCAGGTGGCACGACAGTTAGGAATCCGATCCAACTCCTAAACCCGTTAGGGACACAAAAGGAATGAGTTAACACTCATTCAGGGGGAGGACGTGTTTCTTTGTCGCGATGGAAGAACGCGCTCCTGTCTGATACGCTTGCCAGGTGGCACGACAGTAAGGCGTCCGATCAAACTCCTACACCCGTTAGGCACAAAAGAAATGAGTAAACACTCATTCGGGGGAAGGATGTGTTTTGTTTCCTTGACGAGACGAAACGCGCTCCTGTGTGATACGCTTGCCAGATATCACGACAGTAAGGCGTCCGATTCAACTCCTACACCGATTAGAGGCACAAAAAGAATGAGTTAACACTCATTCGGCGGGGAGGATGTGTTTTCTAGACGAGACGGAACAATCCGCTCTTGCGTGATACGCTTGCCAGGTGGGACGACAGTTACGCGTCCGATTCAACTCCTGCACCCGTTAGAGGTACAAAAGGAATGAGTTAACACCCATTCGGCGGGGAGGGTGTGTAACCTAGACGAGACGGACGAACGCGCTCCTGTGTGATACGCTTGCCAGGTGGGACGACACAGTCAGGCGTCTGATTAAACTCCTACACCCGTAAAAGGCACAAAAGGAATGAGTTAACACTCATTCTGGGGGATGATGTGTTTCCTTGACGAGACGGGAGATCGCGCTCCTGTGTGTTACGCTTGAAAGGTGGCACGACAGTATGGCGTCCGATTCAACTGCTACACCCGTTAGGCACAAAAGGAATGAGTTAAGACTCATTCGGGGGGAGGATGTGTTTCCTTGACGAGACGGAAGAACGCGCCTCTGTGTGATACGCTTGCCAGGTGGCATGACAGTAAGGCGTCCGATTCAACTCTTACACACGTTAGAGGCACACAAGGAATGAGTTAACACTTAATCGACGGGGCGGATGTGTTTCCTTGACGAGACGGAACAACGAGCTCTTGTGGGATACGCTTGGCAGGTGGCACGACAGTAAGCCGTCCGATTCAACTCCTACACCCGTAAGAGGTACCAAAGGAATGAGTTAACACTCTTTCGGCAGGGAAGATGTGTTTCCTTGAAGAGACAGAAGAACGCGCTGTTGTGTGATACGCTTGCAAGTTGGCACGACAATAAGCCGTCCGATTGAACTCCTACACCCGTTAGAGGCACAAAAAGAATGAGTTAACACTTATTCAGCGGGGAGGACGTGTTTCCTAGACGAGACGGAAGAACGCGCTCCTGTGCTATACACTTGCCAGGTGGCGTCCGATTCAACTACTACACCCGTTGGAGGCACGAAAGGAATGAGTTAACACTCATTATAGGGGAGGATGTGTTTCCTTGACGAGACGGGAGATCGCGCTCCTGTGTGTTAAGCTCGAAAGGTGGCACGACACTAAGGCGTCCGATTCAACTCCTACACCCGTAAGAGGAACCAAAGGAATGAGTTAACACTCATTCGGCGGGGAGGATGTGTTTCCTTGACGAGACGGAAGAACGCGCTCTTGTGTGATACGCTTGCAAGTCAGCACGACAGTAAGGCGTCCGATTAAACTTCTACACCCTTTAAAGGCACAAAAGGAGTGAGTTAACACTCATTCGGCGGGGAGGATGTGTTTCCTAGACGAGACGGAAGAACGCGCTCCTAGGAGTGCGGTACGCTTGGCAGGTGGCACGACAGTAAGCCGTCCGATTCAACTTCTACACCCGTTAGAGGCACAAAAGAAATGAGTTAAAGGGAAGCTGAAGCACTTTTCGAAAGATAAGAGCTCCCTTCATTATTTTATAGCTTTTAGCCCGCTGAAAAAAGAATGTTTCATTCAAAACGAGCGGAAATAAACGCAAAAAGCTGTTATTTAGAAGAAAAGACGCCTCATCGCGTCAGGGCGCAGAGCGAACGCCGCTCTTGCCCGCGATTGTGCGGGATGGTCGTGACGTCATCTACGGGTATCTCCGGCCGACACCGACGGCGTTGCTGCGTAGCGTGTTGCTTCAGCTTGTTTTTTGAGGACTATGTTTTGGAAATAGTGGATAATTCAAGCAGTGCTGAACAGTTTGGACTCTCACCATGCATGTTCGAGCCATCAGCAGCTTCAGAAAACGGCGGACCAACGACGCCGCGGAGTGCGCCGGAAGCGAAAGTCAAGTCGCGACATTTTCACGTGTTAGAATCTCGACTGTATGGATGGGTGGATGACATCTTTTATTTCCACCGGTAATAAAGACCCCTTACTACTCACCGTCCCCGGCACGCAGGCCTGGAGGGCGGGGCCCGCAGCCCCCGTGACTAAAGGCTTACAAGAGATTTTGCCTCTTCGCGGCCTCAGCCGCCAGGCGGATTAGCTTGTTTCTGGCGAGCGTGTCATTTGCTGCGCAGCAGGGCTTCCCAGCATTCTTTTCTATCAATACCTTCGTCGACTGCGGCGTAGTCGGCGCATTCCCATATTCTGTACTGCCGGGTAACCGTGGAACCGCCGGACTGTCGGAACCTGGACGAGCGCGCGTAAACCTATTCCGAAATAATTGAGAACTATAGACTAAACAGAAAACTTGTGCCACCGCCGGATAAGAAGCTAATAGAGAAACGACCACAAGGCGGCGCCTGCAAGCCGGAAATTTCGTTTACCCAGTATGGGCCTTTCACGTCCTACCAGGAGAACACGGAAACGAAATCTCGATTGATACGTATGTTTTGCGTAGGTGCATGCGTGTACATATCTTTTGTGTTGGTGCATGTGCAAGAGGCAGTAAGAAAAAAGGAAATTGCACCGAAGCGTTGTTGTGTACCGCTGCTGAATAAAAAATCCTGACCGCCAACTTCTTGTAACGCCTGTAAACATGGTATAATTCAGATCACCGGCACGCTTACACGATTCACGCGAGGTAAACATTTGTTTGTTCGTTTATTTATAGTTACTTGCATAATTACTCCCGAAGGCCTTCTAGAACTGCAAAAGAATGTCAAAATGGATGAATTGGAGTGGGTTCACTGCTGTATCGCAGCGCGAAGAAACGAGGCGACCGGGAGGAAGATCTCTAGTGCGCTATTCCTTCTATCGCATGTTCGGGCTATAGTTCAACCCCGGAACTTCTGCACTTGCATGATGAACACGCTTTAGAACAATAATTATGGCTGCGTTGCGGAGCTCGCAGTTCTGCTCATCCAAACCAGTGTGCTGCGAGATATAGCTGCTGCTGTTGCGTATCGAGATAACCAGCAGAATTACTAGTGGATTACATTCATGTATGCGTAACGCGGCTCGAAAACTTTGCCGTTCTGACTCATGGACAAATTTGCATGAATTCTGGCCCCATTATCGATTGCCAGCCATGACCAACCACTCATGAATGCTGTTCGCAATTGCTCAAGTATACTAGGCTTATATATAATAGGTTTTTTGTTCAGTTAGATGCAGCTGCATGTGCTGCGCGCAGATGAAAGGCTACGAAAATTGCATGTGCTGCCAGGAGGTACAAGCAATCAGGAAAAGCAAAAAGGCACGCAGTGAGTAGCGAGCTCAAAAGAGTTCAAGAATGTGTGCCTCAAAGACCGTGCTGGAAGTGGCCTTAGATCAGCATTGATTTTAACCAGCTGGAAAAGACAAAGAGTTTACAAACTGGTAAGAAAGTAATATAACGAAAAGAGAAGTATTGATGCACATATTTTGTGGCGCATGCTGCGCACCACCAATTAATTGTCTGGTTAACGTGGACGAGGCTGCGGGAGAACAACCAACGGATTCTACCAAGCTGTGAGCTGAGCGCTGTTCGAATGAAGTACCATGCCAAAACTGGTTTATATACAGGCTTCAAGCATTACACAGAACGCCTGAACCAGAGAAACTAAACGCCACTGGCAGTAGGCCACGTTGATCTGTGGTTCGCCAAAGCGCGGGCCGCAGCGAAGCAAGCGCGGCCGGACGGCCGAACGACACTCCGTGAATGGCGTCACTTCCGCCAGTTCTCCCTCTCTGCCGTCCCTCCACCCGGCGCTTCCGGAAGCGACGTGGGCGTGCCGTTGGCGGGTTTTTAAGAAGCGATTGCACCTCTTTCGCGGACAGAATCGGGAAAAAATTTACACACATGATTTTAAAAGTCATTTCTACCCAACCACAGCGTTTCATGCGATTTGAAAACCGTTTCAGCTTCCCTTTAACACTCATTCGTTGGCGCGGATGTGTTTCCTAGACGAGACGGAAGAACGCGCTCCTGTGTGATGCGCTTGCCAGGTGGCACGACAGTAAGGCGTCCGATTCAACTCCTACACTTATTAGAGGCACAAAAAGAATGAGCTAAAACTCATTTGGCGGGGAGGATGTGTTTCCGTGACGAGACGGAAGAACGCGCTCTTGTGTGATACGCTTGCCAGGTGGCACGATAGTAAGGCATCGGATTCAACTGCTACACCCGTTAGAGGCACAAAAGGAATAAGTTAATACTCATTCGGCGGGGAGGATGTGTTTCCGTGACGAGACGGAAGAACGCGCTCTTTTGTTATGCGCTTGCCAGGTGGCACGACAGTTAGGGGTCCGATTTAACTCCTACACCCGTTAGTTGCACAAAAGGAATGACTTAACACTCATTGCGGGGAGGATGTGTTTCCTTGACGAGACGGAAGAACGCGCTCCTTTGTGATACGCTTGCCAGGTAGCACGACAGTAAGGCGTCCGATTCAACTTCTATACCCGTTAGAGGTACAAAATGAATAGTTAACACTCATTCGGCCCGGAGGATGTGTTTCCTTGGCGAGACGAAAGAACGCGCTCCTGTGCGATACGCTTGCCAGGTGGCACGACGTTAAGGCGTCCGATTCAACTGCTACACCCGTTGGAGGCACAAAAAGAACGAGTTAACACTCATTCGACGGAGAGGATGCGCTTCTTGGACGAGACGGAAGATCGCGCTCCTGTGTGATAAGCTTGCCAGGAGGCACGACAGTAAGGCGTCCGATTCAAGTCCTACACCCGTTAGAGGCACGAAAGGAATGATTTAACACTCAATCGGCGGGGAGGATGTGTTTCCTAGACGAGACGGAAGAACGCGCTCTGTGATACGCTTGCCACGTGGCACGACAGTAAGGCGCCCGATTCAACTCCTACTCCCATTAGAGGCACAAAAGGAATGAGTTAACACTCATTCGGCGGGGAGGATGTGTTTCCTTGGCGGGACGGAAGAACGCGCTGTTGTGTGATACGCTTGCCAGGTGGCACGACAGTAAGGCGTCCGATTCAACTCCTACACCCGTTAGAAGCATAAAAGGAATGAGTTAACACTCATTCGCCGTGGAGGATGTTAAATATATTGAGACAGTGAGGACCCCACCCCGGGATGTCTTCACGGCACATTGCGAGCCGCCCACCGTATCTGAGGGAATAACTCCGCGGCCTCTTCCAAAAGCAGTTGGTAAGCGCCCGTTAGTCCATCCGACGGTAAGCGGTGTAGACCGGAGCACAATTACTAGCATACTGGAGAGGAAAAACTCACAGCAAGGTACAGTTTTGGAAAGTGCAAAGTGGCACAGGAAACGCACACACGACGAAACGCTTATTTTGCAGAAAAGACTGGAGTATAAAAGCACGCCATGGGATACCAAGCGCTATGAATATAGCAAGGGCAGTGATTTTTACTGACGTGAGTTGCGAGTTCGGAATAATTTCTGGAAAAAACCCCGCCCTGATGCTGTGTGTCGATGCTACGTTTTGTTTCCACATTTGTGGACACAGAAGCGGCTTAGATGCTGCGAGGCAGTAAATGCACAAAATATTCAAACATCGTTCCGTGTTCGTTAGAATTGAATTCCCGAGCATATATGTTGGTTATTTGTTGAACTTCCGGTTCCTATTCTCCTTGAGTATGTCCTTGGCGACGGCAAGTCGCGGGAAGTTCTTTGTGAAGACGTTGTTGACGACGCAGCGGCTCTTGTCGTATACTTCGAAAGCCAAGTCGAAGAAGGCCCACCCGACGCGCCTGAACACCTTGTCATCCAGCGGCATCAGGAACTGGCGCATCTGCGAGAACAACGTCTTCAGTTTACAACACGAGTCAGGAACGTACAGGGCACTCGCATTCAAAAAACACGCTATGCGAATCACTCCGAACTATCAGGCATAACGTAGGAGAAAACTCGCTAGTTATTTTTGAATAACTCAAGTTCTTCATTATGCAGCAAAATATGACTGGCAACGGGTACAGATTGAAGAAGCGTAGCTTGTTGGGCCAGTTGGTGCATGGTATGGTATGTGGAAAACCAGCGAAAAGGACGCAATTGAAGAAGCGTAGCTTGTTGGGCCAGTTGGTGCATGGTATGGTATGTGCACCAACTGGCCCAACAAGCTACGCTTCTTCAATTGCACCAACTGGCCCAACAAGCTACGCTTCTTCAATTGCACCAACTGGCCCAACAAGCTACGCTTCTTCAATTGCACCAACTGGCCCAACAAGCTACGCTTCTTCAATTGCACCAACTGGCCCAACAAGCTACGCTTCTTCAATGAGTTGTGTTTCCAGCGTTGTCCTGTGTACTTCTCCTCCTTGTGAATGCGTCCTTTTCGCTGGTTTTCCACATACCATACGGGTACAGATATTCGGCTTTAAGTGAGGAAGACGATCTTGGTGCTCATACAATGAACGACTGAATGAGCATGGCGGCAACGCCAGGATCATGGCCTAAAATCCGTTTCTGTTCTTCGTCCAGGTTAGCAGACGATATTAAAAGTGTTACAGCAGTAATGACGTTTGCCGGCTCGTGCTGCCATGCCCACGGCCTGTTTTTGAATTTTTTTGTGACCTGCAGTTTTTACTGCTTCTCGGAGGATATGTTGAATCAAATTTGAATCAAATTCGGGTCCGGGGACGCGTCGCTAGAAGCCCAATTGAAAGCAATCGCAGCTTACATGCAACAAATTAAAAAGGGCAAAACAATAAACAACCAAAAACTATCCGCGATAGACAAAAACTTGAGAGTATTGGTGTACTTGGAAAACAAGTCTCGGAGTGTGTTAAGGAGGTGACCGTACTTGAGCAGCGCGTGGATCCTATGGCCAAGAAACTTGATGACCTTGAGGATAGGAGTCGTCGGTGCAATCTGATTGTTTACGGCTTGAGTGAACCTGAGGAAGAATCCTCTGAAACGCTTCAGGAGGCAGTTGTAGATGGAATTCTGAAAGACATTCTTGATGTTGCCATTGCGAGAATAGATCGAATTCATCGACTTGGTAGACCAAAACCAGATGACGAGACTTATATTAGGCCTGTCATTTTTAAGTTGCATGACTGCAGAGACAAAGCTAAAATCCTTCAAAATTGCAAGAAGCTGAAAGATACCAGATACTCTATTGGTGAGGATTTTTCACGCAACGTTCGTGACATAATGAAAAAGCTTTGGATTAAAACTAAAGAAAATCGGGACAGGAAAGAGAAGGTAATGTTAACTTACGATAAGGTTCGCATAGCTGGCCGCCTTTTTGCATGGGACGCAGAAAGCGACGATATGGTTTAGAAAAAATAAAAAAAACGACGAAGAATCCAGCTCAGACCGCAGAAACACACGATCTCGCGAAAAGTAACCCTTCTGCACTTAAACACGCGAAGTCTTGTCAACGAAGTGGAATGAATGGAAGGGTTATTGATAACACTGAGTCCGGACGTGGTCACTATATCCGAAACGTGGCTTCACTCTAACGTCTCAGATAATGAAGTTGTTCCGCCAGGTTATGCTATTCTGCGCAAAGACAGAGCATCGAGAGGCGGGGGTGTGGCTATTATCTTGAGGGATGATTTATCTTTCGAGCTTATGCCTGATGTACCGAACGTCGAAAGTATTTGGTGCAAACTAAACATAGAAGGATACGTCCTGCACGTAGGCGCTGTCTATAGGCCACCAAACGCTGGTCCAGAGTACCTGGTTCCCTTACTTGATTACATGCACCGGCACATATCAGAGGACAAAATTATTTTGGCTGCGGACTTTAATATTTCGTAACCGCAATGGAGCTCTCAAATCCCGAGATCACTTTATAATAATGCTCTCTCGGACATTATATTTGCATTTAACTTGAATCAACTTGTCCATACACAAACTCGCATTCAAGGGTCGTCCAGCTCGATACTCGATCTGGTTTTCGTTAGTGATTATTTTCCAACAACCGCAATAGACACTAAAATACTAGAAGGCTTGTCAGACCATAAGCTCGTGTTGTGCACTCTGCCTTTCCCTGTTCTCTGGCTGTCAAAAAAAAATAGTTCGCCGATATTGTCATTTGGAAAGGCAAATTATGCAGCCATTATGACATATCTTGTTCATGAATACATCAACTTTCTTGAACTGCAAAATCAAACAAATACGCCCTGTTCCAAACTACCTTACTCGCCTTCACTCTCTAATCAACCTATTAAAAAATAAAATAAAGACTGCTAAACTGACTTATTGTAATACCACACTTAATGTAAAATGAAGTCTATAAAGTTATTCATTTATGTATATCAGAAATAATATAATGTGAAGTTCATGGTAGCTGCATGTAAAAATGCCTCCAAATAATGAAAAAGAATTTTTGGCTTGCCATGGCGTTCTGCCGGCAAGTGGTTTTTTTTTTTTTAGTTGTACCGAATGTGAGAACGTCTATCAAGTAGGGTAATGCTGAGGAGTGACGACGGCCTCCTTCAAAATTAATGAAGAACCCCTTCAGGTAACATGGAAATGTCCGAGATGCTCAGCCGCAAGGCTGAGAGGAGGTACTGGCAAAGAATTGAGCTCCGACTCTGATATCTTAGCTCTCGCGAAGATCAATGCAAAGCTAGAGGCCTTGGGTGCACTGTCTGAAAAGGTGTATGTAATTGAATCCTGCTTTAATATGATGTCTCCCAAGTATGATGAAGTCATCGAGGGCACTGAAACGGCAAGATGAAGATATAAAAAGAAATTGAATAACTGGGTTCACATGCTAGAAGAAAAAGACCACAGCGAGGAGGTGGCAAAGCTCCGCGAGGAATTAAATGAACTAGAGTGGAGAAATAGGCGCCTGAACATTGAGAATCATGGACTTCCCGAGAAAGATAACGAAGACCTACTCAGTGCTGTAAATCAAAATGCCCGGAAGATAAACGTCCCTGATCATACCACAGAATCAATTCGGGTACTGCACCGGCTACCCGCCATACCAGGCAAAACACCTGGAGTAATCGTTCGTTTCCTCCTGCAAAAATTTCGAGACATTTGGCTTTCACAGAGTATGGCACGAAAAACGAAAAAGATTTTGTGTTTATCACAGAAAATCTCACTAAGGGAAACAGAGCACTGTTGTTGAAGACGAAACAATGTGTCTAAGTGTGCAATTATAAGTTTGTCTGGCATCACAACGGCAAGGTTTTAATTCGCAAAGCAGAAGGTCTTTCCGCACACGTCGTGCGCAGCATAAACGATCTTGCCGAGCTAGGGTAGTGCCTTTCCTGCATTCACAAAATGTGCTTATAGAAGCTTTTAGGCGTTATGTTTGAGCAAAGTTTTAAACCAAGTAACTTGTGTTTTCTAATAAAAGGAAGATTTGCGTCAGCCCTTACTTTCTTGCACCTGAATATGCAGTCAGCACGAAATAAGGGTGATGAATTTTGTACCTTTCCAAAACAATTTCAGTTTGCTTTCACAGTCATCATGATGACTGAAATGTTGTACAGTGACGCCAGTGATGTCACGCATCTTAATGGCATCTTAATGTCATTCGATGCTGTAGAAGGACTCTGGCTATAGCTCCCCGTCTAGCGCCACCTGTGGTCACCTTATCGGCGCGATCTTCTCGATCTTATTCGCTCATGTGCCTCTCTTGAAACCACCTCCGCAACTCCCAAGGGAGAACCAGCCATGCTCTCTTGGCATGTTTCCTGCCCTTATATTTCGCGAGGAGAAAGAGAAAAAACGTGAAAAATATACATGAAAAAACATTGATTTAAACAGCCCATGTTCGGGTCGATGTTTTTGGGGGAGAGGGACCGTGAGCAAATGTCGCAGGCCACATGAAGATGCCGTTTTGCTGAGGTGGGCAACTCAGGCCTCCCATGTGAGTGTGTTAGCTCTTGGACAATTCCACTGTCTGTGGAAAAGCGTGAGTATGGAGCCACACAGTTGGCAGTGTTGTGTATTGGGGTCGGGTCTTTTGTGCAAGGTGAAGGGATTGGTTAGCGAGTGCGTTTGGGCTTGTCTGAGCTGCGGTGCGTGTTTTCGATGGACAGAGTCGGGTGGCCTATGGAGTTCTCGTCTGATGATGCGAAGCCATTAAGGTACGCTCTTCGCTCTTTGTGGCGTTCAGACTTGTCCACCCCTGGTAAGTATGGTTCTGGACAAGCCTGGGAAGTATGTGAATACAAGGAGATCAAGGCCGCAGAGTAGACTCGACCGTTGATCACGAAGAAAGAATGGTCTGGGGTCCATTCGAGGTGGTCAACTATACGGCTGCATGGCATTGTCCATATGCAGAAAGCACGAGCTATCTAGGCAAGAAAGCACGAGCTATCTAACAAGGACCTTGGTCTCACTGACAGTGGGCGCATCTATGTCAACGAACACTTGACTTATGGCAACAAACAACTGCTGGGAGCAACCATTGCCCGCAAGAAGGAAGTGGGTTGGAAATTTGTTTGGACGAACGGAGGCAAAATTTTTGCACGCAGGGATGAAACATCTGACAAAATAAAAATTTGTGCACGATCTGACCTGAGCAAAATGACCGAGTAGGCATCCACAACTTTGTCAGCTAGTGACTAACAAGTCATTGACATGGATTGCCCGCCCCACTGCATTCTATGTGATGTTTCTTGCTTCAACAATAAGTTTACTCCTCTCACAAAAATGTTCTCTGCTATGCATATTTATGTCCGCAGTATGAAGAAGAAACGCCACTGTCTAGACATGTTTCTTGGGTCAATAAACAGACCGTTTGATGTGCTTTTGCTTATCGAAACATGGCTTACAAAACATGATGATCATCTTCCATTCAAAAATTACCAGTATCATGGCCTCCTTCGTTCGAATATGAGAGGTGGTGGCCTTGCCGTGTATGTAAATAGTTGTTACCCACAGTGTGTGTTAGATGAAATTTCTGTAACAAATTCCAATGTTGAGTGTTTAGCTGTATCACTGACCAGAGTCATTGTAGCTATTGTTTACAGACCTCCCGCAGGGAACAAACTACTTTTTTTTTTCAAGTTTCTTGAAAGCTTACTCTTGAGCCTCGCCAATTCCCGGTTGCCTTTTGTAATAATGGGTGACATTAACATTAACCTCATGCACGATGATCACAGTACGCATGAATTTAAGAGCCTTATATATCATCTTATGGTTGTTTAAATACTACAAACATACCTACTTGAATTAGCGTTGCTACAGCTTCCCTGCTGGACGTTTGTGTTACAAATATGGTGTCTCCAGAAACGAAGTCTGGCCTGCTATCTTCTGAAATCAGTGACCAAATCTCGATTTTTTGTTTTCTTCCTGTAAAACGCATTAAGTCAGCATCTAAAAATGCCTCGAGGGTAACTAGGGTCCTTTCCAATGAAAATCTTGCCAAATTTATTACTCTTATTCAGAATATGTGTTGGGTGAACGTATACAGCATATCTGAAGTCAACGCGGCGTATACTACTTTTCTTGCCAAGTTCATGGAATTCTACAATGCCGCGTTTCCTGCAATCGAGGTAAAACACAACTTCCGAAAATCCAGAAAGCCGTGGGTTGATAAGGTGTTATATAATAGGATACGTATTAAAAATAAAATGTATCATGACTTTGTACGTACTCGTGATGCAGCCCTTTTTAGTGAGTTCAAAAAATTTAGGAATAAACAAAATAAAGAGCTCAAGTCTGCAAAAACATATTACTAAACAAAACTGTTCTTCAGAATTTATAATGACCGCACAAAAGTTTGGAGTGAGATAAACGAACTATTAAACAAACAGAAGAGCAGAGACAACTCAGAAACCGCTGCATCTAATTCCCAAGCTAGCGGAGCTCAATTAGATAACAACATAAACCACTTATTCATTGAAGCTGGCAAGCCTACATTCGATCAAACTCTCTCTAATGCTCCCGTATGCAACCTCATTACCACTTTACCTAACTCTATTTCGTTGCTCCCTGTGATCCCACAAGAAGTAGCTGCCTACATTGGGAAAATAAAAAACAGTGTCTCAGCAGGCCATGACGACATCAAAGCGATACCTTTGCAGTATGTGTCTGCATTAATATGCGAGGTTCTAGCGTATATTATTAATCTGATGTTTACATGTGGTGTGTTCCCTGATGAATTGAAGATTGCTCGTGTTTGTCCTATATAAAAAGGAGGGAATGGAAATGAAATCACGAACTATCGTCCCATCTCCGTGTTATCTGTGTTATCGAAGGTATTTGAAGGAGCCATAATAGCACATTATAAAAGTTCTTCAGCGTTCATAACATTATTGACCCCTCTCAGTATGGCTTTTTGACAAATAAATCGTCTGAGCAAGCTTTACTCGCCGTTAAAGAAACGATCGTTGGCAACATTGAATCCAGAGCATACACTCTTGGTCTGTTCTTAGACCTTCGGAAAGCTTTTGACGGCGTACAGCATAAAATTCTTTTGAGTAAACTGAACAGTTACGGGATACGCGGAATAGCTCTAAACCTGCTGAAAAGTTACTTGAATAACAGAGTACAATACGTTAAATGAAATAATTTTGTTTCCAACAGATTGTGCATTACTCAAGGTGTCTATATTGGGGCCACTTTTGTTTTTATCATATATAAACGACATCTGTAACATACCTGATTCTCCAGATTAGGTTACGTACGCTGACGATACAAGTATTTTTTTCACATCACGTACTCTGCCGGAATTAGAAACTATCGTGAACACTTATTTGGTAAAATTATACGCTTGGATGCAGGCGAATAAGTTTAGCTTAAACTTGTCAAAAAGCAGGTACATAATTTTCAGACCTATTAATAATGCCCCTGTTCATTGAGCACTTAACCTAGCATACGCCAACACAAAACTGCAACAGGTAACAACTCAGAAGTTTCTTGCTGTCTTGTTTAATGAACATATATAATGGAACACACATATTTCAAAACTTCTCACTGACCTTACTAAAACTGTTGGCTGTGCTTACCGGATCAGCGATCTCTTGCCCGTTTCCCTAAAAGTGCTTCTTGGTGGGAACACCAAGAATGAAGAATGAACCAGCTAGCTCAGTTTTCTACCCTAAAAGTGTCCATATACTACGCACTATTTTTTTTTTCAAATTGTCCTATTGTGCACTGGTCTGGGGCACTACAACAATAAGTAATTTTCACAAGTTATTGCTTTTGCAAAAGAAGGCATTGCGGGCTATAGAGGGTTACCATGGTAGGCCGGAAAACCTACCAACATCACCACTCTACCAAAGCATAATTTACTTAAAGCAAACCATGTTTAGATATTTCGCCTGTTACAGTACATCTATCATAATCGTCTGTATTCCATTGCTCCAAACCACCCTCCTTCTAAATACTCCCTTCGGCAACACAGAAACTTGGTTCCTAAAACAAGGACAAATTACGGCGAACAAAAGCTCGATTTCCAGATTCCAGTCGTTCTCAATCACCCATCTTTAAGTGCCATGTTTGGTCCCCCAAAGAACACATTTAAAAAAGACATCAAAAGGTTACTAATCAGCACTGAGTCAATATAATTTCAGTTTTTACTTAACGTAGCATCCCTTATTTTCGTGTCATGCTGTTTGTGTGTGTGTGTTTTCTTTAGTGAACTCATGCCATGTTTATACACTGCCTTTGATTTGAATTATGGTGCAGTGTCTTTGTATCAAAAGTAATTTTTTTTACGGTGATGCTGTCGTTTGATGCAATGTATTTTGTTCACCATCATACTATGTTAACATTCGTTATTTCTGTGTTGCTCACTGCTGTTATAAACTGTTTTGGGGAACTGTGACCTCGTCAGGCTTTACCGCCTTTTGTCGCAGTTCCCTCTTTCATTTTTGAAGGAAAATAAACCTCAACCTCAGTTAGCATGGTTAGTATATTGGGAGGGAGTTTATTGCCAGATAAGGCCTTCTAGGACGAAGTAGAAGAGTAGCTTACGGCTCACAGGATGCTTTACGCTTTCAGGCGAAACGGTACCTTCTTTTCCACGGTAGCGGGCGTCTCGAAGGTCGCGAGTGTCGTGGCGTTGAAGCTCAATGCTGTGATGCTGTCCGCGTGCTCCTGCTCGTTGGGCGCCGGCTTGTGGCAGTAAGCGTAGAACGGCTGCGGGCGGGCGCCCTCGCAAGGCTTGCCGAACATCACGGGCTTGGTCACAGCGGCTTTCATGGTATACGCCACGAAGACCAGCGTTGATGACAACGCCACCTCGATGCTCTTCTCAGCGGCCAGAAAAGACTCGAGAAACTTGAACATGTGCTCCTGGACGTGAAGAAAGGAAGCAGCTGAGATGGTGCGTTCGTTCGCTTCCAGCTTGTATGATCTAAAAGGCCTAACGTTACCCGTGAAAATTGACACATTGCCGATGTTCAGGAGGCTACGCCCAATGAGGCTAACCGGTATTTTAAAAGAACTGTTTTGATCCCAGCTTTCGCTCAACCCCAGCGCCCCAGCAAAAAAAAAAAAAAAATCAAGCTCAAGACCACCCACACAGTCGGAAAGTGCAAGCCCAAGAAGTTATACCCCGGCTATCATCATAATCATTGGAGTGACCACACCCACTGCACGGCGAAAGCCGCTCCCATGTGCCTCCAATTAACCTTGTCCTTTGTCAGCTGCAACGACTTCTTAATCTCATTGGCGACATAACTTTCTGCCACCCCCTGCTACGCCTGCCTTCTCTTGCAATACACTTCATTACCCTTAAAGACCAGCGGTCATCTTGCCTTCGCTTTAAATCAATCAATCAATCAATCGTTTTATTTCCACCACGAAATGATGAGGGTTGGCTCAGGCAAAAAGTGGAGACAGCTTCCACTTGAAACAGCCTGAGCCCCCCGTATACATGGCCTGCATCGTGGGGGGGACACGTGTACAAAAAAAAGAGAAAAAGAAACGAAAAGAAAAGAACACGGCTAAGACTTGCGAAATAAAGCGCAAAACATTTGGTACTTAAGATGTACATTCCTTTAAATCAAGAATCATGTCAAAAAAGGCAGTCACTAGTTCTCAAATATACCACGAAAAGAAGTGCGTCATGTGATCAAATGCAGTCTCAGGCACTGACAACATAAATGACGTTACAGTCGTAAACATATGTCCCGGCTGTCTTTCGGACCGCAGGTGTCAATACTGACGTTCTTCGAAATAAGTCTATTTAGCTGTACTGGAACGTTATGGCGCAGCATTTGATGACCATATGTTTTGCGTGAGAAGGGGATCCACCAAAATTGAGAATTTCGAAGAGTATACGTTGTATCATTTTTTTTTAGCGCGGACATGTTTAGAAAAGTTATCGTGGATATGATGAAGGGACTTTTTACACCTTGTGGCTAAGGAATATTCGTAGAGGTTCGGAATTTTGATGATGTAGAGGCGGGTAAACAACTCATCTATGTGGGCTCGGTATTCTGTCTTTGCAAAAAAACGAATCGCTTTCTTTAGCAGTCGAAAAAGTTTTGGGGTATTTGTCTCCGTAGTACTGCCCAAGACCAAAAAACAATAACTGAGATAGGGCAAAAACAGCGCATTGTGCCCTATGTGTTTGATTGGCACTGGTAAGCTGGAGAGATAATTTGCAAGAACACCCGTGCATTTTGAAAGTTCAGATACAACATTGTCAATCAACTTTAGAAGAGTTAACTGCTGGGCTAGTTGGTGATCATACATACTAAAAAGATTTTGCGCAAAAACAACAAACACAAGAAATACGACGACACCACGGGCGCGGGTGGTCTTTCTTGTATGTGTTGTGTTTTGGCGCAAAAGCTTTTTAGTATGCATTGTCCAATCTGAGCGTTCCAACCCAAATTTTCGAGCAAAATAATCCCTAGTGCATTAACTTGAAACGTTTAAAATGGAGTCCCCTATGTATAAACCAAAGTTCTGAAGAATTACACGTTTCCTAGGGCGGAATATGACTGCTTTTGTTATTGTGTATTGATGACAGAGAATTTTCTTCTCTCTAAGCCCTCATTTTGTTTAGTGTACTATTTACAACAGGAAATATGGAATCAGGAGTGTCGCCTTTAAAAAGCATAGTAGTATCGTCTGCGTATATTATGTATTCCGGTATGTTGTTGATGTTCGTGATGTCATTTATACACAAAAGAAACAATAGCGGTCCTAATATGCTACCCTGTGGAACGCCGGTTTTAATATACAAACAAAAAGATGACATTGTTATCATTACACATTGAAGACGATGTTGCAAATATGACTTTATAAGAGACAGAGGAGTGTCACGGATGCCCAGAATTTCAAATTTGCTTTATAAACGTTGGTGATTAAGGTGGTTGGACGCATTAGAAAAATCTGTAAATATTCCTGCACAGATATGTCTATTTTCAAGAGCACTCAAAATAATTTCTGTTTGCATCAAAAGGGAAAAAACAGTATTTCTATGAAGACAGTAAGGAGAATTTAGCTCAAAACTTGGTTAGTCTACTGTGGATAACCTTTTCTAAACCTTTAGAAAACGCTGGTAGGATGGATATGGGCCAATAATTAGACATATTATGTTTGTCTCCACTTTTAAACAGCACAATAACTTTAGAAATCTGCATTAATTTGGGAAACTGACCAAAAAACAAAGCAACGTTATATGTGTAGGTAAGAGCAGGAGCTACAAGACTGAAACATGTTTCAAAGGTCTTATTTGAATGCCATCAATATCACAAGCTTTAGTGTTATTGAAAGAGGTAAAAATGCTGCAAATTTCGTGCTCATGAGTTGGTCCAAGAAAAGTACTATCAGTATTACGTCTTATATCTAGCCCCACATTATCATATGATGGCACATTACCGGAAATGTCTATGAAGAAGTTATTGAATGCTTCTGCCAATTCTGATCCTTACATCTGGTGCCCTTCATGAATTCACCCACTGACAGGATATACAGTTGATGCACGACTGAATAAATGGTTAAGTTTGTTCCAAACGTCGCTGCTTCCCTTACATGATTCAAATTGGCCATGCAAGAATGCTCTTTCCTCACGCTTTAAATGACCAGTCACCTTATTCAGATATTGTTTATTGTTCACCAAGTCGATTCGAGATTTAGTACTCAGAAATTTTTTTAAAAGCTCTGTTTTCTTTTTATCACCTTTATATGCGTTTTAGTAATCCAAGCCTTGCAATTTTTTCCCTTTATCCCTACAGTCTTTCCTTCGCAATGTTGCTTATAAATCAATTTGTACATGTTTTCTAAATATTTGGCGCAAAAATTATTATTATTATTTTAAATATAGAACTGAACGGCTCGTAGGCTGCATCCACGTCCCCAGAGTGGTACACATCATCCCAGTTTATGCTTGCGATGCTCGCTAGTAATGCGCCACGTGTAAGAGGTGTAATATTCTTTATGGTAAAGGAAGGTTCGTCGTGCACTTCTTTATGAGTGCCTTCCATGAGCAAGAAAGTCAGAATATGGTCACTGATATCACTGCAAAGGACACCCGAATGCACATGTCTGGAGGCAATATTAGAAATAAATAAATCGATTAAAGTTTCTCTGCGGACGGTGACACGGGTCGCAGTTTCTGTAAAAACGGCGATTGCATTTGACTCTATGATCGAAAAGAACTCTGTTTGAACAGGCGAGGTTTTAAGGATATCAATGTTAAAACCTCCTACAAGAATAACTTCGAAACTGTTTTTGTTCACGGATTCCAGGATATTGTCTAGGAAAACGCAGAGTTTACTTAAATTAGAATCAGGAGGCCGGTAAATTACACAGCATAAGTAACCATCAGATTTCAAAGTTAGACATTCAATATCTACATTAATAATGATGAACACTGGAATCAGTTTGAAGCCCAGCCCATATTTTGCCAGAATTGCTACACCACCCCCGACTTTGTGTGATTGGTTCAGGAAAAAGCTTTGATAACCTGGGGGTTTGTATACTTCTGCCTTTGAGGTATACCATGCTTCTGTTAACATGATAACGTCAAATTCAAAGGAGAATTCATTTAAAAAGGTAGCCAATTCTTGTTCTTTATGTCTTGCGGAACAGACATTAAGGTGAAAGCATATCAGCCTGATATCTTTGTGGGAACGAAGGACGGCATTTACATCAGATGGGGGAACCGCCATTTTCATTTAAACAATCTTATCAAGGTCCTGGGTTGGTCGGATATGAACGACATCAGGTGACTCATCTGTCTTTGCAAGCACCTTTCCGTTTTCGGTCCAAACAAAGCTACACTTACGTTATTTCTTTTCTGATATGGCCATTCAAAGTAACTTCTTAACTACCGGGCATAAATGTTCGTTGAAGAAAACTGGGGTTCCAGGGGAGTGGCCTAGATCTCAAGTCGAAATGCGCATCTATTCGCCTTCTGTAGCACTGCATCACGTTTTGA
Source organism: Amblyomma americanum (assembly GCF_052857255.1). Taxonomy (NCBI): domain Eukaryota; kingdom Metazoa; phylum Arthropoda; class Arachnida; order Ixodida; family Ixodidae; genus Amblyomma; species Amblyomma americanum. Next base: position 17,947,448 of record NC_135500.1, read on the forward strand.
GCGGTGCCGGAACTCGACGGCAATATTCGGCACAGCATCTGAGTTCTTTGTTGGCACACGATGACAAATCTCAATGTCGTCATCAGCAATGGGCACGTGTAGAAGTTCCCCAATGTCGTGAAGAATCTTAGGAAGATGCACATCCTGTTGTTGAGGTATGCCTTTTAGTTCAATGTTACAGAGCCTAGAATACTGCTCGCACGCCGTGATCCTCTGCTCATGCAAGTGTGTAACTTTTTTCCCTGTCTCCTAAGCCAATTTCTTCCTCTCGATTTCGACTAGGATGTCATTATCCTGCGTTTGTTCTCCCATCCACACCGCCCGCTTCCGGTTTATTGTAGCGAGAGCTACACTGGGCTACCAGTCAAGTATTTTTAACGTTACACCAATAATTTTTCTTTCCATAGCTCGCTGTGTTGTCCTTAACTTAAGCTGAACCCTTTTCGTTAGCCTCCACATTTCTGCCCCGTAGGTTAGTACAGGATAGATTCAGCTGTTGTACGCTTTCCTCTTGAGGGAAATTGGTAAGCGACCATTCATAATCTGAGAGAAGCTGCCATATGCGCTGCACACCATTCTTGTTTTTCTAGTTATTTCCTTCTCACCATCCGGATCAGCCGGTCTCAACCTAATTGTTACAGTGAGAGCCTTATCTGCTATTTCTCTGGAACTGATGAAAAAGCCTGTCAGTAGCCATATGACCTCCTGCAGCACCAGCTTTGAGCTGCTCCCATCATGGTCTTTAGGCGGGGAGCATATTCAGTCGTGACGACGCTACCAGTCGTAGCTTTTCGCCGCAATCAGGTGGCCACCACATTCCACGCACATCGTGCAACCTTCAAGGAAAAAAAAAAGAGAAGGTAAAAAAAAAGAAAGGAAGCAGGACCAGCAGAAGACACTGAGACTGTCGCCTGACTTACAAATGATTTATTATTAGTTCAACCACGTATTCCAAGCCACTTATTTGCGCATCTACACATACATGCCACATTTATCAAAGCCTGGACGTCATTACAACCCGGATAAAAAATGCCACTCTTGCTCAGTGATGACATCAGACGGGTCACTGAGGAAAACCCGTTCGTTCTTTTTCATTAAAAGCGCTTCTAACAGTTCACGCTCGTTTTCCGCGGCCGATAATGAAGTGCTGCCAAGCAAAGCTGGACAGTTTTGGCACTCTTTCGCATGTATGGCCTGGTCGCTCCTTGCACCACAATGCAGCATTCCGCTGTGTTTCCGAAGACGCTCGTTCAACACTGCCCCGACTGCCCTATGTAAATTTTTCCACAAGAGGTAGGGATCGAATATAATGCCCCCACAGCGCACTTTGTAAACTTCGTTTGGTGCTTTGTTTGCAGGCAGGTTCTCGCTGAGAGCCAGATATGCAGACGCAAAGACTGGAAAGCTTGCGGGAGGCCGAAAACACCAAATTCACCCCAACGTTTTGTAAACTTTTTCAGTTCATGCAAAACTTCATGGTAGTCGGGGATCACCTCAAAGCTTCTTGTCATATCTGTTGGGTGCGCGGTGTGGGCATGAGGCTTTTTCATTTCCCCCCTAAAATTTCAGCGACCGCCTATAGCAACGAAGAAGGAAAACCAAGAACCTCTAGTCGGACCACTTTCTCGCTAAAACTCTGTTGCATAGCAAACGAGCAACTTTTTCTCAGCGCATTTGAGAAACCCACGTGGGTACCTTGTAACGAGCTTCGGGTGAGCGGAAGCATAAGGAAGAAGCGACCTTTGAGCCCGAGGAGCATACTTCACATGTCCGTCAGTTAAATCTTGTGTTCTAAACCTACGGCGGAAATTCTTCAAGCGCCAGCCATTCGTTATAAAACAGGCTCCCGCTACGGGAGCCTGTTCCCAATAAAGGAAAATAAATGAAGGTAGGTTATAACCTGGTCTAAATGCTTCAGAAAATCGGAGACGCTATCGGCGAAAGCATATCGTCCAACGACGTGGACGTTTGTCACAGGGTGCCAACTAAAGAATCCAACTCAACTAACATAATAGTGCAATTCCAGCGCCGCGAAAAACGGGACAAAGTCCTAAAGGCTCGCAAGAAACGGATAACCGATTCTGTGCTTGGCATGACAAATGAGTCGCCTATTTTCGTTAACGAGCACCTCTGCCCTCAAATGAAGCGGCTTCTGGGAAGGGCTATCGCACAGAACGCGAGCACGACTGGAAGTTCGTGTGGGTGAGGAAGGGTAGCATTTTTGCGCGCCGGACAGAAACTTCGCCTATCATTCCTATCATCAGAGAAAGCGACGTCAGCAAGATCTGCGCCGATGATTCGCCGCAGGCCGAGTATTTCTTAGTGTTTTTATTCAGAGTACCGGTCTGCGTGTGACATGTCTGGAAACTGTATTTTGCCTGAAGACATTATTAATACAATCGGTCCACAAATGAATGTTTCAGCTTGCTGCATTTAAACGCGCGTTCAGTTCAATAGAAACGAGATGACACATCCTTACTAATAGAATCATGCAGCTTTGATTTCAATATCATTATGATGACTGAAACCTGGTACACAAATGACGCAGAGTATCTTATATTTCCCGGCTACGATCATTTCTGTCTAAACCGTCAGCTAAGCAGAGGTGGCGGTATCTCAATTCAAACACTTATACCAGGCTGTGTAGTAGTTGTCGATTGTAGTATGATAACAGAAAATTACGAAGTGCTGTGCCTCAAAGAACGCAACAACTTATTCGCAGTTGTTTATCGTCCTCGCTGTGGAAATCTTTCAACTTTTTTTGACTTCACTGATAGCTTTCTTTCATTTGCAAATTATGCTGAACACAACCTCACAATTGGTGGAGATTTCAGCATAGATCTTTTGAAAGACTCAAAGCCTTCCTCAACCTTCACATCCATACTTGAGTCTAATGGTGTCTTTAGTACTGTCACCTCACCAACGCGTATTACCGCGTTAACATTATCATTACTCGACACATTCATTACAAATGTGTCTGCCGAGGATACAGTATCCGGTACGACAAGCTCGGACATCAGCGATCATTTGCCCATATTTTTATCTGTGAAACAGCATATTGTGCCCCTGCCTAGTGAAAACAAAAATTATACGCATCGCCTGATAACGCCAAGTACACTAGAAAGTTTCAGAAAAGAAATAGCCGGAGCAAATTGGAGCAGAATTATGGCCGTCAGTGATGCAAATGAGGCATACGAAAATTTTCTAGCTACGTTAAAAATAATATATAGTCAGTCTTTCCCTGTTCAAACGCATCGAAAGTATAAGAAATCACGTAAACCGTGGATCTCAAGGCACCTTATTAAGCTAATTAAAATAAAAAATAAGCTGTATCAGTCCTTCCTGCAAACCCTTGACCCGAGGAAATGGATGGATTTTAAAACCCTTCGAAATAAAATAAACAAGAAGAAACAGAAGGCCAAGAGTGAGTACTATCATCGCATTTTCAATAAGGATAGCATAAAAAGTGACGTCATGTGGCGGAAGTTAAACGAAATGCTAAATAGAAAATCTGGTGGCAGACATATGGACAGTCTGACTATCGATGGCGAAACAATAAATGGGGTAAAACTGACAGATAGATTCAATGACTTTTTGTTGAATTAGGAAACAGAAACAATGGCTTGGATACTGCTTCAAGCATACCAGTTGTTCCACAATCAATATTCTTTGCACCCACTTCCATCCATGAAGTCTGTAAAATTTTTATTGGCTTCAAAAACAGCCATTGCCAAGATGCGGATGGCATAGAAATTGGGCCAGTGAAATATGTAATAGATTTAATTTCGCCTGTGTTAACACATATTTTCCATGCTGTCCTTTCCACTGGTGTTTTTCCGGAACAGATGCAGATAGCGAAGGTCGTCGTTATTCATAAAGGAGGTGATAAAAACAGCCTAACAAACTATCGCCCAATAGCTATATTGCCCATATTTTCTAAAGGCCTGGAAAAAATAATTAATGTCCGTATAGACAGTTTTTCGCAACAACATGACCTAATTACTGACTGTCAGTATGGATTTAGAAAAAAACGCTCTACTGAGATTGCTCTTTTGCTACAAAAAGATATGAGATCCTAGATAATTTTGAAAAAGACTCATGACGCTAGGTATATTTTTAGATTTCAGCAAGGCGTAAATTGCGTAAATCATAAACTACTTCTTTGTAAACTCGAGTCCTACGGTTTCCGTGGGACACCATTAAACTTAATTCTTATTTAAGCAAACGCAGACAGTTTGTCCAAATAAATGAAGAGAAATCGAGTAACCGATTGATAAAATCTGGTGTGCCGCAAGGTAGCATCCTTGGCCCGGTACTTTTTCTTTATTATATAAATGATATTGTAGCAATCAGTAATACCTGTAAGTTCTTTGTCTATGCAGACGATTGCACCATATACGTGGAGGGAAAGGATTTGGGAAGCATTTTAAGACAGGCAAGCTCTGTGTGTGGTAGCCTTCAAGATTGGTCTGTAAAGAATAACCTAGTACTAAATGAATCTAAAACAAAATGTGTTCTTTTTCGTGCAGCAAGGTCTCAAACAAAAGTGGCTGGAAACATTACTTTAGGCCCCAACTCAATTACAGTCGAAAAACACGTTAAAACTTTAGGAGTAATTTTCTGAGAAAACATGTCCTGGAATGAACATATTAACGCTATGTGTACCAAAATTCGCAAATCAGTTGGCGTGCTTAACAGAACCCGGCATTCACTTCCTGTCGCCATACAAAAACTCATATACCATTCTCTTTTCCATTCTCATCTCAGTTACTGTGTGTCAGTTTGGGGAAATACGACGTCCCAAAACCTGCATAAATTGACTATTTTACAAAAGAAAGCAGTACGAGCCATACAAAATGCACATTTTCTTGAACATACGGAAGGATTTTTTCAGACACTTAAAATACTTAAAGTGGCAGACGTGTATAATAACAAACTACTAATATGCTATAAAAGTGCAGTCCACGGAAAACTGGACTCATTTTTACCAAATTTTATTTATTTTTATTTATTTATAAATACTGCGGTCTTGAACAACAAGACCATCGCAGGTGGGTACATAATTTGTGTAACACCAGAGGACAAAAATAAAGGAAATACAACAGACAAGGCGTCACAGAAAAGAAATTAGTACATCACACTGTACTGTATCGTTTCACAACCTCAGAATATATATACTGCAGTCATAGAGCCAAGCATATAATTAAGTAAATCTCAACAAATTACTCATCAACCGAACATTCAAAATTTCGTCACTTGTTGCAGCAGCGCCTCAAAATGGGACAAATTATTCTCTTCGACTATATGACCAGCAAGGTTGTTCCATTCGGTAATAGTTCTAGGAAAATAGGAATATTTGTAGCAGTTCGTTCTTGTGGATAAAGGTTTTACGGAAAGAGAATGTCTCAGGCGTGTTGCATAACCACTAGAGTAGCTAACAATTCTCGAGATGTTGTATTGCCCATGAATTAACTGGAAAAAGAATTTCAAACGACAGATACGGTTTCTATCAGTAACGGATGGTAAGCCACTCTTTTTAATAAGATTAGTGATAGAAGTGCGACCATAGGAATTATAAATAAATCTTACTGCTTTCTTTTGAATCCTTTCTAATTTGTTAATGTTAATCTTGGTATATGGGTCCCAGATCATTACGGCATATTCTAAGATTGGCCGCACAATAGTGTTATACGCAAGGAAACGTGTTTCAGGAGTAGCGAACCGTAGTGCACGCCTCAAGAAGAATATTTTGCGCAGAGCATTTGCCGAGATGGTATCAATATGTTTGTTCCAGGAAAGATTATTGGAAATCCATAGGCCGAGATATTTGTAGCATGTTACCTCTGAGAGTGCACTATCGGAAGTACCATACTGGTAGAGAAGAGGATTCCTTTTAAGCGTTATTCTCATATATACTGTTTTATCAAAATTTATCACCATTTGCCACCTATCACACCAGCGCATTACCTTCCGAAAGTCATTATTTAGCCTGATTTGATCTTCACTTGAGTTAATTCGTTCATAGAGGACACAATCATCGGCATATAACTTAACATTAACAGAGATATCTTGGACGATATCATTAATATAAATAATAAACAAAAGCGGTCCAAGCACAGATCCTTGAGGAACTCCCGATTCAACTGGAATGCAATGTGAGAGGGCACCATTTAGTGTAACAAACTGGCGCCTGTTTGTCAGGTAAGCCTTAATCCAGGTTATTAGTTTATCGTTTTTTATTACAGAACTCAATTTATATATTAGCTTGTTATGAGAAACCGTATCAAAGGCCTTGCGGAAATCTAAAAATATTACGTCAGTTTGTTTTCCTTCGTTTATGGCTTCTGCAAAATCATGAATTGTTTGTATTAGCTGTGTACATGTCGAATATCCTTTCCTGAAACCATGTTGAGCTTTCGATATTACGTTATGTTCTTCAAGAAAGGTAGATAAATGTTTATGAATAATGTGCTCAAGTATCTTACACGCTGTGGAAGTAAGTGAAATAGGGCGATAGTTTTGCACCTGTGTTTTGTCACCAGTTTTATGTAAAGATTTAACTCTGGCAACTCGCCAGTCATCGGGTAGGGCGCCTTCCTCTATAGACCTTCTAAAAATGACACATAAATACTTGGAGCACCATTGCGCGTACTGCTTCAGAAAGGCATTTGGGATGTCGTCTGGGCCAAACGATTTCTTAACATCAAGATTTAGAAGTAAATTGAACACTCCATTTTCAGACATGGTAACATCAGGTATAGGGGGTAAAGACAGACTGAAAGATGGGAGATGACTATTGTCTGCAGTAAAAACAGTTTTAAAGTGGTTATTAAACGCTACACAGGCTGCATTATCATCGCGAATACATTTTCCATCTATTACAAACATGTCGGCACTGCGGGAACTCGGGGTAATCGTCCTCCAGAATTTTTCAGGAGATTTTTTAATAAATGATGGGAGTTGGACACCAAAATATCTTTCTTTGTCAAGTAAAGTCTGATCTTTTAATTGTTGTGACACCTCCTCAATAACACGGACTATGGAAGGGGTGGCTGATCTCGCTCGCTTTTTAAGACGTTTTAGTCGACGTTGCAAGTGCAGCGTCTCTCTGCTGATCCAAGGGTTGCGGCTACAAGACTGCTTAGATATCTTCGGCACGAAACACCGGATACATTCATGAACCATGTTCTTGAAGATGAGCCACAAGTCATTAATACTGCAAGGATTCGTTTGGAAATCGTCATAACGAAGGTCAAGAATGTCAATGATGAACTCATTATCTGCTCGTGAAAAATTTGGAAAGGAATGAAGAGCATCTTCATGCTTTAAAGAAACATCATTTAGTGATAATAAAACTGCCTTATGATCTGATATACCAGTAGCAACATCACAAGAGATGTTTTCCGTAACGTTGCCACTTAAAAAGAAGAGATCTAGGATGGACATCGAACCGTGCTGTATTCTTGTAGGCTCATTTACAACTTGCAGCAGATCAAAGTTTAAGGCAAGGTCCAGCATTTCGTTATCCATCAAATTACAGGACTGTGAAGAAAAAGTGCACCAATCAATATTCGGGAAATTGAAATCACCAGTCATAATTATTCTGTCTCCCGGTTTTACATGACACTGGATATACTCTTTTAAATGGTGCAAGACAGGAACAGGAGAGTTAGGGGGCCTGTAAATGGCGCCTAGTAAATACTTGATGTTATCAGCATAAACTTTGCAGAATATGCCCTCGACTCCGGTGACATCAGGTAATCTTATAAGTTGTAGAGATGCTTTGTATAGTATCGCAACTCCCCCACCTCTTCTGTCACGATCTTTTCTAAAGACCTGGTAGTTATTTGGAACAAATTCACTGTCATATATATCTTCACTTAACCACGTCTCAGTTAGCACTACTACATCAGGGTCATGCGTAAGTAAAAGACCTTCCAACTCAACGACTTTATTAACAACACTGCGACAGTTAGTATTTAAAACTCGAAAACAACCTTTTTTAGTTTTGTTCTGTCAGGTGTGCTTGGTAATCCTGTAACGCTTGTTTTCAGTTTTGTCCCAGGCAAATAAAGTCCCGTTCACACTTAATTTATCGAAGAATAACTTGACCTTCGCACCGTTCGACCTTTCCTCTGCAGAGCTTTCCCATAGTTTTTGCCTTATCTGACGAACGCCAAGAGAAAAATCCCCTGAAATCGATATTTCAGAGCCCTTGAGTTTGGGACAGGCTTTCATTATCGATACTTTTTCACGGTAGTCTAAAAATCTCACAATTACTGGACGATCACCATCTTTCTTCTTTCCCAGCCTATGACAGCGTTCAATTCCACTAATGGTTAAATCAAGCTTTTCAAGAAACACACTCTCTTTTATCTTCTTGATAAGATCATCAAATGTTTCAGTGCTCTCTTCTTTAACGCCATAAATTATCAGATTATTCCTTCGACTCCGGTTTTCTAACTCATCAACCTTATTCAAGAGGCTGGAAACATTTTGTTCTAGTTCAGCTATAGTTGATTTCAGGCCATTTACCTCTGTCTTCAATGTACCAAGAGAAGCCATTTGAGTTTCTATGCCACTTATTCGTTCATGTAAGCTAGCTACATTTTTTTCAAGTTTTTCTTGTCTAGTCAGTACATTGTTGATTGATGCAGTTATGTTATTTTGCCCCAAGAGAAGTTGTTGCAATATTTCCTGGTCTGTAGGCCCCGGATTCGACTCAATTTCACCACAGATCAAAAGGCTTATTTTGAAAGAAACAGCAGAGACAACACTTTGTAAGCCAAGTGGGCATGGCAGCAGCAATAGAAAACGGTCATCACTGCGAAAACACTTCATTCGAGAATAATCAATAACCTGCACGATAAAGCAGAACTGATTGAGCATCATGTCCGATGTGCTGCTGCCTAGCCCACTGGTTGAGATGGCCGGGGGACAACTTCTTATAGCCGCAGGTATGTCCACGTGACTTGACGTCACCGATGGGGTGGCAGAAGTTGAAACGAAGAAAGGCTGGACGATCTCGATGACGGGGCAACGGCTGGCTCGTGCGAATGACTTGATGTCTGGTTGATACGGAAGAGCAGCAGTAAATCCTTCTTCAGCGCAACCAAGGGAAGGCTGAACTTGAAGAAAGAGCGCCAAGGCCTGCACGATAAAGCAGAAATGATTTAGCATCATGTCCGATGTGCTGCTGCCTAGCCCACTGGTTGAGATGGCTGGGGGACAACTTCTTATAGCAGCAGGTATGTCCACGTGACTTGACGTCACCGATGGGGTGGCAGAAGTTGAAACGAAGAAAGGCTGGACGTTCTCGATGACGGGGCAACGGCTGGCTCGTGCGAATGACTTGATGTCTGGTTGATACGGAAGAGCAGCAGTAAATCCTTCTTCAGCGCAACCAAGGGAAGGCTGAACTTGAAGAAAGAGCGCCAAGGCCTGCACGATAAAGCAGAACTGATTGAGCATCATGTCCGATGTGCTGCTGCCTAGCCCACTCTGCCAACCTCAAACGCTCCCACTACGTGTACCCATATAGACACCAACCCCCATGGCAAATACCATTCTCACGCTCAGAGTACGGTCGGCAACGGGCAAGTTGTGCTCTACCTAAACTAATAAACTACTTTGATCAACTAGGTATCGATGTATTTACACTAAATAATCGGCGCCTAACAGAATTATTCTTGTAGGTAATATGCATCACATTTTACTAGACAAAAATGAATTAAATATTCAATTACAAGCGCAATCGTGTTTTTCTGTGTCTCTTGCGTACTGCATGTATCTTCCTTCCAAGATTTACATATTTGATAACCATGTGCTATTTCGACACAATTTTCGGTTCAACATATGTTATCATAAATGACAGATCTGAGTGGTATTTCTGTCTTTGTAACTCTTGATCAGCATCGATTACATGTTTTTTTTCTTTTGCTATCAGTGTGTGTGCATGCGCGTTTTTTTTTTTGCATGTACTATAGCCTGTCGCTGCTCGAGGGGCGGACGGGGCTTTTGTCAAGCTGCGAAACTTGCAGCTTTTTCTCCGCCGCCCCTTTTTCACCACCTGTACACTTTGTTGGTGAAATAAATGCTCATTGATTGAATTGAATACATGATTCATGATATGACGTAAGTATCGGGAGTATATCGGGGACAGATCGCCTTCACTGCGATTAAGCGTGTGTGCAGTTGTATGAATACGAAAAGATTCCAGGTAAAGCCTTGTCGTCTTGCTCTTTTTTTTTTCAGCTATCTTCGCGCCATACCAGTCGATGTTATCGCCCTCGGAGAAAGCATGATCAGCCAGTGCGTACTTCCTACCTCCATCCACGTCAAGAGCAAAGAACGCGCACACCGCACACACGCATAACTTCTGCAATCAAGAAAGCGTGGTGTGTTTAGCGCCGTTTAATGCTCCAAGGCAATGCAAAAATGCGACACGGCAGTGCGCCCATCCTTCATCATCATGAGCATGACTACGCCCACTGCAGGGCAAAGGCCTCTACAACATATCGCTGTCCTGTGCCAGCTGCGGCCACCCTATCCCCGCAAGATTCCTAATTTCATCCGCCCACCTAACCTTCTGCCGCCACCTGCTACGCTCCCCTTCCCTCAGAGTCCACTCCGTTACCCTAAAGAATCAGCGGTTATCTTCCCTTCGCATTACATGCCTTACCCAAGCCCATTTCTTTTCATTGATTTCGAATAGAATATCAATATGCCACGTTTGTTCCCTGGCCCATTCTGCCCGCTTCCGGACTCTTAACGTTACACCTATCATTTATCCTTCCATGGCTCGCTGTGTTGTCCTTAACTTAAGCTGAACCGTTTTCGTTCGTCTCCACGTTCCTGCCCCGTAGGTGAGTACCGGTAAGATACAGCTGTTGTACACGTTTCTCTTGAGCGGTATTGGTAAACTGCTCTTCATGATCTTAGAGGACCTGCCATATGCGCTCCACCCCATTCTTATTCTTGTAGTTATTTCACTGTCCTGATCCGGAGCTGCAGTCACTAGCAGTCTTAAGCAGACGTATTCCCCTACCACTTCCAGCACCTCGCTACCCATTGTAAACTGCTGTTTCCTTCCCAGACTGTTGAGCAATACTTAGGTTTTTGTACATATTAATTTCTCAGACTTACAGTACTGTTCTGTTCGACTGACTAATTCATCATTTTTCGAAGTTAATCTACTGAGGAACCCAGCAAGGCAATGTCATCAGCAGATCGCAGATTATTAAGGTATTTTCCATTAACTCTGATCCCCAACTGCTCTTAATCCTGGCCTCTGAGTACCTCCTATAAATTGACGAGATAGTGCGCCCGACTGACATCCCTTATATTGAAATCTTATTTCTGACTCTATGAATCGTTATGGTAACTGTGCACCCGCTATACTTACCTTCCACCCTTTTTATATCAGGCTCTTCTACACCGTGATTGCGCAGTGCAGTCATGACGCCTGGGGTTTCGATTGAGTCAAATGCTTTCTCATTATTTATGACTGCTACATAGAGGGTTTGGTTATACCCTGCGCAATTCTCTATCACCTGATTGATAGCGTGTGTACGATGCATTGTTTGGTACGCCCTACGAAAGACTGCCTGATGTCCCGGTTTATTGAAGACTAAGATTGCCCTCACTCTGTCAGCGATTACCTTAATGTGTGTTTGACTGGTCGCTCCCGTGACCGGTCTAGGATTTGGCAAAGTGAGAGCCGCTCTTGCTCTGACTCATAGCGAGACTTGTCAAGCCGAATGGTCAGCGAGTTTTTAGAGTGGAAGCGCAGGGGGCAGAAGGGGGACGTAACTTACGGAACCACGACGCGGAACCGCTGCTGGCGTCAACAGTAGCCGCACCTGGCCGCACACAGTCTGCATCGCGGTCGCCGCTTAGCCTGTATCGATCGCTACCCCGGCTCTTCGTCTCCGCCAAAAATGAACGTCCCGTGGGAGGCTCATTTTTCGAACATTGTCTTGTAGCCTTCGTCTGAGCTTCTACTGGAATCCCTGTTGTCACGTGACAGCAACACAGACCGCGTTCCTAGCGTATACTTATCCCGCGCCCCTTGGACATTTTGCCTCACAAAGCGCGGCACCCGGAAAACACAACACAGCAAAGACGCTACAACTGCGTGACTGCGTCAGAAAGCCTACACTTGCTTCTGCCTACGCGCAGGGGATGTCGAGGCCTCGCAGCGCTTTCTCGAAATGGCGGAAGTTGCTCTGTGACATGCTCATCTCAGAGCCGTTCTGACTTCTTTCTTGGAGCGCGTCGGAGCGCTCTCAGCTGCAGACTAGAAGCAGCCGAATGTAGTCAGAGCGTCCGGTTTGGACCAGCCGAATGTGCGGTCGCCTATCAGAGTGCTGTAGAGTGATCGAAAGCGACCTGTCAAGGACACCATTAGTAAATATTTATAGGCAACGCACAGTAAGCTGGTGTTTTACCAGCGCAAAAGGACGGGGACGAAGGAACCCAGAACAAAGGCAAACAAGTGCTGAACTGACACTTTATTTTGGAAAAACGCGAAACTCTTACGTATATACCTTCAGATTCTAGGTTGTCACTTCTTGTCATTTGTCTCGATTTTTTTATTGTATAGCTGTGTTGATTGTCGGCTGTCTGCTTTCATGAACGCTTTTTGCAGTTTTTTTGGTTTTACCGCTTTTTAATGATGCATCTTTTTTATAGACATGCTTGCTTGCAGGTTCATTTTGTGCATTTTTGGTCTTTAACGTAATTTGTCATCCTCCCCGACTTTCGTGTAGCCGTGTTTCCCTTCGGCTTTCATGTACATTGTGTTTTTTATCGGCTCCATGTTCTTAGTGCTTGCGTATTGCGTTTTGTCTCGCTCTATTTTTCACTTTTAAGGGCGGCTTTTTGTTAGTAGCTTCCATTTTTTACGTGTAAAAAGAGAGGAGGGAAAGCTTCCTTTCTGCAACTTTTTCGCGCTGCTTCTTTTCCACAATAACAGAAAAAGAGGAGCACTCGCCAAAAAAGAAAAAAAGGAAAAAACAAAGACGTTTCGGGGCCCGTACGGGTCCCTTGTTCACAATAGCAGCGGATGGGCGAAGGTGGTGACATGTACAAAACGTCTTTGTTTTCTCTTTTTTCTTTTTTGCCGAGTGCTCCTCTTTTCTGCTATTATGTTCCCTCCTCGCCAGACGGGCTTCCGTCAAACACTCGACTTCTTTTCCACCTATCGAGGGTTGGCTTGTTATCTGTTCGACTCTTTGTTCGTGCCGTTTAATCCTGCTGATTGACGCGTGCTTTAATTTCCCGGGTTTTTTCCTGGTGAGGGATGGCTCTGAGGGCATGTATGTAAAGGTTTCGCGTTTTTCCAAAAAAATAAACTTGCAGTTCAACGCTCGTTTGTCTTTGTTCTTTGTTTTTTTCGTCCGCGTCTTTTTACGCTGGCAAAACAGCGTGGAAAACCAACTAGCCCCTCAGTTAACGTTGCACAGTAAGCTTAATGGTGTTATTGACAGGCCGGTGGGGCATGCAGACAGAGCGGATCTGACACGCTTCTTTCTTCTTTTTAGGTTATCCCTTTGATGAAATTACGCTCTTGAAGACAACGCTGGAGTGCTGAGCGCTGGCAGCACTCTACGACACGTGCCTGATACGACGATGGGCGGTGCCTCATACTATCTGGACATGAAGTCGTTTTTATCGCCGGCGTCTACGGTGGAAGCTTAGTTGGATAGTGAGTTAAATGAAATGGAGAAATCATAAAACGTGTGTGTTAAAAAGCGGTGAAAAGTCAAGTGCAAAACGGTTTGAATAAATAAATAGAATCCCAATATGATAAATACGGAATAAAATTTGTTTTGAAAAGACGGGATTTAAAAAGAATCTAAAAGCTGGGTTTTGCCAGAGACAAGAGGGAGAGGAGTTTCCTCCCATTGTGCTTGGCTACAGGGCCCCCTTTTTACGAGTGGCCCTGAGCAAACAATAAAACCAGACTTCAAATAAGCATTACCCTGGACCGACTGTGTCAGAGGCAGGATCCCAGACTGAATCATGCGACATGTCAGTCCCACTACAAATCGTAATGAGTCCTGAATCATGCCAGGGGAAAATTTCGCCTGATCTCAGTGACTTGTGCAACAGGCAGATCATCAGGGAAGAAATAAATTTCTGTCGGAATGCGTCACTTCTTTAGAAAAATCACTGAAGTCAAATCCTTCTAATAGTCCCTCTAGCAGCAACACTTCGCATCCTTTGTCTGCAGAAATAGCCTCAGATAGAATCAGTGCTCATGATACAGAAAGCAGACTCTGACGGAACAAACTACTTTCCTTTTGCTTTCCTGATGAGCAGTCTGAAACGTGAAAGCAGTCCGAAGATGCTGTGATCTCATTATGCTTTGATAAGCTTGGCATACCGATCGAACCTGTCAACGTCGACCGAGCTCATGGACTAGGTACTTTCCATCCAAGCAAAAACCTTGCAGTAATCGCACGTTTAACTAGGTTTAAAGAAAAAGAAGCAATACAAGCCGGCGTCTAGTGAATTGAAATCAACCCAGTTTTAAAAACGCGAGGATATTTCGCGCTCTGTTCCTACATCTCGCAGAAAAGTGTTTGAAATCGGTCGGCAACAAGGTTCCGTATTTAAATTACGGCATGACCAGCTGACTATTCACGGCTGCTCATACTTTTACGACGCTGAGTCTGACGCAGTCCAGATGTAAAAAAAGTACTTTCGTCAAATCTATCATAGTTTCCAGCCGACAGCTGTTTCCGGATTTGAGTTATTGGTTAGCAGCTGCCATGGCGTCAAAAATAAAACTGAAGAACTAGCAGCACTGTTATCCAATTTAAACTCTGATATCCAATTCAATGTTTATCGTAATGGGGACTGATTCTTGGCTGGACGAAACTGTTTTCAGCTCAGAAGTGTTTTCCGCTGATTATGAAGTCAATCGTAAGGACAGAAATTCACGTGGCGGAGGCATATTGGTACTCGTAAAGAAGCGTATTCCAAGATTCATGATAGACTTCAGCGCTAAAGCGAATAATGGCGCAGCATCACGTGACGAGGACAGCAGGAGAGCACATATATGCACAAGCGCCAACTACCAACTTTATTGTTTGGCTGCCACTACGCCGAATTGATAAAAAGCAACATACCCCACACTGTAAACAACACTAAACCAGTGACGCACTTGAACTCAGTGTGCGAAGCAAAAAATCATAACACACATGGCAAAAAAAAATGACGACACATTCGATGCAAAGTGTAAAAGCCACAAAGAAGAAACAAAAGAATTGTTACTCAGTTTCACAATGAAGTACACTGCAGGTAAGGTAAAACAGTTTCAAATCATCTTCTCGATGGCATGTGAAAAATTAGGATCAGATACTGCCTCATCCGGGAGTAAATTCCAATGAAATTGAGCGTGGAAAGTTTAAAAACTTAACTGCATTCATGCCACTTTGATACGGCTTGATGTTTTTAATTGTCCCGTCTCCTAGGCTGATAATGAGGTTGTTTTCTCGAAAGTTCTCTATCAGCTTAAATTGAGCGCGGCCGAGAGCGGCTGGGATTCTGATTTGGGCGCAAGTCAGCCCAAATGAGTTTTGCTTCGAAGCCATTTCTGCTGTCTGCTTGCTCTCCAGACTACAGTCACCAATACGTGACATCTGGTGGAGGTGCTGATCTGCAATCCTCCTATGCCCTCACGATGGAGCGTGGTGCACAGTCAAGGCCCGTGTAGTTCGCCAGTCCCGTGAGCCTCAACTTTTCATGGAAACCCGCACGAAGATGCAAAAGACTAGTAAAGACTGGCACGACCGTGTGGCCGCGCTGACCACCTGGTACGAGAGTGCCAATCTTCGTAACGTCTACTTTGCTTTGGACGGCCGTGCCGGAACGTGGTTAAAAAAACTACTAAAATTCCCTCGCGAACTGGGCGACCTTCAAGAATCAGCTACTGGGAACGTTCACCAGTGTCGTACGGAAAAAGAGCATAGCCTCTGCTGCAGCCAAAAATTCAAACCAGACCGCAACTGCGCAGGTGGAAGAAATGAAACGCCTTTTCAGGCGCGCCAACCCAAGCATGACCGAAGAAAAGAAGCTGACCTTTCTGATGCCTCGCGTAAGGGATCAACTCTTCGGCGGCATGATCCAGAATCCTCCAAGAACTGATTCCGAGCTCGTGGCAGAAACTTCTACAATTGAAGAAACCATGGACGCCTGGAACGGCCAGTACAACCGACCACTTCAATTGCTGAACGCAGGCCCCCAGGTGCCATTCCTACAAACGCAGATTATCTACGGGATCTAATACGCCAAATTGTTCGGGAAGAACTTCGCCGATTGCTGCCATCTCCAACACAGCAGAATCAGGTGGCATCGCTCACGGGCATCATCCATGAAGTACAGCACGCGCTTGGCTCCCGAAACCGCCGACACCGACGGAAGCTGAAGCCATGACTTACGCCGCCGCACTACGGAGTCCAGCGCGCCGACAAGACCCTCCCCAAGCACTCTCACATGGGAACCACCTCTGCAAAAACGACGGCCCCTAGCTTCCGCACGCCCGCACTACGACTGACGCAATGGCAATATAGGAAAGGCGACGAGTGGTGGACTTCAGACAGCTGCCATCTGTGTTTCCACTGTGGCTATGCAGGGCACGTACTTCGCCACTGCATGTATCGACGCATAGGACTGCGGGGAGTACGTGTCTTCAAACCGTCGTCCCGCTGCCCGTCCACCAGATGTCTTGTATCACCGGGCCGCAGCTACGCCGCGTCTGTCCGAGGAAGACCTCTGGCCCCGAAACTAAACAAAGCAACCTGTAGAGGTCAGGTTGCTTCCCGAGGAAACGACGATGATCCTCCAATGGCCACGCAGTACAAAGACGCCGCACCCACTACGCCGATGCCGCATACCAACAGAAGTTCAACTGCGACGGTATGCGACTTCAGAATGACGCCGCCACCAAGAAAAAAATAAAGTGGCTGTTTGGGCTTGTTGGTCAGTGATCATGGTTAAAGAATGCAGCGCAAAAAGACAGGTTTGGTTTAAGGGGGTTTAACGTCCCAAAGCAACTCAGGCTATGAGAGACGCCGTAGTGAAAGGCTCCGGAAATTTTGACCACCTGGGGTTCTTTAACGTGCACTGACATCGCACAGTACACGGGCCTCTAGAATTTCGCCTCCATCGAAATTCGACCGCCGCGGCCGGGATCGAACCCGCGTCTTTCGGGCCAGCAGCCGAGCGCCATAACCACTCAGCCACCGCGGCGGCCCCAAAGGAAGACAGGGACAAACGAAGAAGTGGACACGACTGGCGCCGACTACTAAAACATTTATTCAGAGAAATGAGCAGCTTTTATAATGTCATCCAAGACCGACGTGATCAGATAAAACAGCAGGCGTGGGAAAACTGTCTAACAGGGATACACATCGTTGCACACAACATCAAAGAAACAGCACATCGAGGCGACGGAACGTCACCCCCGAACCCAAGAAAACCAATGGACCAGAAAGAGCCATAATAAACCAGGATACAAAACGATGAGTTATCAACTTTTGTCGCCCACGCAGCACGAGGCAAAGTACAGACACACAAAAAAACAAAAAATAAAAAAAACTAAAAAACGAAAACAGACAAAAACAATAGTCACCGCCAAAATGTGTCAGAAGTCGAAGCAAAGCAGAGTCAAAGAGGCGCAACGCGTAACAAAACAAAACGCTACGCGAAAGCTTTGTCAAAAACTCAAAGCCATACATAGTCAAAGAAAAAGTTAAAAAGTTCTGAACAACGAAGCTTATAGCCGATGTCATGCAAAACAGAGACGTAATTATACTGGATCTAGAAAATTCGACTCTTGCCTTAAAGTAAAATTCAAGGGGTGCTGAAGGAGTTCTTAAGTCTTGCAGTGGTCGTTCAGGTGCCCACTGCTTTTGTTACGTACAAACCGGCGGTGTTCAAGCAGTGTCTCAGTGATGACGTTGAGCTAGTGACGGATTCCCGTCTGGCCGGGAGCGTACATTTCAAAAATAAGAGACATCGACCAGTGAAAAAAGGTTCGTTCTTGACGTTTCGGCTTCCACCCGGAAGCCTTGTTCACAATGAATTCATCACCAAATAAGGGTCCTTTAAATATGATTGAATAATCGGCGCAAAAAGCGTGTGTATATCGGGTGTAGATTAACGTCGTTCCGGTTTAACGTGTGGGACGTAGTTTGTATGATTAGGGATTCCAGATGACGTCGTTCCGGTTTAACGTGTGTGACGTAGTTTGTATGATAAGGATTCCAGAGGAAGTCGTGATGCTGCTACTTTTTTCGGTTGCGATGATCCTTGCCTTCTCACAGTCAATGTTGTGGCCATTCACGACGGCGTGTTCCGCTAAGGCGTTGTTGCGAGTGTTTTCATTTTTTACGTCCCGAGCGTGCTGCTGTAATCGCTTCCGGTAGTTCCCAGTTTCCCCGATATACACACCGTTGCAGTCTGCGCAGGGGATTTCGTAGACAACTCCGGGGAACCTTTCCTTTGGCAGTGTGTCCTTCACCTTTACAAGCTGATGGCGCATCTTTCTGGCCGGGACATGTGCCACCTGAACGTCATATTCCCGTAGGACACATGACAGGCATTCACTTGTACCCGGGACATACAGCACAGAAGCCCGTTTCTTGAGTGGAGGGCGGGCGTCAGGTTGTTCTTGTTTTGCCAACTGACGTTCTACCGCGTCGATGAAGTGCCTAGGGTATCCAAAGCTTCTGAGGTCATCCCGCACCTTTTTCGCGTCCAGGGTCGCATCCTCGGGCCTTGTGCACAACCTTTTCTCACGCTGCAATAACGTGCTAACAACGGCCTTCTTATGGCTGGCAGGGTGCACTAAGTTGAAATATAGGCAGCGGCCAGTGTGCGTCTCCTTTCGGTATACGCTGAAGGATAGACCGTGGCCTTCCCGTGAAACAAGGACGTCAAGGAATGGCAGTCTGCCGTCCAATTCTTCTTCTATAGTAAACTGAATGGCTCTTTCCAGGCTGTTAAGATGGTCCAGAAACTTGCTCACCACGCCTTTTTGGATGATGCAGAAGCAGTCGTCGATGTAACGGAAAAATACCTTCGGGGAAGGGACAATGGAGGCCAACGCCCACTGTTCCAGCTTTTCCGTGGTGAGATTGGCAGCCGTAACCGAAACTGAGGCGCCCATGGGGGTCCCGTGTACCTGTTTGTAAAAATTGCCCATGAAAACGAAGTATGTGTTCTTTAGGCAGAAGTATAGAAGCCTGCGCAGGTCCGGTACGTCTATCACTGATTGTTCCGGCAAAGTAACATCAGCCTCGAGGGCAGTGGTGCAAACGCTGACAGCAAGGTCTATCGGGACGCCCGTGAACAGGGACTTAACGTCAAACGACGCCATCACCTCATCTTCATCGATTGAGGTGCTGCGGTTCTTCTCGACAAAGTCGAACGAATTGCGGACGTGACTGGGACTCTGGCCAACGAGCGGAGAAAGGACCTGGTGCAAGAACTTCGACAGGTTACGCAGGGGAGAGCGAGTGTAATCCACGATGGGACGCAAATGAACGTCTAGCTTGTGGATTTTGGGCAATCCATAGAAAGCAGGTGCGGATCCATTCTGGCTAAGCAGTTTGTAGTAGAGAGCTTTTTGGTTCGGAGGAACGGCCTGAAAGACGTCGGACAGCAGCTTTTGAAATTCTCTTTCGAGCTTTAGTGTCGGATCTTTCTTGAGGCGGACATAGGTTTCACCATCTTCCAGAAGAAATAGCATCTTCTTTTCATAGTCGGCCTTGTCCAGGAGAACAGTCGCTTTGCCTTTATCTGCTGGTAGAATCACAATGTGTTTGTTTTCACGGAGACTCTTGTTAGCGTCACGTTCTACACGTGACAACGCAGAGCGGGAAGGTCCGCGATGAACGGCGTTTAGTACGCACACCACTCGGTTACGGGCCTCTTCGCGGCGAGTGTTTTCGACCTGGCTGACAGCATATTCCACCACGCACACTAATTTCTTCTTGTACGGTGCGGGACTTACGTTGACGTTCAGCCAAAGATTCAGAACATTATTTTCAGCTTGGCTCGGTCTGTACGACGATAACTTATGCACTGCGGTTCTTGAAGCCACCTTAGTTTTGACTGATTGCTCGGAAAGAAGCTTGGTCAGCTTATTGTCGCGGGCGAGCTCACCTCTCTTGCGTTTTAGGTCCGAGTTGTGATTCGCATGCAACTGCATGCTGGCGAACACGCTGGGGTAGTGGTACTCCAGGCGGCGCCGGGCACAGAAGGCATCGTTCTCCATAGCACGAATTTTCTCTTTGCAGTCCAGGATCCTAGCTCGTAGAGGCTATCGTTCAGCCTTTCCGACCACACTGTGCCCGAGAGGCGTAGAGACAGGTCTGTTGAGTCGTAAGGAGCGGGGAACTAGGTTACGGGCTTTACATGTTAGGTTGAACTTAAGATGGTTCCTGAATGAAGTGACACGGCAGTTAAGGTTGACATATTTGCGAATCTCGGTGATGAATTCCTGGCCATACGCTTGGCGAAGGGCGATGAAGTTGAGCGTGTGACGGAATCCCGTCTGGCCGGGAGTGTACATTTGAAAAAAATAAGAGACGCCGACCAGTGAAAAAAATGGTTCGTTCTTGACGTTTCGGCTTCCACACGGAAGCCTTGTTCAAAATGAATTCATCACCAAACAAGGGTCGTTTAAATATGTTAGAATAATCGGCGCAAGGAGCGTGCGTATGTCAGGTGTGGATTACCGTCGTTCTGTTTTAACGTGTGTGACGTAGTTTGTATGATTAGGGATTCCAGGTGAAGTCGTGATGCTGCTACTTTTTCGGTTGCGATGATCCTTACCTTGTCACAGTCAATGTTGTGGCCATTCACGACGGCGTACTCCGCTAAGGCGTTGTTGCGAGTGTTTTCATTTTTTACGTCCGGAGCGTGCTGCTGCAGTCGCTTCCGGTAGTTCCGTTTCCCGATATACACACCGTTGCAGTCTGCGCAGGGGATTTCGTAGACAACTCCGAGGAACCTTTCCTTTGGCAGTATGTCCTTCACCTTTACAAGCTGATGGCGCATCTTTCTGGCCAGGACATGTGCCACCTGCAACAGTCGCATTGCCTTTATCTGCCGGTAGAATCACAATGCGTTCATTTTCACGGAGACTCTTGATAGCGTCCCGTTCTACACGTGACAACAAAGAGCGGGAAGGTCCACGATGAACGGCATTCAGTACGCCCACCACTTGGGTGCGGGCCTCTTTGCGGCGAGTGTTTTCGACCTGTCTGACAGCGTATTCCACCATGCACACTAGTTTCTTCTTGTCCGTTGCGGGTCCTATGTTGACATTCAACCCAAGATTCAGCACATTCTTTTCAGCTTGACTCGGTCTGTACGACGATAAGTTATGCACTATGGTCTCATTGAGGCACCTGCCGGTTTGCCCGATATACACGCTCCCACACTACAAAGGTATCTGGTAGATGATACATGTAGCACGTTGCGTGAATGGATCTGCACGTCTTATAGGGTCAACCTTTTTCTTCTGCTTTGCCAGCAGGATATAAACTTGTAATAGTTTGCACGGGGCTGAAAAGACAAGATTTACATTGTTTCCTTTCACCACAGCTGCGGTGGCCAATCTATCTCCCTCTGTACCACATATGTCTATCAACTTCTGCAAATCTTTCTTGCTGTCAGCCATTAGTACTATATCATCGGCGTATATTAGTCCCGGTAATGACTGTTTATTCAATTCCCCTTGCTTGAAAAAAGAAAGGTTGAAGCCTAGTCTGCTCCTCTCTAGCTTGGTCTCCAACCCTTGCAGGTACAACATGAACAAAAAAGGAGACAGAGGACATCCTTGCCTAAGCCCCCGCTGTATCTCTACAGACTCTGATACCTTTTTTTCCATTTTATAACCACTCTGTTACCTTTATATACGTCTTTTAAAAGATTAATTACACCATCTCCGACATCCAATGTGCCCAGTATGTCCCTCAGATACTCTTGAATAACGTTGTCGTAGGCTCCCTTATATCCAGAAATGCTAGCCACAGGGGCCCGTGTTCCTTTTCAGCAATCTCTATACACTGCGTCAATGAAAACAGATTGTCCTCCAACCTCCTTTGTTTCCGGAACCCATTTTGTAACTCCCCTAGCACCCCCTCGTTCTCCACCCAAGCCTGCAATCTGTCCTTTACAATATGCATCACCACCTTGTACGCCACAGATGTCACTGTTATTGGACGGTAGTTACTTACGTCAGCTTTGTCCCCCTTTCCTTTATATATCATGTTCATTCTACTTAATCGCCATTCATCGGGGACTTTCCCATCCACTATCATTTTATTCACTACCTGTATTAATGTTTGCTTGGATTTTGGTCCTAGCTTCTTTATTAACATAATCAGAATATCGTCTGGTCCTGTTGACGTGCCACTAGGAACCTTCTTCTCTGCCCTTTCCCACTCTCTTTGCTCAAGTGAAGCTATTGCAGTAACCGGTCTATCCTCCTTTGATAAATTGTGTGCAACATTTCTTTCCTTAAATTTTTCTGTCATCCTTGTTCCTATGCGTTTTCTCGCTTCATACCCTTCTAGTCGAATATCCTGATCTGTAACAATAAACCTTTGTTTTAGCCTAGTCTTATTACTCTTCACATTTAGAAGCTTCCAGAATTTCTTAGCTGCTTTTCTATCCTTTTAATTAATTTTTGACATCCATTGGGCACCCTTTCTTCTCATTTTCTCATTAATCAAATAGGATGCTTCCCTTCTACACTTTATGAAGGTATCCCATTTTCTGTCTACTTTAACTTCTGGTTACCCCCTCTCCTTGGCATATCTGTGTTCCCTGGACGCCTCCTGACGTTTCTCTATCGCCCTCTTGACCTCCTCATCCCAGCAGCTTTTGGGTTTGCGTCTTTTCTCTTTTAGCTTTACTCGCACCTTAGCTAGCTCTTGCTCCAGTAATCGAGTTAATTTGGTATAAGTCCATTGTGTTTCACTATCCTCAAAAATTACTTTCTCAATTTGTTTGGCTGCTGCTTCCAATTGCTTTTCTGAGTAAAAATTGCCCTCTGATTGTTCATCTCGCTTCAGTCCTACTTTGGTTTCTCTTCTGAAACTCAACTTGATACGCTTGTGGTCACTACCTAGACTTCTGGAACCATGTTCATCTATGCTCCTTACCCCTAATCTATTAAACATCCTCTGTGACATTAGTGCATAATCTATCGTCGAGTGCAGACTCCCTGCCTCCCATGTTATGACCCCTTCATACTTCTCGGTACTGTTCCATAAAACTAAATAATGCCTTTCACACATGTCCTGCAGCATGCTTCCTGTCGAATCTGTGTACCCATCCAGGTCGTCTACATGGGCGTTCATGTCGCCTAATATAATTATCTCGCCCTGTCCTCCTAGTTCATTAATGTCACTTGCAATACATTCTAACATTTTCCTGTTTTCCTCTTTGGCGTTAGCTCCTGTCCACAGGTATACCAAGCCAAGGAGTATTTGCTCCCCTGCAACGTTTCCTTTTAGCCATAAATGTTCCTTGCATCCCAGTTTAACCCTTTGAAAATTCTTAATTTTATGAATGAATGCTCCAATTCCACCTCCCTTTCTGCGGCCCTCTGTTCTATTGCAATATTTCCATGCGTAGTCTGGGTTACAGGGTGGTTGCTCCATATCTCTAAGATGCGTTTCCACTAAACCATATACAATTAATTCCTCCTGCCATAACTGTTCTTCTATTTCCTCCCATTTCAATCTGTTCCTGCCACTCTGCATGTTAATGAAACATAAATCTGAATTAACTTGGCCCTGGCGCTTGTGCCTTTCTTCTCCTATGGTTCCATCGTCCCTTTGATCTTGGTTCTTCCTTCTGTAACAAGGTAACCATGTGGGCTAGTTGGTGTGTATCAAACATAACTTCATCAGCGAAAGAACGGACACCAGGAGAAGAAGAAGACAGGACAACGCTGGACTGACAACTGAAGTTTAATCGAGAAACGTCCTGGGTCACCAAACGACGCATGCGTATCAGGCTCACAAAAAACCCCTAAAAGACACAAAAAAAACCAAAAAAACCTATGTGGCGAATCACCTAGGAGAGGATGCACGCACCATAATTGGCAAAAAACAAACAAAAAGCACAAAAGCACAAAAAACACATAATTTGCCTGTCAACCTTGCACTCGTACACTTTTGCTCAGGAATCTAAATTCCTTGTCAGTGAGATTTAAAGACGGTGCACTGACGCATGTGTCACTGCCTTGCAACCTAATATGGTAGGCCTCCAGGATTTCCCTCTCCTTCCTGTTTTTTCCTTTTTGCGATGACTGACATGTTGTTAAAAGCTGGAACGCAGTCTTTGCAACTCCTACAGTGACGTGGGAGATTATTCTGATCAGATAAATTTCTCAGGGAATTGTTATGTTCTCGTGCCCGGTCATTAACGCATCTGCCAGTTTGGCCCGTGTACACTCTACCACATGATAGGGGTAACTTGTAAACGACACGAGTCGAACAAGCAACGAACTTGTTGGCATGCTTCACAGTGCAGCTCTTGGGCTTCCTCCCCTCACTGGCCATCGCGATACGTAAACATAAACCAGACAGCTTACAGGGTGCAGAGAAAACTGCCGTCACGCCGTGCCGTTGTGCCACTTTCTTCAGGTTATGCGAAACACCGTGAAGATAGGGCACCACTTCAACTTTCTTCCCCTCCATTCTTTCATTCCCGGAATCACGTTTGTTCTGGTTTTTTATCTTCTGCAGCATCGACTCACCAACTGCAGTCAGCACGTCAGCCGGAATACCTGCGTCACCAAGGCGGCGGATTTGCTGGTAGAAGCTGTCAGTCACAGCATGTGTGCCGCCTTGGCTCTTCTGCAAGGCATTCCTTAGGCATAGGCTAGCTATGGCTCTTTTAATCAGTTTAGAGTGCGATGAACCATAAGGCAATAGCGCTTTCTTAGTTCTAGGTGAGTAGCTCCAGCAGATATGGCCTTCGTTAAAGGTTAGCATTAAGTCTAGGAACCGAATGGCATTGTCACTGGGCATTTCGTGGGTAAAATTCAGTGCATTGGCACAGTCATGAAAAACACTCAGCACATTGCTGACAACGGTTGTAAGCGAGTCACCAGGTGCAAGCTTAAGAACAATTAAAAAATCATCAACATATCTGAACACACGAAGAACGTGGCCGTCATTTAGGCTGCGTCGAAGACAGTTGTCAAACCTAGCCAAAAAAATTTGGCACAAAACCGGAGCTACACTAGCACCAATGCAAATGCCATTATTTTGCACGTTCCTTTTCTCTTGAAATTCAACAATAGTGGACGACAGCTAAAACACCAGGAGCTCAATGAAAGAGTCCACATTCAGACCACAT
Source organism: Amblyomma americanum (assembly GCF_052857255.1). Lineage (NCBI taxonomy): Eukaryota > Metazoa > Arthropoda > Arachnida > Ixodida > Ixodidae > Amblyomma > Amblyomma americanum. Next base: position 17,972,846 of record NC_135500.1, read on the forward strand.
GTATTCTGGAACGCAATGGCACCAGACTGTTCGATGAGCTCGCGCACCGTACACAAGAGATCAGCATGGGGTATGGAGTAGAATAAGTCTTCTATGTCGACTGAGAACGCAGAGGTGGCACCAGGAATACCCTCCTTCAGTTCCTCAACTACACTAGCGGAGTTTCGAAAGACATATGGATCATCCACCGGCAGCGTGTTAAACTGGCGCTGCAAAAATTTTCCCACCAGCTTCTGCCAGGAACCTTCCTCAGTTACGATAGCCCTGAACGGATAATCTGGCTTGTGAGTTTTGACTGAAAAGAACACCTCAAACCTATCTCGCTCCACTTTGTTGACCGCCTTCTCCAACCATGGGAGGTTGAAATCCTTGAGCAGTTCTGAGGCTTTCCGTCTCAGGCGTGGAAGTCTTTCCTTTGTTGGGACGAAGTTCTTTGACATCGCATCAGCCGCTTTTTGAGCAAAAGCACCTCTAGGCAGTACGACAAACCTACCCTCTTTGTCAGATAACAGTAGGCTAAGGTCATTGTCAACAAAGTGTTTGACCACCTTGTCCATTAGTCGCTTCCCGCCCCTCCCAGACGCCGGCTCATAACGCTGGACGAACTCCCCGAAGGGCACCCAGGCATCGTGCGCAGCAACAACTGGCGCGCAGCTGCGTGTGGTGGCCGTCCATCGAGGCGGACCTCGAGCGTAGTGTCAAGACCTGCGTTAGTTGTCAAGAACAACGTTGCGAGCCGTGCAAAGCGCTCCTGCCTCCTTGGTCTTGGCCGACAGCACCATGGCAGCGCGTACATATAGATTTCGCTGGCCCCTTCTTGCACGCATTGTTTCTTGTAGTCGTGGACGCGCACTCAAAGTGGCCGGAAGTGTTTCTTATGCACTCGACTACATCGGATGCCGCTGTTTACAAATTGAGAGAGCTGTTTGCGCGGTTTGGGTTCCCAGAAACCATTTTCACTGATAACGACCCGCAGTTCACTTCCGAAGTGTTCAAGCTTTTTGTAAAAGAATTGGGCTGTCGTCACGTGCTTACAGCACCGTATCATCCCAGCTCAAACGGGCTTGCAGAGTGATTTATTCAGAAACTTAAAAATGCTCTTCGTAAATCTAGTGGAGAGGACACAATACATCTGAGGCTTCACAAGTTTTTGCTTACCTATCCCAACTCGCCTCATGCGACAACTGAGTCACCACCAAACTTGTTACTACGACGACGGCTGCGAAATCGACTCGATGTTGTCAAGCCAGCAGTGGGAGGAAGGGTTGCATATAATCACTTCAAGCAATCCGTGGCTCGCCCACGTCGTGATCATGACATAGCAGTCGGTGACCAAGTGATGGCTCGCAATTATCGAGGCAGTCCAAACTGGGTCCCTGGTATTGTTGTGGAGCAGTCCGGCCCTTTGTCTTCTACCGTTCGTGCTACCACTCCAAGAGGCAGTTTCACCTGGCGTCGCCACAAGGACCATCTGCTCGCGCGGACCACGGACTCCGACCGCGAGGCATCTGACCAGGAGGGATACGAGTTCCTGGTGTCTCCACCAAGCGTCGACCTCCTGCGCTCCTACCACCAGTGACCCTGCCGTTTCGCAAGAGGTTCAGACGGCGGGTGCAAGACGTTACCCGACTAGAGGCCGTCGACCACCGGACAGATATCAAGCTGGAGTTTAGCTTGTTAAATTAGCCAATATAAAAGGGGAGGGATGTGGCGTCCGGCTTATCACCACAGTCGTAATGCGCAGGCGCACAAGACGAATAAAAGGCGTGCGCCGCAACCTGCGCGCGGGCATATCTCGACCAGCCACGCACCAACGAACATGTGGGAATAAACGTCGCTTCGCCCATGAGAACTTGTCTGCTCCTTCTCATGAACCACGCAACACTACAAGAACAGTAGAACGTATGGCATTATTCTATAAGGGATTTTATTGCATCCTTTCGCAAAGAGACCAAGATGCAAGTGTATATCGCGAAGAATGACAAGTTGCATGGCTATCACAGGAATGCTTTTCAGAAAACAGATTTGGAAGGAACAATTTAATGGGCCACAAATATCCAGCAGTGTGAGAGTACACAGTGAACGTTTGTAATTTGGGCCTGTTGGTTCATCAAAGAAAAGGAAAATATGCAGCGCAAAAAGGCTTGGACGATAGAAGAAAGACAAACACAATCGCTGACACAGTTTGTCTTTCCTCTGTCGCCCATGAGTTTTTTGCGCTGCATATTTGCCTTATCTGAGTTCAGTGTTTTTCACGATTAGGATAGATGCTAGTTTTAGAAATGGTGCCATGATTTAGTGCTTGTAACATTACCAGAACTATAAAATTCACCACATTTTGCTGCTTGCAGCCATGACCCGTAAATATCCACCCTGTAATATGACGACTTGAATTATGAACAACTTTTCTGGGGGCGCAACTTTTTCAAAGCATGCACGTCTTGTTAACATGCAAACTAGCTGTTTGGACAATGAACATGATTTAAATGCACGAAGCCCATCGGAATCCGCATATATTTGTCGCGTAATATTGACTGCAATGCGAAGATCTGAACTGTGGTAAGCAGATACTATAACACAGCGCAACGACTGTTAGAAGTGTTTGGCGACAAATACAGACTGCATCATTTGGCTGTCGCACCTTAGAATTGCCGTCATACCACTTGCTGCATAGCGTGCACTTTTGTTAAACCTTCAACAGCCAGGCATGCCGATTCTCCCCGCTTGCACTTTATGACTGACAAATCACTTCTCTTTCCGTCGTCACTGAAAGGCTCGGCGACTCATTTCCTGGAGTACTTTTTCACTGCATGAATTAATTAAGCTGCTCGCTGACAGTATAACCTTTTTATTATGATCTCACAGATGTTTACTTGCAACATTAATTTAATGTTTTTTAAACAGATCACACGGCAAGAAGAAAAAACTACCTGAGTTGAATCATATCGGGCATGAAGGGAACTTAGCACAGGTGCAAAGCAGGGAATCTGCAAATACAAATAAAGTAATAAGGAAATGGGTTGACATTAAATGTGGTCTCAGCCTCACAGGTCGATATCTGCATCGGCACTGTAGGACTTTCAGAAATGGCTCAACGTAGGTATTGTAGGGCCAACTACAGTGCAATAGCGCATAGCACATTTAAAAAAAAATCAAAATAAACCGAGTTAACGTGGTTTGCCAACATGCACAAATATGGCCCCGTCACGATCATACTACAAATGTAAACAGATGTGTGTCCCAAGAACACCTATAGCTGAGCATTGCCACTGGAAATAAAGCTTGTCAGAAATTTCAAACTGCCTTCGAAATTATATTTCTTGCATTATCAAGTAATGATGTGATTTCTCTTTTGTGTTTCTGTGTTTGCATTTTCTCTTAATTTCCCGCGCATAGTTTGCTGAAATGCTGGTGTGCAGCTTCCTTATACCTTTGCCCAAATGCCTTGTTTTGCATCCAATCGGACACTGGATGCTTTTGCTGTCTTATTTTTCTGTTTAATTTTTTTTCTTTTTTTACTTTACATATTTATGCGGTTGCCTAAATGTCTTGTTTTGTATTGGACCGGAAACTAGCCATGTAGGCTATCAGTACAAATATTTTGTACAAATTTTCCTTGAATTATGATACAAAGCTTCTTTTGATTTGATTTGATTTGAAGGTGCAAATGAGCCTCTCCATTCAAGCAAACTCATTTAGGAATGCAGCAAATGCAAAGAAGGCTAAGGAAATCTAGGAAGCATTCTACATTTCTGACAAATACATTCTTATGGTCCACCATCACCTTCATCCAGCAGGCAAATAATGTTCATTGCAGGCAGTCGCAGGCATGGTCAGCGTGGTCGCAGCAGATGCATGTGTGCATGTGCACTGATGGCATCCTTCTAAAGGCTTCGAGAATGCCTCACAAGAGCTGGTACAGCTTACTTAAGAAGTGCTAGTTAACAACTGTTTGACACCAATAAAGAAAAGTTGTTCAGCACCTCGACAACAGCAGTGTAGTGAAAGTAACAACAAATATGGGATTAGGTGCTGATTCAAAGAGTACAGTTTCTATTTCAACTATTATGGCTGACGTAGCACTTCGAGATCGCTCCATTTTACCAATGGCCTTGGCAACCACGATAATGCGCTTAATATTGCAAGAATTTGTCTAAACTCCAGCTTCACTCTACGCTGCTAAGCAAAAAATAATTTGTAATCACAGCAGTATAGTCCAAATGCCTTTCATTTTTAATCATGATTCGCTATTATGGAAAACTGTGTATGTACAGTTCTTTGAGAAGCGTAAGCATCTACTTTTTTTTTGCATCACATATAGTGAAATGCTCATGAAAAAGGGCTGTACTAGTCGGCACATATTAGAGACTTGCGCATAGTGAAGCACAGGTGAATGAGTTGCGACAATGGTTTTTGTTCGTAGGTAAGTGTTCTTGATCTGGTGACAACATTTTTCGGCTCTTCCGTGACGCATTCCTTACTACTACTGAAAGTTGTTTTACTGTTCTTCATGTGAACATTCGAAGCTTTCGGAAGCACTGGGACGAATTCTCCTTTATAGTCAGTGTATTAATTGATTCCATTGATGTTTTCGTTTTGATCGAGATTAACATTTCACATAACCATTCCCAGAAATTTTCAATTTTGGGGTACTCTAGCTTTTTCTTCACTCGTGACTCTGGGCTAGGGGGCGGTATAGCGATTTTTGTCAAGGACAGTTGGGTTTCGACAACTACTTCTATTTCTTTCACTACTGCTGAATCATTAGCTGTCTGTATTCACAATGGACATTTTGACATAACTGTGATTGCTTTTTATCGTCCACCGAAGCAAAATATTGCCTATTTCATCGAAGAGCTGAGCAAGACTAACCTTCCACAGGGTCGTATTTGTATGATTGGTGAAATCAATTTTGACCTTCTAAAAACTAAAAAACAATTGGTTGTCGATTACTTAAACACTCTTGCCGATGCCGGCATTGATGCCACAATCAACCTTCCCACACGTGTTGAAATGTTTAGTAGTAAATTAGTATCGTCATGCCTTCACCACGTGAACGTTCGCCTTGAACACAATGAATCCTGTTCATTTATCATAGAACAAAAAATGTCGGACCATTTCTTTGTTGGCTGTCGTGTTTTTCCACAAGCTGGGTTAAGGGCTATGAAGCAAGATAAATTGGACACAATCGAAGTCATTGACTTCGACTTGACTCCGTACTGGAAAAATACGACTGGGATCTGCTCCTGATTCGCACTTCTGAAAACGCGCTTTGCGATTCATTTGTTGCAACCTTTACGCTGTTGATGGATTCGTGTAAAAAAATTATAATCATAAATCAAAGAAAGTCTGGTCTTCCGTGGATTAACAACGACGTTTTATCGGCTATTGCAGAAAGGGAAATGGCTTGGGCCCGCTGTGGGGCGTTCGCCTAAGGACACTCAATTGAGGGCACTGTACAGGGCAGCCCGCAATAGGGCTAATGCATTACTCCGATCAAAAAGACGTGAGTATTTCCAAGCAAGGTTTGTGGCGTCGAAAGGGAAGCCAGCTTAGTCCTGGGATGTTGTTAATCGCTTACGAGGCTGTGCACCTAGGAATGTGGCTTATTCCATTTCCCGTAACTTTGGGGCACTATCTCTGACACTTGCTGATGAGTTCAATGCCTTTTTTTCGGCTGCTGGTCCGGCTGTGCATTCAAAAGTTTCCAATCTACCATTCGGAACACAGACGCAGGACAAGAAAAGGAGGTACACACACCACACCGCTGGACTTGCAACTGATTTATTTCGAAGAAAACCACCACATTGAAAGGATTCCCTGCGCAAGCGCACACTCTGGATGAAGGGAACAACTGTATTAAGATAAAAGAAAGTTATATTCTTTATCCGTGATAAAAACCGAGGGATCGCTGACACACTTTTCCTTGTTTTTCCTGATTAGAAACGCTTCAAGAATTTCACGCTCTCGTCTTGTTCTCCCCCGACCGATAATGCTCGTGCGGTGAAGCAAAGGAGAACAACCCTCGCATACCTTAACATGCAAGGCTAAATTGCTGCCAGTGCCTGAATTGAACGTTGTTCGGTGCTGCCTCAGACGTTCATTGATGCACCCTCCGGTTTGCCCGATGTAGGTTTTCCCACAGGACAATGGGATGCAATATACCACCCCTACTTCACACGAAGTGAACCTCGTCTGGTGCTTGGTTTTACAGGTCCCCTTTTTATGCGGACCACCAGACATACGGGCGCACAAACCAGATAGTTTCCGGGGGGCAGAAAAAACCGCAGTGACACCGAATTTTTGTGCCACTTTTTTTAGACCATGCGATGTCTTGTGGCAGTAAGGAAGCACTTCAATCTTCTTCCTGTTCTCTTGCGATGGACTAGCAGACTTAGCCGACAGTTTCTTCATCTTATGCCCCAGTGATTCAGCCACTGCAAGCAAAACCGACGAGGGAAACCCAGAATCTGACAGCCGCGCGACCTGCTCATCCAGACTTTGCTGCATGACATGTGGGCAACTTTTCTTGAGAGCGTTCGAAAAACACAGATTTGCGATGCTGCGCTTCACCAGCTTCGAATGCGCCAATTCATATGGCAAAAGCGACTTTTTAGTCCTGGGCGAATATTTCCAACACACGTGCCCATCGGGTAAAAAAGTCAATTCTAAATCAAGGAACCTAATGGTCTTGTCAGATGGAATCTCTTTGGTAAAAGCCAAGTTGTTAGAGCATGCGCTAAAAACATTTAAAAGCTGGTCTGCCACAAGAGTGAGCTTGTCAGTTTCGTTTAATTTTAAAATGACTAGAAAATCGTCCACATATCTGAAAACCCTAATAACGCGTGTGTCTTGAATGGAATCCTGTAGAATCGAGTCAATTTTTGCTAAAAAAATTTCGCACAGAAATGGCGCAACACACGAGCCAATGCAGATACCTCGGTTTTGCACCACGTACTTGCTGTCATATTGAACAATTGTCGAATTTAAATACACCTTCAACAGCTCAAGGAAAGATTCCAGAGATATGCCACACTTGTTCTGGAAGGAAATTGTCCCCGTTTTTTCAATTAATTCGCGTACAGCACAAAAGAGTTCATCATGCGGAACAGAGTAAAACAAGTCCTCAATGTCCAAAGAGAAGGCTGCATTGGCACCGGGAAAACCGGAACAGAGGCACTCCACCAGGTTCAGTGAGCTCTTCACCCTAAAGGGATCCGTCGGCACCAGACCATCGAAGGAAACCTTGAGGTAGTTGGAGACCACTTTTTGCCAGGAGCCTTCTTCTGTAACGATGGCCCTGAACGGATAACCAGGCTTATGAGTTTTAGCGCTGAAGAACACCCGCAGGACGTCTTGATCACTCTTCCGAACTTCTTCTTCAAGGCGACGCAAATTCAGCCGATTTAATAGCCCCAATGCCAGAGCCTTAGCCTTTCGTGGTTTTAAGTCTGAATTCCTGAAGTTCTTCTCGATAGCCTCGGTGGCTTTTGTCTTAAAAAGCGAAGAAGGCAAAACCACGAACCCACCTTCCTTATCTGCTTGCAGAAGGCTGAGGCCCTCCTGCTGGAAATGGTTGACCAAGGGGCGAAGATCCTTGCTTCTTTTATGTCGGCTGGGCCAAGTCCGTGCAAGACAGCCGACTCCCTCCGAGACGCAGTAACTCTTCTCCTCAGGTGGTGCCTTACCAGCAATACTGTGCACAGCTGCCAGAAGTTCATGCTTTCGAACCTGCGGCTCCAGGGCGTACTTAGGGCCAAGCTTCAGTAGGTTGTCGAACTCCGATGGAAGGGAGGCTCCTTCTAGTTCGGAGTTCGACAACCTACTGAAGCTTGGCCCTAAGTACGCCCTGGAGCCGCAGGTTCGAAAGCATGAACTTCTGGCAGCTGTGCACAGTATTGCTGGTAAGGCACCACCTGAGGAGAAGAGTTACTGCGTCTCGGAGGGAGTCGGCTGTCTTGCACGGACTTGGCCCAGCCGACATAAAAGAAGCAAGGATCTTCGCCCCTTGGTCAACCATTTCCAGCAGGAGGGCCTCAGCCTTCTGCAAGCAGATAAGGAAGGTGGGTTCGTGGTTTTGCCTTCTTCGCTTTTTAAGACAAAAGCCACCGAGGCTATCGAGAAGAACTTCAGGAATTCAGACTTAAAACCACGAAAGGCTAAGGCTCTGGCATTGGGGCTATTAAATCGGCTGAATTTGCGTCGCCTTGAAGAAGAAGTTCGGAAGAGTGATCAAGACGTCCTGCGGGTGTTCTTCAGCGCTAAAACTCATCAGCCTGGTTATTCGTTCAGGGCCATCGTTACAGAAGAAGGCTCCTGGCAAAAAGTGGTCTCCAACTACCTCAAGGTTTCCTTCGATGGTCTGGTGCCGACGGATCCCTTTAGGGTGAAGAGCTCACTGAACCTGGTGGAGTGCCTCTGTTCCGGTTTTCCCGGTGCCAATGCAGCCTTCTCTTTGGACATTGAGGACTTGTTTTACTCTGTTCCGCATGATGAACTCTTTTGTGCTGTACGCAAATTAATTGAAAAAACGGGGACAATTTCCTTCCAGAACAAGTGTGGCATATCTCTGGAATCTTTCCTTGAGCTGTTGAAGGTGTATTTAAATTCGACAATTGTTCAATATGACAGCAAGTACGTGGTGCAAAACCGAGGTATCTGCATTGGCTCGTGTGTAGCGCCATTTCTGTGCGAAATTTTTTTAGCAAAAATTGACTCGATTCTACAGGATTCCATTCAAGACACACGTGTTATTAGGGTTTTCAGATATGTGGACGATTTTCTAGTCATTTTAAAATTAAACGAAACTGACAAGCTCACTCTTGTGGCAGACCAGCTTTTAAATGTTTTAGCGCATGCTCTAACAACTTGGCTTTTACCAAAGAGATTCCATCTGACAAGACCATTAGGTTCCTTGATTTAGAATTGACTTTTTTTACCCGATGGGCACGTGTGTTGGAAATATTCGCCCAGGACTAAAAAGTCGCTTTTGCCATATGAATTGGCGCATTCGAAGCTGGTGAAGCGCAGCATCGCAAATTTGTGTTTTTCGAACGCTCTCAAGAAAAGTTTCCCACATGTCATGCAGCAAAGTCTGGCCGAGCAGGTCGCGCGGTTGTCAGATTCTGGGTTTCCCTCGTCGGTTTTGCTTGCAGTGGCTGAATCACTGGGGAATAAGATGAAGAAACTGTCGGCTAAGTCTGCTAGTCCATCGCAAGAGAACAGGAAGAAGATTGAAGTGCTTCCTTACTGCCACAAGACATCGCATGGTCTAAAAAAAGTGGCACAAAAATTCGGCGTCACTGCGGTTTTTTTCTGCCCCCCGGAAACTATCTGGTTTGTGCGCCCGTATGTCTGGTGGTCCGCAGAAAAAGGGGACCTGTAAAACCAAGCACCAGACGAGGTTCACTTCGTGTGAAGTAGGGGTGGTATATTGCATCCCATTGTCCTGTGGGAAAACCTACATCGGGCAAACCGGAGGGTGCATCAATGAACGTCTGAGGCAGCACCGAACAACGTTCAATTCAAGCACTGGCAGCAATTTAGCCTTGCATGTTAAGGTATGCGAGGGTTGTTCTCCTTTGCTTCACCGCACGAGCTTATCGGTCGGGGGAGAACAAGACGAGAGCGTGAAATTCTTGAAGCGTTTCTAATCAGGAAAAACAAGGAAAAGTGTGTCAGCGATCCCTCGGTTTTTATCACGGATAAAGAATATAACTTTCTTTTATCTTAATACAGTTGTTCCCTTCATCCAGAGTGTGCGCTTGCGCAGGGAATCCTTTCAATGTGGTGGTTTTCTTCGAAATAAATCAGTTGCAAGTCCAGCGGTGTGGTGTGTGTACCTCCTTTTCTTGTCCTGCGTCTGTGTTCCGCTGGTTCCACCCTGACAACATTATGAACCAACTAGCCCAGCAATTTACGCTCCCAATCTACCATCTCGCAGCATGCAATCTGGGCTTGAATCAGCATTTCTGCCACCTTGCACTGAAGACGATCTACGTTGCATTCTTTCTGGCTTCAGCAGGCGAAAGTCTCCAGGGTGGGACGGTATCTCAGTCGATACACTTTTCAGAAAATTCGACAGAATAAAGCATGTTCTGCTCGCGAATATCAATGGTATAATCGCCACCCGAATAGTATCTGAGGGCTTGAAGAAGGCGGTGGTTATCCCTATCTATAAGAATGGAGTAAAAAATAAAAAGTTGAAAATTATCGTGGTAATTTGATCCTACCATGCAGTGTGCTTGTTTTAGAAAAACACATTTCGACGGTGATGGTCAGTTTTCTTGAAGCTCATGACGTGTTCTCTGGCAATCAGTTCGGGTTTATTAAGGGTCGCGGTACGCTCAACGCGCTTGATGAACTATGTGATCTTTTAAAAAGCTGCATTGAAGAAAATGAATTTGCCTGTGCTTTATTTTTGGATGTGTCCAAGGCGTTTGACACGGTTAATCATGTTGTGTTGTCAGGTAAACTCCACAATTATGGGTTTAGGGGTTTTTCTGTCTCTTCTTGTTCACTATCTATCCTATCGTTCACAACTCGTTGCAGTAAAATTGAGAAGTGGCCTGCTGCAGATTAAATCAGGCGTTCCTCATGGATCTATACTTGCACCTATTTTGTTTAATTTATATGTCAATGACTTAAGCTCCGTCTGTAAACTGTGCCGTTTTTCAATATGCTCATGATACACTCTTAGTTGCTAGACATAATGACTTTAAGACAGCGTTATCTCTCATGCAACACGACAACGAGCTGGTTGTGGAATGGTTCAGCAATAACTTAATTAATGTTAACAATTACAAACTCAATTAGTATTTTTTCACAATTATTTAAAGATAATTCCTAATTATGTGTCTATTCATTTGCACAAACCAAATTGTGCCCCATGCAAATGCCCTTTAATTATACCTGTGTCAACGGTCAAATACTTAGGTGTATTCCTTGATTCCGTCATGTCTTGGAATACCCATTTGTCTTTCGTCTGTTCTCAGCTTCGGAAAATTGCTTGTTTGATGCATTCTATTAAGACCCTTTGCCCTATGTTTGTACGCAAGCAAATTGTATACGCCTTAGCCTACAGTGTGTTACGTTATGGTATTCGCTGCTTTTATTTCTGTTCCGCCTTCTGGTGAAAGAAAGTCAGCAGCATTCTGAAATCTATCCTTAAATCAGTTTTATATGGTAAGGCGCGAAAGGAAGGTAGTAGCGTTTTTGAACTATTACACATGCCTGATTTCTCTCACCGTTTTTCTGAATCAATAGTTTTTAAGCATATTTGGACAAGCGATTTTGTGCACCATATATTCCGGTCAAAGATCTGCGATTTCATGATCGTTTTCTCGAGCCTAGATTGCGAACCCGGTACGGCCAGCGTCTGCGAAAACATTATGTTCCTTCTGTTCTCAACCGGTCACCTAAAGAAAAGTTTCCTGCTAACTCCAAAAAAATAGTGAAAGCTTGCCTTGACAAATTACGTTCTTAGCTCCAGCATTCTGTTTTGCTACTATGATTTTACATCTTTTTTTCGTTTTCTTTCGTTTTCTCTCCGCTTGTGTGCACTTTGCGTCCGCGCTTTTCGAATTCATTTTAGTTTTCTCACCCCCCCCCCTTTTTGTTTTTTGCTTGTGTGCTCGGTGCATGAGTTTTGTGCCGTCTGCTGCCGGGCGCTGCCACTCAAGCCTTCTAAAGCTTTGGCTGGCCCGCATTTGCATTGGAATGAGGAAATAAGAATTTTTATTATTATTATGTTACAACCCAAACTTAACACTACTGCTTTGGCTCAGACCATGACCACATGCAGGTAAAGCAGGATTCATTCAATTTGTCACGCAAATATTTATTGCAGATTTTGGCCCACGCGGCCGGCAGGAAATAAAAAACGACGCTGCGGATGTGATAGCTCCCATGCGCACCGATGTTTCACACAGATTTCACCGTGCCGCCGGCATACCATCGTAGTACGGCCACTCATAGTCGCAAGCTGCACTTTATGTAGCACAGTGCCACAGAATGCTGGCGACGCTTCTGTTTTCCGGCAGAAAACAGCTCAACGGTCGTGCAGCCGAGGTCGGTTCGCACAGGCATAACACAAGTTTCAGAATGGTCTCGTCGCATTCTCGGCGGTTGTCTAACACAGTACACACGAACTACGATCGATATCGGTCATGGCTACGCCGCATCACAACGACTTGTGCTCACGATGACTGCAACCGCTGCAACGAATGCGACTAGCAGTGGAGCTCGAAATTAATTTGGTCACTTCGCAATCACGGCAGTTCTCAAACTCAGTAGACATGCGTGCACACGAACCACGATCGGCTGTACAGCATTCGGGAAACAAGGCGTGCGTAGTGAGCTTTTCAAACATAATTACACTTGCAGGCGATATCACCGACTGACGCAAAAGATCTCGTTCCGACCGCAATCACTACACACACTTGTCACTGCGCACTGAAGCTTGCTGTATGCACAGGAAATTCACCGTAGGAAGCTGATTTTTACTGCTGTTCGTGAAGATCCTCGCGCCAATAAAGAACACTTGTAACCATCACAAACGGCTCCAAATAAACACTTCGCGGCACCGGCACTGTTACGTCTTGCGGAGACTGCGTAGGTTTGAAGAGCAGTCGGTCAACCCAAGGTAGACGGCGACAGAACAATTTGGGGGAAATTGCTGCTTGTCGCTGTTGCACATGGTGAAGCTCGAAGTCGCTGTCAACACTCGTAATACGTAGTTACATGCGGCCAATATTACGTGTTTCTCGGCACAGCTACCACCTACTAGCCTTGGTTTCTCACTCCGCTTCGCGGGCGGGCATCTTGCTGAGGAGGCGCGGCCTGGCACCGGCACGTCACGGGCCATCAGCCAATAGCGTGATGTGACCATCCGCTCGTGTATCCAAAAGTGGAACTTGACCAACTTCATGCGCACAGGCGGATGCGTTCATGCGCCCCATTGTCCGGCCCTTGCGCACGGTCGCAAGGACGCGTGCGCATGCGAAAAAAAAAAACGATCGTACAGCGGCCCTTAGCCGAACGAAATGCTCACGTGATGCGACGTCCTCGACAGCGTATGTAGGTATGTGGCTGGACGGCGCTGCAGCCACTGTGTTTGAAGCTGCGGCGTGCGAAGAGCCAGCTGAGACGCTGTCCGACGGGTCGAGTGGATCGGATCGCGTGTGCGAAACGATTCAGGCCGGAAAGACGATCGGCGTGGTAGACACCGTGCAACTCTGGTGGTAGAGACCCTCGCGCGCTACGAGGCGTCTGAGGCACTTGCCAACAACGCTTTGCCGACCGCACAGAAAACGTGAGGCGGCTACGCTGGCTGAATTTCCCAAAGTTACCGCGGAAGGCGAGGCAACTGAAATAGCTAAATGCGGCGAGACCAGCAAGATGCTCTCCAATCTTTTCAGTGAAAGAAATTACTTGCGCGGGAGCACCGCCCAGGCTGAAATCGTAAACGGCGAGCTGAGTGCCATAGAAGAGACTAACGATACGAATTGAGCAATTCGTACACCGCGGGTGAGGAGGCAGTACAGAATGGAGTCGTAAACGGCACGACAGGCTCTTTGACAAGTCAGGTTGCTAACGACAATGCATGCCAGGTGGCTACCCAAATTGAATCTCCAAAGGAGCTCAGTGCTGCGACCACCATGGATTTAGGGACCCAAACTTGCAATGTGGTCGCTGAGAGTCTCCGCGTCACGCTGAAGGAAGCAGCCAATAATGAGTGCAAAGTATCTAGGAGGAGCGCTAGGCAGGGCGAGTCCCGCGATCACCTGCCCGACTCCAGCGACCAGTTTGTCGGAAGTTGCCTTGAGCCTGAGTCATGCTGCGCAAGTGGGCGTGCACGTTCCTTTGCTCTCCTCTGTGTGTGCAACCAGCGGAATGTGGTGCGCTCCAGGAACAGTGCACGAAGACCACGAACTGTGTTGTGTGCAAGACCGCACGAAGTGGAACTAGCACGACTGCCAGAACTGGGACTTGCCCTGAAAGCAGTGCAAATAGCGAAAGGACAATGCACGTGAACTGTCTACACCAACCTTCGGCGTGTAGGCAACAAGTCGCTGCCTTTTGTGTGTGTTTAGATTGGCTAGCAAAAGAGCCCAGCGATCTTCTTATGGTGGGACGTGTAAGGCCGCTGTAGCGAGCGCGAGTCGATGCCAGCTCGCGCGCAGAAAAAAGAAAAGAAAAAGGAACATCTTGGGCATTTCTGAAGGTGCGCGCGGCTGCAAGCACATCCAAGCGCAGGGGCCAGGACCTCCCCCTCCGCTCCGCCCGCGATGTAGGGAGGCCCCGGCTTCTGGCAAGCCGTGAAGAGCGATCTTGGAGCTCGAGCGTTAATTTGGGACATCTTTGGTAGCTGTGTGTTTAGCCCCTGTTTCTTCAGTGTATAGTTGTTTTTGTACGTTTTTCAAGTGTTATAGAAGTCCAGTTCCTTTGTTCGCCCGGGTGTCATCGATCGTCCATTATCTGGCGGTCGGCTACACGTCCAAAACCAAATAAGAGAGCACCTCGAAGTAAGTGAGGTGCGAAGAAGGAAGAACTATGTGAGATCTTTACTAGTGGGATACCTTTGATGGAACTCAGTTGTCATGTAATCTAGGATTTCGCTATAAAAATCAATATATCCGCGGGTCACCTGACGAAAGTCTGGAATTTTTTTTTTTAAATTAACGCTTTTGCTAATGTCAAAAGCGTTCCTCATGGGTTCGCAATGGCAGCCTCAATTGTTCAATGCGATTGATCGAAACGCTTTAAAAGAAGGATTTTTCTACATATCAGAAGAGTGGACCATTCGGTTAAATGATCCAACAGAGTTCCGCGTCAAAGTGAAGCATTTTCTATTGCCAGTGTCGCGATGTTGGTCCTTTGCCCGCTCCTTGTTGGTTTTACTTGCCGGTGATGTTTAGTTAAACCCAGGTCCTTCCCCTGAAGCCCTGCTTTCGTCAGTTTTAGAAGCAGTGCAGAGGCTCGAGTCTGGTCAGGCGGAAATACTGAACGAGCTGAAAAGTGTTAAAGAGAAACAAGATGCTACAGATGTGACGATTAAACAGCTTTCCGACAGAGTTACAGCACCAAAGGCCAAAGTAGAATCGCTTAGATAACCTGACGCCAGCACTCTTGATCCCAGTCTGCATAACGTTAATGAAACTGAAAACTGGCTAAGTTACAGAAAGGTGTGCTGAGGCTGAAAACAGTTTAATCGGTCCAATTTAGGGCCTGGTAAAATATAATTGCGCTTTTAGACTGACGTGGGAGAACTTAGGGGAGACACAAACACTGGTGCGCAAACTATCAACTGAGATTTATTGCGGTGTGCACGCATATAGAAGCTTAACATGTCAAAACATAAAAAAAACACACTTGAACCAGCAACTTTGCTATCGTATCGTAAAGCATCAGAAAGACTTTGACCCGGCAGATCGGATTATGTTTGGCATCTCTTGTCCAAGAATTGCTTTTCCTGTTTGGTAAGCAAAAGCGAAGGGTCACTAACACACAGATATTTTGCATCAGTGTTCACACGGGAAGATCATACCAACGTACCCATTGTTCCTGATCATGATTACCAGTACATGGCCCCTATTGCCATTACTGCTGAAGGAATCGCTCGTCTCATTGCAAATCTTAAGGTTTCCTTAACTACTGGTGTTGACAACATTAATTCTTAAATATTAAAAAACACTGTATCGATCTCCAGCGAAATTATTTGTCTCATCTATCAGCAATCATTACCATCTGGTTTGCTTCCTACAGATTGGAAAGTTGCCAAGATCATTCCTGTGTTCAAAAGCGGAGACAGAAATTCACCGGAAAACAAAGCCCCATTTCGCTAACCTGCATTTGCTGCATATTACTCGAGCACATCATCGCTTCCCACATTTACTTCCACCTGGAACTAAATTCTTTCTTTTTTTCTAATCAGCACGGCTTCCGGAAAGGTTTTTCTTGTGACACTCAACTGCTAAAATTTACGACTGACTTGGCTTTCAACATGGACGCCAACCTACAATTTGACCGTATCTCTTGTGGAGACCTGCCCTGCAGCCCTCTGTGTTTGCTTTCCCGCGAGGCACCGTGCAGCGGCAGTCTCACCTCGAGGACGAACGCATTCCCTTGTCAGTTACTTTAACTGGCAAGAGAGGGCGCCAGCATCGCTGCGCAGGAGACTGCCGAAGCAAGCGCGCGGGAGAAGGGCATAGGGCTCTTCGGCTGGGATCGTCGGCGCGAGCGGACCTGTCGCTCGCGGCTCCGCTCTTCACCGGCGGGGCGAGGAAGCAACGGGGAGACCCGCTCCCGTATATCGTTCCGTCCGGCCTTCGGAGTATATATCCCTTGCCCTAGCGCGGGCGAACATTCGCTCGGAACATTGCTGGTAAGTCGGACGACCTCAATTCATTAGTGTACCTTGTTGCAAGCTGGCGTTATTGTTGCTGTAGCAATAAATGCCTGTTTGTGTCAGCCAACGTGTCATTCCTTTGTTCCCTCAGAGCAAGGCCCGCTGTGGATGGCGTGCGCTCGGTAGCGTACGCGATCACGGGGTGAGGTCCGGGCCGCTTTGAACCGTGTCAGCCGCGATTGAGTGGGGAGAACGTATATTTATATCTCCCCAATTAAACCCCACATCTGGCAGCCTAACGTGGGGCCCGCTCTTGGAACATTGGACGACTGTCGGTTCGGTTCGAGGAACGCTCTTTGTCCGGACTTGACAAGTGCTAGGCCTAGAGTGAATTTTGATCGCTAGGACCTGCGGCATGCTTTCTTGAGTGCGAGGTGTATTGCGCTGCAGCATGTTTGAACTTTTCGACATGTTCAGCACAATTTTAATTAATATTTCCCTGGAGTTTAATCATGAGAATTACTTGGTCCGCATCGAGGTAGCGCGAGGCCTGGCGCCCACGGAGTTGCCGAGCCCGAAGCGAGTGAGTCCGGAAGCCGCGTGGGTGTTCCGAGTTTCTGTATATATTTTGTCTACTGTCTCTTTTTCGACTCTGGGAGTCGCGGCTCCGGGAGCCGGGTGGCCTGGGGCCACGGGTGCCGCTAGCTCGCTGGTATTGCAGCTCGGCACCGGGCGCTCCGACACCGTCCGATACAGTGGGCGCCGACCACTCAGAAGCTGCTTTGTGCAGTGAGCGGGGTAGGACCACCCCACAAAGCTGACGTCTCCTCGCGGCTGCGCGCACTTAGCCCTTTTCGGGTCTTTGTTGTGTTCACGGTCGTTGTCGGAGTGGTAGTTAGGCCTAATGCTTTTCGGAGCTGCCTGCACCACGTCAGAAGAGGCGCGACCAACGGACCGTGGTGTTGAGAGGGGGCGCACTTTGCTGCCCGCCCGTTTTTTTTTAACCTCGCACGAACTGAGCAGTCTCGTTCAACTCAAGAAATGGCTTTGTTCGCTCGAACTTGGCGTTTCCACAGCCGCCGACACGTTTTGCTAGCGAGTTAGGCATTGTGCCACGAGGCCCTTGCGGATGCCGTTTCCCCTCCCGAGACCTACGTTAAAGGCACGCCGAGAGCGTTTCGGCAATTTTGCAGATCCGGTGGAGCCACCCAGGCTTGCTGTCCGGTGCACATCGTCTCGCTGCCACCTGCTGCGACGGAGAGGCCTGTATCCTGCTCGCCGCATCCATCCGGGGCACCTGTGGCGAGACCAGTCAGCAGTCACCTCCGGCTGCTGCTGCCCTGGTGACTACTGCAGAATCCTGGCCTGCAGTTTTCCCACCGGCCTTCGATTCGCGGGCCTGCGGACACGGTAGTCCGCGGGCCATGCGAGTCGTCCCAGCGGAGACTTTCACGCCGCCTTCGGAACAACGCGGAAGACTGCGTGGACGCTGTCGGCGTGACTTCCGCTGCAAGACGTGCCTCAAGGACATGAAGACCAGGAGACTCCTCCATAGCATGTACTTTCAGGCGCGTGGGTCTATTTAATGTTTGGGGGATGTGGGGACCTGCCCTGCAGCCCCCTGTGTTTGCTTTCCCGCGAGGCACCGTGCAACGGCAGTCTCACTTCGAGGATGAACGCATTCCCTTGTCAGTTACATTAACTGGCAAGAGAGGGCGCCAGCATCGCTTTAACGAAGAAGATGACGCATGTGCTGTGTGTGGTAAATCTGAAGAAACAATAGAACACCTCATCCTAAAATGCGATGGTATCCATCCCGATGTTGATGCAGGCACAGTCACTCTTCCTGGGGCCTTAGGGTTTAGAGATAACAAAAGTCATGTAAATAAATCTGCGGTGGAAATTAGCAAAAAGCGATTGGAGGATTGGTGGCACAAAAGCAGAGAGGTGACATAAGTTTTAAAGTGTAGGAAGACGTTTTTTTAAAGGAAATGGCGAATTGTATTAACAACTTACAGCAGAGTAAACAAAAATAAAGGAAAAACTGAGCATAGTGGCAACAACCACTGACCCGTTTCAAAGGGGACGCTCATACCTTCCATCCATCGGGAGACTGCCGTAGCCAGCGCGCGGGAGAGGGGACATGGGGCTCTTCGGCTGGGATCGTCGGCGCGAGCTGACGTGTCGCTCGCGGCTCCGCTCTTCGCCGACGGGGCGAGGAAGCAACGGGGAGACCTGCTCTAGTATATCGTCCCGTCCGGCCTTGGGAGTATATATCCCTTGCCCTAGCGCGGGCGAACATTCGCTCGGAACCTTGCTGGTGAGTCGGACGACCTCGATTCATTAGTGTACCTTGTTGCAAGCTGGCGTTATTGTTGATGTAGCAATAAATGCCTGTTTGTGTCAGCCAATGTGTCGTTCCTTTGTTCCCTCAGAGCAAGGCTGCCGTGGTTGGCGTGCGCTCGGTAGCGTACGCATCACGGGGTGGGGCCCGGGCGGCTTTGAACCGTGTCAGCCGCGATTGAGTGGGGAGAACGTCTATTTATATCTCCCCAATTAAACCACACATTCTGTAGATTTTGCTAGAACTTTAGACCATGTTGCCCATTCCAGATTGTTCTCAAAGCTGTCTGCTCTGTGCCTAGATTCTCTAACACTGTCATGACTTCGAAACTTTCTATCTTTTCGCCAGCAGTTCACTACAGTAAACAATTTCACCTCTCCACTCTGTGATGTAGCATCTGGCGTACCTCAAGGCAGTGTTCTTGGCCCATTATTGTTTATGATATACATTAACGACTTGCTCACCGACATATCTTCTTCCATACGACTCTTTGTTGACGACTCCATCATTTACCGCCCCATTAATTCTATGCATGGTCCCCTCGCTCCCCAAACTGACCTGAACCTCATTTCAAAATGGTGCATTAAATGGCAAATGGTGCTAAACTCAACTAACAGCAAGGTTATATCTTTCACCCGCAAGCGTTCTAATTCTAATTTCTCGTACTCTATTAATGGTATTGTATTGTCTCGGGCGCCATATTACAAGTATTTAGGTATTCACCTCACGGATAATCTTTCATGGGCCAAGCACATTCAATCCATACGTGCCAAAGCTTCAAGATCACTCGGGTACATGCGCCGGAACTTGCGAAACGCCGCTAATAATGTGAGAAAAGTGGCTTATTTAACAACTGTGCGTCCACAACTAGAATTTGCTTCACCTACGTGGTCCCCTTATTAAAACTACTTTATCAACATGCTTTAAGCCGTACAGAATAGAGCCGCTCGTTTCATCACACAAAACTACAATCCGAATTTCAGCATATTCGCCGCTCCATCGCTTTTTTATGCGTACTTCATAAATATCGACGCAGCACCAGGCCATCTCCCTTGCCCCTTGAAGAGCCTTCACGCTTTTCAGGCCGCCTACATAATAAGTATAGCATTAAACGCATATACGGAAAAACCCAAGCCTTCAATTCATCTGCACTTCCCGTTGCCACTGTTCTTTGGAATGATCTTCCCGACAGTATCGCATCTATCTGCTAACACCAACCATTCCAACACCAGCTGCACAAACATTTTCTTTAACAACGTGGTGTCCTTTTATAGGTTGTTCTGCCCCATAAGTTCTTTTTCTATTCGATGCTAATGTATTATGTTTAGGTTTCTTGTGAAGTTTCAACAATTTGCATTTTTATTATGGCTACTGCTTTTTCTTTAGATGTGTATTGGGCAAACGTGATGCATGCTTGCTACTTTTTATTTACTTTTTTGTTGCTCGCGGTGATGTATGTCTTGTCGTTACGATGTGCCCTGTATAATTCTTTTTACTTTCTTTCCTTGTACTGCGCGTTGTATTCAACGAATTGTTCCTATCGTACTTAGCCCGTTATTTTTCCTCCCTTACTCAATGCCCTTCTAGGCCGTGTAAGGTATTTTGAATAAATAAATAAATGTACAGCGCAAAGGAACACGATGACGCGAGGAAGACGCATGGAACACACGAGCGCTGCATCGCAAGCCCAGTCTGTAAAGCCCGGTCACTTTCATGCTGTATTCGGAACGAAGTTCTGCCAGAGGACGTTGGCTCCTTTTTTTGGAGGCTTCCTGCCGACTGTCAATTAAGTAAATCGGATCTGCAGAATTCAGAGGTCTGAATGGCATCGCCTTGTTCGCCTCAACCGAAGGCATCTTGCCACGGAGCTCAGCGCAGCTGGGGACCCGTTCACAACAGCGCGGGGGCCCCGAGAGTCCTTTGTCCTTGTCGACCAAACCATCGAGCACACTTTGCAACTTCAACTTCGGCAGCTCCGGCGAGCCCTCCCTGAGAAGCGCTCAGCATCACTTGCTCCTGTCCATTATCTTGAACAAATCCGCTTGCATCACGATGCACAGAAGGTGGTTGCACTGGTACCAACGCTCGCGGTCCAAGAGAAAAGGTCAGCCTCCGAGCTTGTGTCCTTGGTCAGACGGGTGGCCCGGTGGGCTTCCGCTGAGGAGTCCCTGCACTGTGTATCGGACGGCATGAACGCGTTTCAACACTGCAAGTAGCCTGTCCCGACCGTATCTGTCAAGCGCGTTTTGTTGTTTTTGAAAGAACGCGCCCTTTGTGTTCTACCTTCTGATAAGTAGGGGGCTTTGCTGTGCTGTCTCACAGGCTTTTGAAGGTCAAAGCTATAGAGCTGTTTCGACAGCGCTCGTGTGTTCCATGTGTCTTCCTGGTGTCCTCGTCTTTCTTTGCGCTGTACATCATCATGAATCACCAACATGCCCAGACTGCCACCTTAGTGCCTTACGTTCAATACTTCCATAGCAGTATGTTACAATTTTCCAATTTTCAAAATTTTTCTCAGAGAATATTGCATATCTGCCATCCATCTGCGTTTCATCCCTGCCTCACTCTGCCCTCTTCCTGTGTCTAAACGTTACACCTGTCATTTTTCTTTCGTTCGATAGGTCGCTCAGCTGCCCTTAACTTAAGCTGAACCCATTTCCTTAGCCTCCACGTTTCTGTCCCTTAGGTGACTACCGGTAAAGATGCAGCCGGTATATACATTTCACTTAGGGGGTATTGGCAAACTTCCATTAATGACCTCAGGGGACCTGACATAGTCTCTTCACCCCATTCTTAATCTTCTAGTTATTTACCTCTCAGGATCCGGATCAGCTATCACCACCTGTCCCAAGCAGACGTATTACCCTACCACCTCCATCCCCTCGCTACTATTTGTAAACTGCTTGCCCTCAGACGCTGTTGAGCATTGCTTTGATTTTCTGCGTGCAAAATTTAGTGTCGTCGTTCTACTGACCCCTCGTAACTGATTGATCACGATTTGCAGTACATCTCGTGAGCGACTTAGCGAGGCAGTGTGATGAGCGAATCACAGATTACTAAGGTGTTTTATATTAACTTTTCTCCCAAACAGCTCCCAATCCAGGCCTCGGAAAACCTCCTGTACATAGGTGGTGAATAGCACTGGCGAGATCATGTCTCCCTACCTGACACACTTTCTTGGAATTTTACTAACGACTTTATCGACGACTAAGGTAGCGATGCATCGCCTATGGATGGAAGCACAAGAAGCATACACTCGCCAAAGAAAAATATTTAACGCATGACGTTTCGAGACCCGTACGGGTCCCTTGTTCACAATGAGGATGGGCGGAATGGGCCGCTACTTATAAGCGGACTTGACTGCACAGTGAGTGGGCGTAGATATCGGGGAGATTCCCTCTCGTCCTGTTGATTGCATTCTTGGTCGTCTGTCTGTAAAATGATTCGAGAAGCAATCGTGAAGATAAAGGTTTCTTCGTGTCCAAGATTGTGGCGTTCTCCCAGTCAATGGAGCGCTGCATCATTTGGGCATGCTCTGCAAATGCGTTGGAGGAAGTGCGACCTTTCTTGACGTCATTCTTGTGTTCCCTTATTCTTCTTTTAAAATCGCCTGACTCGCCCATGTATGATGCATCGCAATCCTTGCAGGGGATATTCTATACAACGCCGGGGTAACATGTGCGCTCTAGGTGGTCCTTCACGTGACACAGCTGATGTTTCAGCCTGCTGGACGGTACGTGCGCAATTCGAACGCCGTATTTGGCAAATATTCGCGCCAGAGCCTCACTTGTACCCCGGCAATACGGGACAGTCGCGCGTTTCTGTTGCCCAACAAACTGGGGCTGAGCAGGTTCCTTACAACGGCATTCTTGATTGTTTAGCATCTGACGGGGGTAGCCATTATTTTCAAGGTCGACGCGAACTTTCTGCTGCTCGGAAGAGAGAAGGCCAGGACTAGAACATAGACGACCAGCTCGCTTGAACAGAGCGGACACGACGGAGCGTTTGTGGCCTATGGGATGGGCAGATTTAAAATCGAGGTACTTGCCGGTATGTCACGGATCTCTCCGGAGAACACTCGGACTGAAAGAATCGACTAGGCGACGGGTGTACCCACACAAACGCACATTTAATACACCCTACGTGACACATACACACTAGAACACAAAACTAACACAACACACAAAGGCTATAAATACACACGACCCGGGCACACTACTACCAGCGTCTACTACTAGCGTTCTACTATTCGTGGTCGGCGTTCGTGCTCACGGTTGGTTCGGTGTGGCTGCGGCGTTGTATGGATCCCGTTGCCGGCGTCGAGACGACATTCGACGTGCTTGGGCTGGCGTCGCTGGCGGCGTTCGACGCGCTTGGGCTGGCGTCGCTGGCGGCGTTGCTGGCTGCGTCGTACAAGCTCCCGCTCCAAGCGCACGTGGAAGTGATTCCGGTGTTGTTGGCGTTGGGGGCACCACCTTGATGGGTGGCAACAGCTTTGGAGATACCCCTGGCCGTAGCAGGTGGTAGCGGCCTCCGTTTACTCTCCGGAACGGGCTCAGGCACGGCAGGCATTCCACAATGCGTTGCCGTAGAACGCGAGCTCACCGGAGCAGTACCCGGCTTTGCTCTCTTCCAACCGATGTGCCCCTGACCCGCCGGAGCCTCCGCTTCTCTGCTGTTCCCCCTGTACCTCGCTCTCACTCGCCTTTTTATAGCCTCGGTGTTAGTCCACGTAAGCCTTGTCGTCGTCTTCTTCTCTTCTCCACCAATCATCTATCTTCACCTCACCGAATGCTTCTCCACCAATCATCTCCCTCCACCTCACCGAATGCTTCTTCTTCCTCTTCTTTATTCTTCGGTTCATTCGCGTCGTCTTCTTCACACCTTTTTCCTTTAGAATTTAATTTAGGCTCCTTAATATATGTGACACGGTATGTGTGGGCTTTCGGTATACGGTTGTGGCGAACCCATTGGGAATGCGGAGAACGAGAACATCGAGAAAAGCAATACTTCCGGCGGCTTCTTCCATTGTGAACTGAACTGTTGGTTGAAAACAGTTGAGGTGGTCCAACAAAGGTTCGGCATCCTTGCGCTGAATTACGCAGAAGCAATCGTCCACATATCGTAAAAACAGTTTCGGGCGAGTATGAAACGATTGTAGGGCCGAACTTTCAATACATTCCAGCGCGAGGTTGGCACAGGTTACGGACACAGATGCACCCATGGCCGTACCAAACACCTGCTTGTAATATACGTTGCTGAACACGAAATATGTGTTCTGAAGGCAGAAGCTTAAGAGGCGGCACAGATCAACTGCTTCAAAAGGCGTACGGGATGGTAGTGATGGGTCTTCTTCCAGTGCCCTCTCACAGCATTCAACAGCGAAGTTTACTGGAACGCATGTGCACATCGATTTCACATCGAACGAGACCATGATGTCTTCGTTGTCAACCGCCACGGTCTTGAGTTTAGCAACGAAATCAGCGGAATCCTTCACGTATGTCGGCGTACGTCCAACAAGATGTCCAATAACCTGGTGCAGATACTTGGATAGGTTATACAATGGGGAACGCGTGAAGTCAACTATCGGCCTGAGTAGTATGTCCGGTTTATGAACTTTAGGTAAGCCGTAAATAGCGGGTGCTGAGCCGTTATGACACAATAGCTGGTAGTGAAGGTACTTTTCCGCAGGAGGAACAAATCTGAAAACATCCGTTAGTAGTTTTTGAAGCTCTGTTTGTATTTTCTTCGTGGGATCCCGGCTAAGCTTGGCGTAGGTAACCGCATCTTCGAGGAGTTCGGACATCTTTGAAAGGTACTGAGTGCGGTCTAATACCACGGTTGCGTTTCCTTTGTCAGCCGGAAGGACTAGTATCTTTTCGTTGCTCTAGAGTTTCTTTAGGGCATGCTTCTCGGACATGGGTAAAGTGTCGGTTTTAACAGACTGCTTTAAAAATGCTCCAATAGCACGTGAGCGTGCTTGAGCTTGAAATTTTGGGATATAAAAGACGAACTACCTCCTCAACAGCACAAGTCAGTTGACCTACCCTGGGGGCAGCGCCTGTGTTGAAACTCAGACCACGGCTTAGGAGTGCATGTTCTTCAGGATCCAAGTTGTGCGACGACAAGTTGTAAATTCCTGGTATAGCATGTCTGCATTCGGTGTTGCCAACGCACTTGCAAAGCATGCCCACATGATGCAGCACTCCATTGACTGAGAGAACGCCACAATCTTGGACACGAAGAAACCTTTATCCTCACGATTACTTCTCGAATCATTTTACATACAGACGACCAAGAATGCTATCAACCGGACGAGAGGGAATCTGCCCGATATCTACGCCTACTCACTGTGCATTCAAGTCCGCTTATAAGTAGCGGCCCATTCCGCCCATCCTCATTGTGAACAAGGGACCCGTACGGGTCTCGAAACGTCATGTGTTAAATATTTTTCTTTGGCGAGTGTATGTTCCTTGTGCTTCCAATATGCTTCCCCCTCGCCAGACAGGATTCTGTCGAACCCTTGATTACGCCTATGGATGGCTTCCAGTATTTATACATAATCCTCGTCAACACTCCGGGAAGCAAAACGACAAAAGAAAAGCAGCGTTTCGCCTTGGAAAATACAGTTGTTGTAGATGAAGATCATGACTGCCTTCATCCTGGAGCACGTTACGCCTACTAACAATGTGGTAGCACCAAAGACAAGGGAGCCATACTACTCAAAAAACAACTCCCATCCAAACAAGCGATGCTTTCAATTATGTTTACTTTCATTTGGAGGTAATCAATCTCATTCTTGTCGAAACAAAACGTTATGGGCGGCATTAGAACAGGTGCGAGGGGCAAGATAGAAAGAAGCAAACTTAAGGCATGCTTATGGATGCTATGTGTGATGAGCGTTTACGCAACGCTTTTATTTGTTTTAGAACAAGTAGAGCTTTTGCACAGTTACAAAATATTCAGGTTCCTGACACACAAACATTGTCGAAGATATCTTGAAAAGCCTGCAGCTGAGTGATATCGCCAAAGAGAAGAAAAGGGGTGAAGATGGCTGACAGACTTTGGAGGGTGAGGCCTTTGATCGACGCTGAGAACCAGGGAACCATTTAAGCATAGAAAAATTAGCGCGTGAAACAGATGACGAAAAGAAGATTACTCACACAAAAGCTCGTGTTTTTGATCTTGCTTTTCGTCCTCGCCTTTTATCCCGGAACAGCGGTCAATATACAGGCTCGGTTGAGATGGTATCAGACTTTTCCGGAACCCACCAAGCCTTTCCCAGCACCCTCTGCTACGGTGCTGGGACTGGCCAGGGTGCAATAAATGAAGGCTCAATGAAAATTGGGTTCGGTTGAAACAGGCTGAACCTAGTAAGACGTGCGAAAAGCTCGGCTACGCATGCTTAAACAAGGTTGGACACGGTTTTGCTTTGGTTTTGCATCTCCTTCCCTGCAAGCGAAGCGGCGGAAACGGCCTCGGCTAAACGCTTTCTCTCCTTACGTTCACGTAGTTTTTTTTACTTTTCTGCAGTCTCTTCTCTCGTTCTTGATCCGTCTCTGTATCGTACGCCACACGTTTTCGCTCTAACTCAGATTGTCCCCAAGTTGTATCAGTCTTATTCAAATTCAAATTCACTTTATTTCCGTCGAAAGAAACAACAGAGGAGGCTTGAACAAAAAGTGAAGCAAGTTCACTTGTTTGCTTTCGAGCCCCCTTTTTTTCATGGCGTACAGTAATGGTAGGTTAGTATTTCAATAAAAGATACACACTTGAATTTCTTTGTATAAGGCGAACAGTGTACACAACACAAGAAGAGAATAGTACAAATCAGTGAAACTATAGCAAGTAACTCTTAAAATGCCTTGTGCAGAACTTATACAATTCTATATTAAGTGCAGCAAACGTATAGTAGAGAAAGAACTATTTCTTAACCACAACACAAAGTGCCTTCGATTGGCAATCGTCTGCCGCGAGGGCCTGGAAGCCTGTTCAGCCATGATGTCGTCTAGCGATGCTTTGCCGGACAGCCACTTTTTGTCTTGCCCCTCCGCACTCTGAGTCCGCGATTCGCTGAGCGGTGGCAGAGGTGTTAAAACGAAGGAGGCAGCGGCGAGGGCCAAGCGCAAGTGCGTCGCAGTGGCGAGTGAGGCACATGATCTGACGTCAAAGCCACACCTCCGCCCCTCCTCCTGGTTGAAGGTCATCGTCAAGCTGTTCTGACCTTGAACTTTGCATGCGCCTAGTGCATGTGCAAAGTAGAGGTTTTCGCTCTAAAAATAAAAAAAAAACGGTTGTTGCGCATCATCTTCCCTGCAGTACCACCATGCCAAATGCAGATGCATGTGTTTAGCTACGTTTAAAGTTGTCTGCTGTCGAGGACGTTGCGTTTGTCGGGGTGATTGTATGCAATACATGACCCGGATGATCTCAGTTATCGAACGATGCGCCGCCGCATACCATCTCACAACTGCCGATGTTCTGGATTGGTTGAGATAGTTTCAAGGCATTCCTGAAAATGCCATCGTAAATGAGGGTGCTGGCACTGGCCTGGACATAAGAAACGAAGGCCTGAATAAAAATACAAGAGAGTTGTTGAGCAGCATATTCCCTGCGGTGACGCCGTGCCCACTGCGGATAGCATGCACCGCGCTGCGTTTAATGTTTTCTCCTGTCGACGACATTGCCGATGCAGGGACGGCTGCACGATTACCTGCAAGATAACTGTGTGTAGATGCTTATGTTTAAAATAAAAAAAGGATTGGACTGGCTTTAAATGCACAAGTCGGATGATCCCAGTTGTCGCACGTTGCACGAGCACATGAAAAACTCGTTGAAGGGCTTCCGCCTCAATAGTTTCTTCTATTCCATGGGGTAAGTCGATATCTTACCATCCTGTGGTCGTTACAATGCACCTTTCCGATGACTTCCACATCCTGGCCAATACCATGGTGAGCGCGCGGTGTGAAGTCCATTTCATGTTTAGTCCCACGATTGAGGATCCGTAAATTATTTTTCTCTGCGAACTGTACTATTAACTATCCCCTGCTATTTCTAGGGCCTATGCCATAGTCGGCCACTGCCTGGTCTCCAGCTTACTTTTTTCCTTCTATGGCATTGAACGATCACCAATCCGTACAGTGTACCGTGTTTTTACTTTAATTATTGCCTGTTCCTCGTGTTCATAGAAGCTTTCGGAGATCTGCCCGACATGGTTGGATATAGGAGCGTAAGCCTGTACCACCTTCAGTTTGTACTCCTTATTAACCTTGACTACAATAACTGCCACCCTCTCGTTAATGCTATATAATTTATCTACCCTGCCAGCGATATACAGATTGAAAACCAATCCCACACCTAGTTCTCCTCTGACCGCTAATCCACAATAGCATAGCATCTGCCCGCCATTTAGCACTGCATCATCATCACCATCAGCCTGACTACCTCCCCCCCCCCCCCCCCCACCCCGCAGGGCAAATTCCTCTCCCATGTCATTCCAATTAACGCTGTCCTCTGTCAGCTGCGCCCACCCTATGCCTGCTAACTTCCTAATCTCATCCGCCCACCTAACCTGCTGCCCCCTGCTACTACTGCCTTCTCTTGGAATCTACTCCGTTACCCTTAAGCTCTGCATAGTCCTCATCTTTCCTTCTGACGTCACTAATCCCTATGGCATTCCATTTATACCCACTTGTTCCTGGAACAGCTATACTGAACGATCCTCACTGGATAAGGTTATAGAGTTGATTGATTTCAGCTAGGATGCCATTTTCCCGCGCTTCTCCCTTACCTTCTCTGCCATCTTCCTGTCACCTTATGTTACATCTATCATTGTTGTCTCCATAGCTCGCTGCGCTGTCCTGATTTTAAGTTGAACCCTTTTTGTTAGCCTCTGCCTTTCCGCCCATAGGTGAGCAATTTTTTCTCAAAAGGTATTGGTTATCTGCTGTTCAGAATATCAGGAAAGCTGCCAAAGGCGCTTGTATGCATTCCTATTCTTCTGGTTATTTCTCTCTGGTGGTGCTGATCTGCGGTTGCTATCTCCCCTAAGACCACGCATTCCCTTGACATCTGTACCACCTCGCTGCCAATGGCAAACTGTTCCTTCCCAACGCTGTTGAGGATCAGTTTGGCTTTCTGCATATTAATTGCCGACATGTCTGGTCTGCATGTCTACGTATTGGTCGTGTTTTTCAGTTCATACCCGGAGTGACCTAGCAAGGCAGTGTCGTCAGTGAATCAAAGATTACTGATTTATTTTGCATTGCCTCTTATCCCCAATTGTACCCAACGTACCAGCGCAGGTCTGGTGGGCTCATTGTAGACACTGGCTTTCCATGAGCTGACTGGCGTGGAGGTGCATGACCATCTGTCCATGTCCTGTACATTGTGCGTCACCAAGACCAGCAGCTTCACCCTGGAGTAAACAAAAGTAAATCAACTATTCACAAAACATAAAGAGCTCAGAAAGATATAAACAAGAAATATAAACTACTTGGAAATTATTGCAAGAGAGCGACGAAGCGGGCCGTGGAAAAGACACTGACGGGCGCTGTGCTTGTGTTTTTCACGTGCACATATTTGCGCTGCTTGATTAATGTTTTAGTACCCACGCTTCTACTTTGGCTACTTGACCATACTTGGTGATCCATTTTCGGCGAAATTAAAATGGTTCCTCAGCTTGTCCGCACCGGAAACGCAGAGACAAGGACATGCCGACACGGTCGCTGACTTTCAAGAAGGTTGATTGGAAAACACGTCAAAGATACAGTTAAGTACGTAATTCAGAAACACAGTCGGCGCACAGAAGGCGGGGAGCACTTAGCTAAGATACACTAGCCCACGATGAAACTTCTTCGTCCTCCTCCTTGGTTACTATGCCATCGTCCCCACGTCTTTAGTGTTTGCCCCTTTACAGTCGAAGCCCTCTGGGCGAGTCGGGCAATACTATAAGAATGGCAATATTATGAGAACGTCATCATCGCCAAATGCCTGACTGCGCTCACTGCAGGGCAATGGCCTTTCCCTTACCTCTTCAATTCACCCCATCATCTGGCAGCTGCGGTCCCCTTACCCCTTGAAACTTAAGCCCATGCGCGCACCTAACTTTCTGCCGTCTCCTGCTAGGCTTGCCTTCTCTTCTAACTCTGCCCGCTACTCTTAAGGAGCTTCTATTATCTGGCGTTCGCATTACATGCCCTGCCAAAGCCAACTTTTTCTTGATTTGGAGTAGGATGTCATTAACCGGAGTTTTTTTTTCCTAACCCACTGTGCCTTCTTCCTGTCTCGTAATGTGACACCAGTAATTTTTCTATCCGTATACAGGAATACAGGAATACAGGAATTTTATTGCAAGATATGTATATACAGTACATAGCGTGTGCCCGCAGAAGCGCAAGCGCTTGTGGGCGGGCCACGGCAGTCACAACAGCATGCGGTCAATACAAAACGCTGAAATTGCACAATTTACAATGCAAAAAGAAGAAAAAAAATAGCAATAACACAAAGCCGAAATATTACATATAGTTCAGCCAACAAATTTAGCGATTGACAATTATGTAACGCAAAGAAAATCTGGAGTTAATAAATAGAACACAAACAAGATAGAAATTAGAAAGCAACTCAGTATTTCCTTTCTTCAAAACTTTCAAACCACGCTTGCAGTCCAGATTTCACAGCCGTCAATGAATCAAAATCAAACACCTTTGCAGGTAGTTTGTTAAAGTGGTAGGGCATATAGAACTGTCGTGTCCTTTTACCATAATGTGTATAAACCCTTGGAACTTTATAACGCGCTATGTGCCTAAGCGACTCTGGTTTTTTATCTGGCTGTTTAAACTGTGCTGAAAAGTAGTTTCTTAGAACCACCACCTGCAAGTACAAGTCATGCAGAGGAATAACTCCTGCTTTAACCATTCTGGTGTTATTTCTCGTAAGCAGTGCCATACAATAAATTAGTGGAGATTCTGCACAGGAAACTATCTACTTTCTTAATCTTACAAGGTGCACAAGAACCATACACTGGAACACCGTATCTAAGGATAGATTCTCCTAAAGATCTATACACAGTCTGACGCAAGTTTATAGGTGTAGTGTATTTGATACGATAAAGCTGCACAGAAAGAGCACGGAGTCGTTTTAATAAATAGTCAATTTGGGAAGACCAACACATGTTGGAATCAAGATATAGGCCAAGATATTTAACACTGCTCGAGTAGGGTAGTGGCGAACATTCGCATTTGGCACAGTTGCTACCATGCAGAATAACCGACTGGGTAAGATCAACATTCTTGTGCGGATTTCTGAAACACATTAACACAGTTTTGTTTATGTTTATGTATATTTGATTTCCAGATAACCAGTCTACTATTTTATTGATATCGTACTGAAGTAATTTCAGTGCGAGTGGGCTTGATTCATGGGATATCACTAAAGCTGTATCATCAGCATACTGAAATAATTTTGCATTTAATGTTAGATTAACCATATCATTTACATAAACATTAAACAAAAAGGTCCCAAAACAGAACCTTGTGGAACGCCGTACTGAATATGAGAAAAAGTACTAAATGATTCTTTAATTTTCACTACTTGGTTACGGTACGAAAGGTAACTTGCAAAAAATTGTTGGTATGGACCACGGAATCCAATACTTTCCAACTTACGTAACAAAACGGAGTGCTCCACGGTATCAAATGCTTTCGATAAATCCGAAAATAATCCAAAAACACATTGATCAACATCCAAGTTACCATTGATAAAATCGCAGCAATCTTCGAGAAGCCCAACCGCACCAATATTACGACGGAAACCACACTGTGTAGTACTCAAACAAGAATACTTGTCACAAAAACATGTCATATATTGGTGCACAATTTTTTCCATCAGGATGCTAATGAATGGAAGTATGGCAATTGGTCTGTAATTTGTTTGATCTGTCTTTTTTCCCGACTTGTAGATGGGTCTTAGCACTGAGATCTTCAGACCTGATGGTATTTCTCCGGTCTTGAAACACCCATTAAGTATATGTAAACGTACATCTTTAAGTTTAGAGTAATTGTTTCGCAAATCACGCAGTCTAATCTTATCGTAGCCTGGTGGTTTGCTGTCTGGTAGCGTCCTAATAAGGTTCCACAACTCATCTTGATCAACAGGAGGAAAAGCAGCAGAATTAATTGTTTTCTTGCCTTGGTATTGAATGGTAGAAACAACAGTTTGTTTTTTAAGTTCCCTAATGGATGATACAAACGCATCATTAAAAGAATTTGCAATGGTCGAAGGATCTGCTTTCAGAAAAGTACAGAGCAACTTCTCATCCAAATTAGATTCTCATCCAAATTAGCCTACATTGCTCTTAACGTGCCACTATTATATACCATTCTGCCTGGTCGGCGGAGAGTTGCCCAGGCACCTCGTCTTCTCAAAAGGTCGGGGCTGTGTCCCAGCTTTCTCGTCGGCTAACGGTACAGCCTCTGCTCAACGAGTCGTGCGGTCGACGAAGGCCAACATGCATTTCTGGCCAGATATACAGTCCATTGACGTGCGCTGAAATGGTCTTGATAATTCTTAAATATTCGGTGCACGCTTCATGTTTTTACGAGTTTTGTTGGCAGCGCAGGATTCGCAGCGGCGGCGGTACTTGAAGACGTCTAGCAAGATGAGTTGTTGGGCAAGCTGGTTCAATGAAGCGTTAAGATAGGTTGCGCAAATGGTGCGTTCACAAGAAATAAGACGGGACAAGCGCACTTTGCGCTTGTCCCGTCTTGTTTCATGTGAACAAGGCATTTGCGAAACCGATATTAACGCTCGAATACGTCTTTTCTTACTACGGGCCAGAAATAATGTTTGCATAGTCCCTGGTGCGTTTGGCATGGCCGTGCGTCGTCACAACCGTAACCATTCACCTCTAGAGGGCCTGGAACCACTCAGCTCCCTGTTGACTCGTCTGCTTTGTCTATATAACTGAGCAGACCGGAATCACCCTTGATGTACCGTTCACTGTCGCGCCCAGCCCCGAGAGAGTTGAATATGTCCTGCAATTCAGGATCGTTCGTTGGGTTCCGCGTTATTCGACCCTCTTCTACTGCCGGTGCGAAGATCTCAGTCGGGCGCACTGTCGCCCTTTTCAACGAGTCTGCTTTTTTGTTTGTTTTCACTTCCCTGCAAACGAGTTTGAAGTCATACTCTTTTAAAAGAAGGTTCTACCTTCCCAGTCTCGAGATATGATCGTGAGCGTTCATTAGTGACCTGAGAGGGCGTCAGTCTGTTACGATTAAGTCGCGTCCATAGGAGAGCCGTCGAAAGTGGCTATCGGTCCAAACCACCGCAATACATGTGCACTCTTGCTCTGAAGCCTATGTTTCTGCTCGGTTGAGTTGCTTTACAGCATGTCCACAAATTATACCTGTTATGAAATACATAGAAGCCATAAAAATAACAGTAACACTTTCATAAGGCTCTATAATCTTAGAAGAGCACTAGAAGCACCCTATCTGATTAGAAGAAGAGAATTCGGTTCAATTCCCTTTTCACGTACAAATCATGGCCTACATAGGCTACAGTACCACATGCCGAAATACCTTAATCTATGGGAAGAAAATAATATTGACATATACCGCATCTGAAAGAAAAAATGGGAACATTATCTCATTATACAAAAAATGTAACTCTGTCATTTTTATAATTCCTGAGTGGAAAACAAACACTGTACGTCAGACAAAATGTGCATTTCAATGTTGTGTACTTTTTGTGTTCGTTGTCTTATTCTTTTTGTTGTTAATCTGGTTCCCCTGGCCAGTAAATTACTTAGGCGATGTTGTGTTTGAGCGCGTGTATGTTATTGGTGTCACTTAAGTTTTATTCTGTTTTGTATACAAGTGCCTGTTGACTACTACCCATACCAATACAGGGCAGGAACCCCGTCAAGCTACCAGGATAATAGCTTTTTGTTCCTGTCCCAGTATTTTTTCCTGGCTCATTGTGGAATAAATGCTGAATAAAAAAGGGATGTGGATTTGGAGCTGCCGGCACAGGGTGCTCTTTTGCTTCGAATTCTTGGGATAACGTTGCCCCAATTGCCACAGTAACTGTAAAGTTCGCCGGACACAGGGACGAAAGAAAAACGACGGAGAAGCGTTTGTCCGTCCTCTTTCTTTTGTCATTTTGTATGCCGTGCTTTACGTTACTGTGGATCATCAACTAGCCGGCACCCACACCCATTTGGTACTTTGGCGATGCAGAAGTACTTTGGCGATGTACGCTTCCAAAGTGAACGGTTTGTTGAAGTCGGAACTTTAGCAGCGGAGCTTCGACTGGTTTACGTTCATGGCTGTGAAAGCCACCCGGTCATTCTACCCACCTAAACGGCGCCTTTGTGGTGTGGGGCCCACTGCCATCCAATTGCTCGGCGCCTAATGCTGCCCAGGCTGAGCACTCGTCGGCCAGCGTCTTTCAGGTGCGAGTGGATAGATCTGAGTGCAACTGCACTGCGCATCTCCGGCAAGTTCTTCCCTGGGAGGTGCAGACAGCATGCACGTGATTTAGCAATCGTCTAGATAAAGGCGGAGCGAGCAGCGTTGTGGAAGAGCAGTACAACACGTTCTGGGGCAAGAAGGTGCATAGCTTGAGTAGATGAAGTCTCTTAAACATCGTATCGAATGGAAATCGTTAGCTAACCGAAGAAAATAGTTTAGATTGCAAATCATGTTTGACAATTATTTTCGAAAGCTTCGCAATGAAAAAGCCCAGTACCTTCTTGAACCAAACTTCTTTTAAGACGACTTGATCACCAATCTGAAATTCGTGTGAATAAATGTCGTACAGACGTATATAAACCATCATTCTTTCCACTAACAATCAATGATTGGAACAGGCTGCCAGCCGGAGTATCCGATTGCTGCACAGCAGATCGCCTCCGAGCTTTTATATCAGATGTGTGACATGGCGCGCAGTTTCATTGCTCGGGTCTTTCATTGCATTGGTGTTTTTGTTGAGGCGCAGTTGTCCTCCTTCAGTGCATGAATTTGATTCCTGTATTATTATTTGTCATTTCATTTCTCTTATTGTATCTTTTACTCACCTCGGCCTTACTTGGAAACGTTATGTCATGCCCCCACCCTGCCATAATGCCTCCGGGTGCTTTAGGATTACGTAATAAATAAATAAGTAAGTAAATAAATTATAAAAAGCACGATACAGGCACTGCTTCCAACTGTTTATTGAATCCAGGTGCGGCTCATTATATAGCCAAGAGGAAGGCATGGTGAATGGGAGATAAAACGTGTTTAATGTTGTAACTTAGCGGCCTTAATATCAACAGTAACGTTGTTCAGTCGTTTGAACATTTCCTAACCTGTCGTTATCAGTATGTTCCCATACGTCGCGTGAGTTACTCTCTGGCTCTTGTTAAATCCGGTGTGTTGAATAAACGACGTCGAGCGCCAATTTGCGGTCTGTGTTGGATGATGGGGAAAGCGCCACAGGCGGAAAAAGTGAAAAATTGAGGTAAACAGAGACTGGAGAAAAATAAGCGATGTTGAGCGCCAATTTGCGGTCTGTGTCTGATGAAGGGGAAAGCGGCGCATGCGGAAAAAGAGGGAACAATTCAGGTAAACAGAGACTGGAGAAAAATAAACGACGTCGAGCGCCAATTTTCGGCCTGTGCGGGATGATGGGGAAAGCGGCACACGCGGAAAAAGGTGAAAAATTCTGGTAGAGACTGGAGAAAAATAAACGATGTCGAGCGCCAATTTGCGGTCTGTGTAGGATGATGGGAAAGCGGCACATGCGAAAAAAGAGTGAAAAATTCAGATAAACACAGACTGGAGAAAAATAAACGACGTCGAGTGACAATTTGAAGTCTGTGTCGGATGATGGGAAAGCGGCACATGCGGAAAAAGTGAAAAATTCAGATAAACACAGACTGTAGAAAAATAAACGACGTCGAGTGACAATTTGCAGTCTGTGTCGAATGATAGGGAAAGCGGCAAATGCGGAAGAGTGAACAATTCAGGGAATAACAGACTGGAGAAAAATAAACGACGTCGAGCGACAATTTGCAGTCTTTGTTGGATGATGGGGAAAGCGGCACATGCAGAAACAGAGTGAAAAATTCAGGTAAACAGACTGGAGATAAATAAACGACGTCGAGCGACAATTTTCAGTCTTTATCCGATGATGAGGAAAGCTGTACATGCGTAAAAAGAGGGAAAATTCAGGTAAACAGAGACTAGAAAAATAAACGACGTCGAGCGCCAATTCGCGGCCTGTGTCGGATGATGGGAAAGCGGCACATGCGGAAAAAGAGTGAAAAAATCAGATAAACACAGACTGGAGAAAAATAAACGACGTCGAGTGACAATTTGAAGTCTGTGTCGGATGATAGGGAAAGCCGCACATGCGGAAGAGTGAACAATTCAGGTAAACGGAGACTGGAGAAAAATAAAGGACGTCGAGTGACAATTTGCAGTCTGTGTCGGATGATAGGGAAAGCCGCACATGCGGAAGAGTGAACAATTCAGGTAAACGGAGACTGGAGAAAAATAAACGACGTCGAGTGACAATTTGCAGTCTGTGTCGGATGATAGGGAAAGCGGCACATGCGGAAGAGTGAACAATTCAGGTAAACGGAGACTGGAGAAAAATAAACGACGTCGAGTGACAATTTGCAGTCTGTGTCGGATGATAGGGAAAGCGGCACATGCGGAAGAGTGAACAATTCAGGTAAACGGAGACTGGAGAAAAATAAACGACGTCGAGTGACAATTTGAAGTCTGTGTCGGATGATAGGGAAAGCCGCACATGCGGAAGAGTGAACAATTCAGGTAAACGGAGACTGGAGAAAAATAAACGACGTCGAGCGCCAAGGTGCGGTCTCTGTCGGATGATGGGGAAAGCGGCACATGCGGAAAAAGAGTGAAAAATTCAGATAAACACAGACTGGAGAAAAATAAACGACGTCGAGTGACAATTTGAAGTCTGTGTCGGATGCTAGGGAAAGCGGCACATGCGGAAGAGTGAACAATTCAGGTAAACGGAGACTGGAGAAAAATAAAGGACGTCGAGCGCCGAGGTGCGGTCTCTGTCGCATGATGGGGAAAGCGGCACATGCGGAAAAAGAGTGAAAAATTCAGATAAACACAGACTGGAGAAAAATAAACGACGTCGAGTGACAATTTGAAGTCTGTGTCGGTTGATAGGGAAAGCCGCACATGCGGAAGAGTGAACAATTCAGGTAAACGGAGACTGGAGAAAAATAAACGACGTCGAGCGCCAAGGTGCGGTCTCTGTCGCATGATGGGGAAAGCGGCACATGCGGAAAAAGAGTGAAAAATTCAGATAAACACAGACTGGAGAAAAATAAACGACGTCGAGTGACAATTTGAAGTCTGTGTCGGATGATAGGGAAAGCGGCACATGCGGAAGAGTGAACAATTCAGGTAAACGGAGACTGGAGAAAAATAAACGACGTCGAGCGCCAAGGTGCGGTCTCTGTCGCATGATGGGGAAAGCGGCACATGCGGAAAAAGAGTGAAAAATTCAGATAAACACAGACTGGAGAAAAATAAACGACGTCGAGTGACAATTTGAAGTCTGTGTCGGTTGATAGGGAAAGCCGCACATGCGGAAGAGTGAACAATTCAGGTAAACGGAGACTGGAGAAAAATAAACGACGTCGAGCGCCAAGGTGCGGTCTCTGTCGCATGATGGGGAAAGCGGCACATGCGGAAAAAGAGTGAAAAATTCAGATAAACACAGACTGGAGAAAAATAAACGACGTCGAGTGACAATTTGAAGTCTGTGTCGGATGATAGGGAAAGCGGCACATGCGGAAGAGTGAACAATTCAGGTAAACG
The DNA here is from genome assembly GCF_052857255.1 of Amblyomma americanum. Taxonomy (NCBI): domain Eukaryota; kingdom Metazoa; phylum Arthropoda; class Arachnida; order Ixodida; family Ixodidae; genus Amblyomma; species Amblyomma americanum. The sequence continues at coordinate 18,010,392 of NC_135500.1, forward strand.
GAGACTGGAGAAAAATAAACGACGTCGAGCGCCAAGGTGCGGTCTCTGTCGCATGATGGGGAAAGCGGCACATGCGGAAAAAGAGTGAAAAATTCAGATAAACACAGACTGGAGAAAAATAAACGACGTCGAGTGACAATTTGAAGTCTGTGTCGGATGATAGGGAAAGCCGCACATGCGGAAGAGTGAACAATTCAGGTAAACGGAGACTGGAGAAAAATAAACGACGTCGAGCGCCAAGGTGCGGTCTCTGTCGCATGATGGGGAAAGCGGCACATGCGGAAAAAGAGTGAAAAATTCAGATAAACACAGACTGGAGAAAAATAAACGACGTCGAGTGACAATTTGAAGTCTGTGTCGGATGATAGGGAAAGCGGCACATGCGGAAGAGTGAACAATTCAGGTAAACGGAGACTGGAGAAAAATAAACGACGTCGAGTGACAATTTGAAGTCTGTGTCGGATGATAGGGAAAGCCGCACATGCGGAAGAGTGAACAATTCAGGTAAACGGAGACTGGAGAAAAATAAACGACGTCGAGCGCCAAGGTGCGGTCTCTGTCGGATGATGGGGAAAGCGGCACATGCGGAAAAAAGAGTGAAAAATTCAGATAAACACAGACTGGAGAAAAATAAACGACGTCGAGTGACAATTTGAAGTCTGTGTCGGATGATAGGGAAAGCGGCACATGCGGAAGAGTGAACAATTCAGGTAAACGGAGACTGGAGAAAAATAAACGACGTCGAGTGACAATTTGAAGTCTGTGTCGGATGATAGGGAAAGCCGCACATGCGGAAGAGTGAACAATTCAGGTAAACGGAGACTGGAGAAAAATAAACGACGTCGAGCGCCAAGGTGCGGTCTCTGTCGGATGATGGGGAAAGCGGCACATGCGGAAAAAGAGTGAAAAATTCAGATAAACACAGACTGGAGAAAAATAAACGACGTCGAGTGACAATTTGAAGTCTGTGTCGGATGATAGGGAAAGCGGCACATGCGGAAGAGTGAACAATTCAGGTAAACGGAGACTGGAGAAAAATAAACGACGTCGAGTGACAATTTGAAGTCTGTGTCGGATGATAGGGAAAGCCGCACATGCGGAAGAGTGAACAATTCAGGTAAACGGAGACTGGAGAAAAATAAAGGACGTCGAGCGCCAAGGTGCGGTCTCTGTCGGATGATGGGGAAAGCGGCACATGCGGAAAAAGAGTGAAAAATTCAGATAAACACAGACTGGAGAAAAATAAACGACGTCGAGTGACAATTTGAAGTCTGTGTCGGATGATAGGGAAAGCCGCACATGCGGAAGAGTGAACAATTCAGGTAAACGGAGACTGGAGAAAAATAAAGGACGTCGAGCGCCAAGGTGCGGTCTCTGTCGGATGATGGGGAAAGCGGCACATGCGGAAAAAGAGTGAAAAATTCAGATAAACACAGACTGGAGAAAAATAAACGACGTCGAGTGACAATTTGAAGTCTGTGTCGGATGATAGGGAAAGCCGCACATGCGGAAGAGTGAACAATTCAGGTAAACGGAGACTGGAGAAAAATAAAGGACGTCGAGCGCCAAGGTGCGGTCTCTGTCGGATGATGGGGAAAGCGGCACATGCGGAAAAAGAGTGAAAAATTCAGATAAACACAGACTGGAGAAAAATAAACGACTTCGAGTGACAATTTGAAGTCTGTGTCGGATGATAGGGAAAGCCGCACATGCGGAAGAGTGAACAATTCAGGTAAACGGAGACTGGAGAAAAATAAAGGACGTCGAGCGCCAAGGTGCGGTCTCTGTCGGATGATGGGGAAAGCGGCACATGCGGAAAAAGAGTGAAAAATTCAGATAAACACAGACTGGAGAAAAATAAACGACGTCGAGTGACAATTTGAAGTCTGTGTCGGATGATAGGGAAAGCCGCACATGCGGAAGAGTGAACAATTCAGGTAAACGGAGACTGGAGAAAAATAAAGGACGTCGAGCGCCAAGGTGCGGTCTCTGTCGGATGATGGGGAAAGCGGCACATGCGGAAAAAGAGTGAAAAATTCAGATAAACACAGACTGGAGAAAAATAAACGACGTCGAGTGACAATTTGAAGTCTGTGTCGGATGATAGGGAAAGCGGCACATGCGGAAGAGTGAACAATTCAGGTAAACGGAGACTGGAGAAAAATAAACGACGTCGAGTGACAATTTGAAGTCTGTGTCGGATGATAGGGAAAGCCGCACATGCGGAAGAGTGAACAATTCAGGTAAACGGAGACTGGAGAAAAATAAAGGACGTCGAGCGCCAAGGTGCGGTCTCTGTCGGATGATGGGGAAAGCGGCACATGCGGAAAAAGAGTGAAAAATTCAGATAAACACAGACTGGAGAAAAATAAACGACGTCGAGTGACAATTTGAAGTCTGTGTCGGATGATAGGGAAAGCCGCACATGCGGAAGAGTGAACAATTCAGGTAAACGGAGACTGGAGAAAAATAAACGACGTCGAGCGCCAAGGTGCGGTCTCTGTCGGATGATGGGGAAAGCGGCACATGCGGAAAAAGAGTGAAAAATTCAGATAAACACAGACTGGAGAAAAATAAACGACGTCGAGTGACAATTTGAAGTCTGTGTCGGATGATAGGGAAAGCCGCACATGCGGAAGAGTGAACAATTCAGGTAAACGGAGACTGGAGAAAAATAAACGACGTCGAGCGCCAAGGTGCGGTCTCTGTCGGATGATGGGGAAAGCGGCACATGCGCAAAAAGAGTGAAAAATTCAGATAAACACAGACTGGAGAAAAATAAACGACGTCGAGTGACAATTTGAAGTCTGTGTCGGATGATAGGGAAAGCGGCACATGCGGAAGAGTGAACAATTCAGGTAAACGGAGACTGGAGAAAAATTAAACGACGTCGAGTGACAATTTGAAGTCTGTGTCGGATGATAGGGAAAGCCGCACATGTGGAAGAGTGAACAATTCAGGTAAACGGAGACTGGAGAAAAATAAAGGACGTCGAGCGCCAAGGTGCGGTCTCTGTCGGATGATGGGGAAAGCGGCACATGCGGAAAAAGAGTGAAAAATTCAGATAAACACAGACTGGAGAAAAATAAACGACGTCGAGTGACAATTTGAAGTCTGTGTCGGATGATAGGGAAAGCCGCACATGCGGAAGAGTGAACAATTCAGGTAAACGGAGACTGGAGAAAAATAAAGGACGTCGAGCGCCAAGGTGCGGTCTCTGTCGGATGATGGGGAAAGCGGCACATGCGGAAAAAGAGTGAAAAATTCAGATAAACACAGACTGGAGAAAAATAAACGACGTCGAGTGACAATTTGAAGTCTGTGTCGGTTGATAGGGAAAGCCGCACATGCGGAAGAGTGAACAATTCAGGTAAACGGAGACTGGAGAAAAATAAAGGACGTCGAGCGCCAAGGTGCGGTCTCTGTCGCATGATGGGGAAAGCGGCACATGCGGAAAAAGAGTGAAAAATTCAGATAAACACAGACTGGAGAAAAATAAACGACGTCGAGTGACAATTTGAAGTCTGTGTCGGATGATAGGGAAAGCGGCACATGCGGAAGAGTGAACAATTCAGGTAAACGGAGACTGGAGAAAAATAAACGACGTCGAGTGACAATTTGAAGTCTGTGTCGGATGATAGGGAAAGCCGCACATGCGGAAGAGTGAACAATTCAGGTAAACGGAGACTGGAGAAAAATAAAGGACGTCGAGCGCCAAGGTGCGGTCTCTGTCGCATGATGGGGAAAGCGGCACATGCGGAAAAAGAGTGAAAAATTCAGATAAACACAGACTGGAGAAAAATAAACGACGTCGAGTGACAATTTGAAGTCTGTGTCGGATGATAGGGAAAGCGGCACATGCGGAAGAGTGAACAATTCAGGTAAACGGAGACTGGAGAAAAATAAAGGACGTCGAGCGCCAAGGTGCGGTCTCTGTCGGATGATGGGGAAAGCGGCACATGCGGAAAAAGAGTGAAAAATTCAGATAAACACAGACTGGAGAAAAATAAACGACGTCGAGTGACAATTTGAAGTCTGTGTCGGATGATAGGGAAAGCCGCACATGCGGAAGAGTGAACAATTCAGGTAAACGGAGACTGGAGAAAAATAAAGGACGTCGAGCGCCAAGGTGCGGTCTCTGTCGGATGATGGGGAAAGCGGCACATGCGGAAAAAGAGTGAAAAATTCAGATAAACACAGACTGGAGAAAAATAAACGACGTCGAGTGACAATTTGAAGTCTGTGTCGGATGATAGGGAAAGCCGCACATGCGGAAGAGTGAACAATTCAGGTAAACGGAGACTGGAGAAAAATAAAGGACGTCGAGCGCCAAGGTGCGGTCTCTGTCGGATGATGGGGAAAGCGGCACATGCGGAAAAAGAGTGAAAAATTCAGATAAACACAGACTGGAGAAAAATAAACGACGTCGAGTGACAATTTGAAGTCTGTGTCGGATGATAGGGAAAGCCGCACATGCGGAAGAGTGAACAATTCAGGTAAACGGAGACTGGAGAAAAATAAAGGACGTCGAGCGCCAAGGTGCGGTCTCTGTCGCATGATGGGGAAAGCGGCACATGCGGAAAAAGAGTGAAAAATTCAGATAAACACAGACTGGAGAAAAATAAACGACGTCGAGTGACAATTTGAAGTCTGTGTCGGATGATAGGGAAAGCGGCACATGCGGAAGAGTGAACAATTCAGGTAAACGGAGACTGGAGAAAAATAAACGACGTCGAGCGCCAAGGTGCGGTCTCTGTCGGATGATGGGGAAAGCGGCACATGCGGAAAAAGAGTGAAAAATTCAGATAAACACAGACTGGAGAAAAATAAACGACGTCGAGTGACAATTTGAAGTCTGTGTCGGATGATAGGGAAAGCCGCACATGCGGAAGAGTGAACAATTCAGGTAAACGGAGACTGGAGAAAAATAAAGGACGTCGAGCGCCAAGGTGCGGTCTCTGTCGCATGATGGGGAAAGCGGCACATGCGGAAAAAGAGTGAAAAATTCAGATAAACACAGACTGGAGAAAAATAAACGACGTCGAGTGACAATTTGAAGTCTGTGTCGGATGATAGGGAAAGCCGCACATGCGGAAGAGTGAACAATTCAGGTAAACGGAGACTGGAGAAAAATAAAGGACGTCGAGCGCCAAGGTGCGGTCTCTGTCGGATGATGGGGAAAGCGGCACATGCGGAAAAAGAGTGAAAAATTCAGATAAACACAGACTGGAGAAAAATAAACGACGTCGAGTGACAATTTGAAGTCTGTGTCGGATGATAGGGAAAGCGGCACATGCGGAAGAGTGAACAATTCAGGTAAACGGAGACTGGAGAAAAATAAACGACGTCGAGCGCCAAGGTGCGGTCTCTGTCGGATGATGGGGAAAGCGGCACATGCGGAAAAAGAGTGAAAAATTCAGATAAACACAGACTGGAGAAAAATAAACGACGTCGAGTGACAATTTGAAGTCTGTGTCGGATGATAGGGAAAGCCGCACATGCGGAAGAGTGAACAATTCAGGTAAACGGAGACTGGAGAAAAATAAAGGACGTCGAGCGCCAAGGTGCGGTCTCTGTCGGATGATGGGGAAAGCGGCACATGCGGAAAAAGAGTGAAAAATTCAGATAAACACAGACTGGAGAAAAATAAACGACGTCGAGTGACAATTTGAAGTCTGTGTCGGATGATAGGGAAAGCGGCACATGCGGAAGAGTGAACAATTCAGGTAAACGGAGACTGGAGAAAAATAAAGGACGTCGAGCGCCAAGGTGCGGTCTCTGTCGGATGATGGGGAAAGCGGCACATGCGGAAAAAGAGTGAAAAATTCAGATAAACACAGACTGGAGAAAAATAAACGACGTCGAGTGACAATTTGAAGTCTGTGTCGGATGATAGGGAAAGCCGCACATGCGGAAGAGTGAACAATTCAGGTAAACGGAGACTGGAGAAAAATAAAGGACGTCGAGCGCCAAGGTGCGGTCTCTGTCGGATGATGGGGAAAGCGGCACATGCGGAAAAAGAGTGAAAAATTCAGATAAACACAGACTGGAGAAAAATAAACGACGTCGAGTGACAATTTGAAGTCTGTGTCGGATGATAGGGAAAGCCGCACATGCGGAAGAGTGAACAATTCAGGTAAACGGAGACTGGAGAAAAATAAAGGACGTCGAGCGCCAAGGTGCGGTCTCTGTCGGATGATGGGGAAAGCGGCACATGCGGAAAAAGAGTGAAAAATTCAGATAAACACAGACTGGAGAAAAATAAACGACGTCGAGTGACAATTTGAAGTCTGTGTCGGATGATAGGGAAAGCCGCACATGCGGAAGAGTGAACAATTCAGGTAAACGGAGACTGGAGAAAAATAAAGGACGTCGAGCGCCAAGGTGCGGTCTCTGTCGCATGATGGGGAAAGCGGCACATGCGGAAAAAGAGTGAAAAATTCAGATAAACACAGACTGGAGAAAAATAAACGACGTCGAGTGACAATTTGAAGTCTGTGTCGGATGATAGGGAAAGCCGCACATGCGGAAGAGTGAACAATTCAGGTAAACGGAGACTGGAGAAAAATAAAGGACGTCGAGCGCCAAGGTGCGGTCTCTGTCGGATGATGGGGAAAGCGGCACATGCGGAAAAAGAGTGAAAAATTCAGATAAACACAGACTGGAGAAAAATAAACGACGTCGAGTGACAATTTGAAGTCTGTGTCGGATGATAGGGAAAGCCGCACATGCGGAAGAGTGAACAATTCAGGTAAACGGAGACTGGAGAAAAATAAAGGACGTCGAGCGCCAAGGTGCGGTCTCTGTCGGATGATGGGGAAAGCGGCACATGCGGAAAAAGAGTGAAAAATTCAGATAAACACAGACTGGAGAAAAATAAACGACGTCGAGTGACAATTTGAAGTCTGTGTCGGATGATAGGGAAAGCCGCACATGCGGAAGAGTGAACAATTCAGGTAAACGGAGACTGGAGAAAAATAAAGGACGTCGAGCGCCAAGGTGCGGTCTCTGTCGCATGATGGGGAAAGCGGCACATGCGGAAAAAGAGTGAAAAATTCAGATAAACACAGACTGGAGAAAAATAAACGACGTCGAGTGACAATTTGAAGTCTGTGTCGGATGATAGGGAAAGCCGCACATGCGGAAGAGTGAACAATTCAGGTAAACGGAGACTGGAGAAAAATAAACGACGTCGAGTGACAATTTGAAGTCTGTGTCGGATGATAGGGAAAGCCGCACATGCGGAAGAGTGAACAATTCAGGTAAACGGAGACTGGAGAAAAATAAACGACGTCGAGCGCCAAGGTGCGGTCTCTGTCGGATGATGGGGAAAGCGGCACATGCGGAAAAAGAGTGAAAAATTCAGATAAACACAGACTGGAGAAAAATAAACGACGTCGAGTGACAATTTGAAGTCTGTGTCGGATGATAGGGAAAGCGGCACATGCGGAAGAGTGAACAATTCAGGTAAACGGAGACTGGAGAAAAATAAAGGACGTCGAGCGCCAAGGTGCGGTCTCTGTCGCATGATGGGGAAAGCGGCACATGCGGAAAAAGAGTGAAAAATTCAGATAAACACAGACTGGAGAAAAATAAACGACGTCGAGTGACAATTTGAAGTCTGTGTCGGATGATAGGGAAAGCGGCACATGCGGAAGAGTGAACAATTCAGGTAAACGGAGACTGGAGAAAAATAAAGGACGTCGAGCGCCAAGGTGCGGTCTCTGTCGGATGATGGGGAAAGCGGCACATGCGGAAAAAGAGTGAAAAATTCAGATAAACACAGACTGGAGAGAAATAAACGACGTCGAGCGACAATTTGCGGTCTGTCGCATGATGGGGAAAGCGGCACATGCGGAAAAAGAGTGAAAAATTCAGGCAGACAGAGACTGGAGAGAAATAAACGACGTCGAGCGACAATTTGCAGTCTGTCGCATGATGGGGAAAGCGGCACATGCGGAAAAAGAGAGAAAAATTCAGGCAGACAGAGACTGGAGAGAAATAAACGACGTCGAGCGACAATTTGCAGTCTGTCGCATGATGGGGAAAGCGGCACATGCGGAAAAAGAGAGAAAAATTCAGATAAACACAGACTGGAGAGAAATAAACGACGTCGAGCGACAATTTGCAGTCTGTCGCATGATGGGGAAAGCGGCACATGCGGAAAAAGAGTGAAAAATTCAGGCAGACAGAGACTGGAGAGAAATAAACGACGTCGAGCGACAATTTGCAGTCTGTCGCATGATGGGGAAAGCGGCACATGCGGAAAAAGAGAGAAAAATTCAGGCAGACAGAGACTGGAGAGAAATAAACGACGTCGAGCGACAATTTGCAGTCTGTCGCATGATGGGGAAAGCGGCACATGCGGAAAAAGAGTGAAAAATTCAGGCAGACAGAGACTGGAGAGAAATAAACGACGTCGAGCGACAATTTGCAGTCTGTCGCATGATGGGGAAAGCGGCACATGCGGAAAAAGAGAGAAAAATTCAGGCAGACAGAGACTGGAGAGAAATAAACGACGTCGAGCGACAATTTGCAGTCTGTCGCATGATGGGGAAAGCGGCACATGCGGAAAAAGAGTGAAAAATTCAGGTAATCACAGACTGGAGAAAAATAAACGACGTCGAGCGACAATTTGTAGTCTGTCGGATGATGGGGAAAGCGGCACATGCGGAAAAAGAGTGAAAAATTCAGGTAAACAGAGACTGTAGAAAAATAAACGACGTCGAGTGACAATTTGCAGTCTCTGTCGGATGATGAGGAAAGCGGCACATGCGGAAAAAGAGTGAAAAATTCAGGTAAACACAGACTGGAGAAAAATAAACGACGTCGAGCAACAATTTTCAGTCTGTGTCGGATGATGGGAAAAGCGGCACATGCGGTAAAGGAGTGAAAAATTCAGGTAAACACAGACTCGGGAAAAAGAAACGACGTCGAGCGCCAATTTTCAGTCTGTGTCGGATGATGGGGAAAGCGGCACATGCGGTAAAAGAGTGAAAAATTCAGATAAACACAGACTGTAGAAAAATAAACGACGTCGAGTGACAATTTGCAGTCTGTGTCGGATGATAGGGAAAGCGGCACATGCGGAAGAGTGAACAATTCAGGTAAACGGAGACTAGAGAAAAATAAACGACGTCGAGCGCCAAGGTGCGGCCTCTGTCGGATGATGGGGAAAGCGGCACATGCGTAAAAAGAGTGAAAAATTCAGGTAAACACAGACTGGAGAAAAGTAAACGACGTCGAATGACAATTTGCAGTCTGTCGGATGATGGGGAAAGCGGCACATGCGGAAAAAGAGTGAAAAATTCAGGTAAACAGAGACTGTAGAAAAATAAAACTACGTCGAGTGACAATTTGAAGTCTGTGTCGGATGATAGGGAAAGCCGCACATGCGGAAGAGTGAACAATTCAGGTAAACGGAGACTGGAGAAAAATAAACGACGTCGAGCGCCAAGGTGCGGTCTCTGTCGGATGATGGGGAAAGCGGCACATGCGGAAAAAGAGTGAAAAATTCAGATAAACACAGACTGGAGAAAAATAAACGACGTCGAGTGACAATTTGAAGTCTGTGTCGGATGATAGGGAAAGCGGCACATGCGGAAGAGTGAACAATTCAGGTAAACGGAGACTGGAGAAAAATAAACGACGTCGAGTGACAATTTGAAGTCTGTGTCGGATGATAGGGAAAGCCGCACATGCGGAAGAGTGAACAATTCAGGTAAACGGAGACTGGAGAAAAATAAAGGACGTCGAGCGCCAAGGTGCGGTCTCTGTCGGATGATGGGGAAAGCGGCACATGCGGAAAAAGAGTGAAAAATTCAGATAAACACAGACTGGAGAAAAATAAACGACGTCGAGTGACAATTTGAAGTCTGTGTCGGATGATAGGGAAAGCCGCACATGCGGAAGAGTGAACAATTCAGGTAAACGGAGACTGGAGAAAAATAAAGGACGTCGAGCGCCAAGGTGCGGTCTCTGTCGGATGATGGGGAAAGCGGCACATGCGGAAAAAGAGTGAAAAATTCAGATAAACACAGACTGGAGAAAAATAAACGACGTCGAGTGACAATTTGAAGTCTGTGTCGGATGATAGGGAAAGCGGCACATGCGGAAGAGTGAACAATTCAGGTAAACGGAGACTGGAGAAAAATAAAGGACGTCGAGCGCCAAGGTGCGGTCTCTGTCGCATGATGGGGAAAGCGGCACATGCGGAAAAAGAGTGAAAAATTCAGATAAACACAGACTGGAGAAAAATAAACGACGTCGAGTGACAATTTGAAGTCTGTGTCGGATGATAGGGAAAGCGGCACATGCGGAAGAGTGAACAATTCAGGTAAACGGAGACTGGAGAAAAATAAACGACGTCGAGTGACAATTTGAAGTCTGTGTCGGATGATAGGGAAAGCCGCACATGCGGAAGAGTGAACAATTCAGGTAAACGGAGACTGGAGAAAAATAAAGGACGTCGAGCGCCAAGGTGCGGTCTCTGTCGCATGATGGGGAAAGCGGCACATGCGGAAAAAGAGTGAAAAATTCAGATAAACACAGACTGGAGAAAAATAAACGACGTCGAGTGACAATTTGAAGTCTGTGTCGGATGATAGGGAAAGCGGCACATGCGGAAGAGTGAACAATTCAGGTAAACGGAGACTGGAGAAAAATAAAGGACGTCGAGCGCCAAGGTGCGGTCTCTGTCGGATGATGGGGAAAGCGGCACATGCGGAAAAAGAGTGAAAAATTCAGATAAACACAGACTGGAGAAAAATAAACGACGTCGAGTGACAATTTGAAGTCTGTGTCGGATGATAGGGAAAGCCGCACATGCGGAAGAGTGAACAATTCAGGTAAACGGAGACTGGAGAAAAATAAAGGACGTCGAGCGCCAAGGTGCGGTCTCTGTCGGATGATGGGGAAAGCGGCACATGCGGAAAAAGAGTGAAAAATTCAGATAAACACAGACTGGAGAAAAATAAACGACGTCGAGTGACAATTTGAAGTCTGTGTCGGATGATAGGGAAAGCCGCACATGCGGAAGAGTGAACAATTCAGGTAAACGGAGACTGGAGAAAAATAAAGGACGTCGAGCGCCAAGGTGCGGTCTCTGTCGGATGATGGGGAAAGCGGCACATGCGGAAAAAGAGTGAAACATTCAGATAAACACAGACTGGAGAAAAATAAACGACGTCGAGTGACAATTTGAAGTCTGTGTCGGATGATAGGGAAAGCCGCACATGCGGAAGAGTGAACAATTCAGGTAAACGGAGACTGGAGAAAAATAAAGGACGTCGAGCGCCAAGGTGCGGTCTCTGTCGCATGATGGGGAAAGCGGCACATGCGGAAAAAGAGTGAAAAATTCAGATAAACACAGACTGGAGAAAAATAAACGACGTCGAGTGACAATTTGAAGTCTGTGTCGGATGATAGGGAAAGCGGCACATGCGGAAGAGTGAACAATTCAGGTAAACGGAGACTGGAGAAAAATAAACGACGTCGAGCGCCAAGGTGCGGTCTCTGTCGGATGATGGGGAAAGCGGCACATGCGGAAAAAGAGTGAAAAATTCAGATAAACACAGACTGGAGAAAAATAAACGACGTCGAGTGACAATTTGAAGTCTGTGTCGGATGATAGGGAAAGCCGCACATGCGGAAGAGTGAACAATTCAGGTAAACGGAGACTGGAGAAAAATAAAGGACGTCGAGCGCCAAGGTGCGGTCTCTGTCGCATGATGGGGAAAGCGGCACATGCGGAAAAAGAGTGAAAAATTCAGATAAACACAGACTGGAGAAAAATAAACGACGTCGAGTGACAATTTGAAGTCTGTGTCGGATGATAGGGAAAGCCGCACATGCGGAAGAGTGAACAATTCAGGTAAACGGAGACTGGAGAAAAATAAAGGACGTCGAGCGCCAAGGTGCGGTCTCTGTCGGATGATGGGGAAAGCGGCACATGCGGAAAAAGAGTGAAAAATTCAGATAAACACAGACTGGAGAAAAATAAACGACGTCGAGTGACAATTTGAAGTCTGTGTCGGATGATAGGGAAAGCGGCACATGCGGAAGAGTGAACAATTCAGGTAAACGGAGACTGGAGAAAAATAAAGGACGTCGAGCGCCAAGGTGCGGTCTCTGTCGGATGATGGGGAAAGCGGCACATGCGGAAAAAGAGTGAAAAATTCAGATAAACACAGACTGGAGAAAAATAAACGACGTCGAGTGACAATTTGAAGTCTGTGTCGGATGATAGGGAAAGCCGCACATGCGGAAGAGTGAACAATTCAGGTAAACGGAGACTGGAGAAAAATAAAGGACGTCGAGCGCCAAGGTGCGGTCTCTGTCGGATGATGGGGAAAGCGGCACATGCGGAAAAAGAGTGAAAAATTCAGATAAACACAGACTGGAGAAAAATAAACGACGTCGAGTGACAATTTGAAGTCTGTGTCGGATGATAGGGAAAGCGGCACATGCGGAAGAGTGAACAATTCAGGTAAACGGAGACTGGAGAAAAATAAAGGACGTCGAGCGCCAAGGTGCGGTCTCTGTCGGATGATGGGGAAAGCGGCACATGCGGAAAAAGAGTGAAAAATTCAGATAAACACAGACTGGAGAAAAATAAACGACGTCGAGTGACAATTTGAAGTCTGTGTCGGATGATAGGGAAAGCCGCACATGCGGAAGAGTGAACAATTCAGGTAAACGGAGACTGGAGAAAAATAAAGGACGTCGAGCGCCAAGGTGCGGTCTCTGTCGGATGATGGGGAAAGCGGCACATGCGGAAAAAGAGTGAAAAATTCAGATAAACACAGACTGGAGAAAAATAAACGACGTCGAGTGACAATTTGAAGTCTGTGTCGGATGATAGGGAAAGCCGCACATGCGGAAGAGTGAACAATTCAGGTAAACGGAGACTGGAGAAAAATAAAGGACGTCGAGCGCCAAGGTGCGGTCTCTGTCGGATGATGGGGAAAGCGGCACATGCGGAAAAAGAGTGAAAAATTCAGATAAACACAGACTGGAGAAAAATAAACGACGTCGAGTGACAATTTGAAGTCTGTGTCGGATGATAGGGAACGCCGCACATGCGGAAGAGTGAACAATTCAGGTAAACGGAGACTGGAGAAAAATAAAGGACGTCGAGCGCCAAGGTGCGGTCTCTGTCGCATGATGGGGAAAGCGGCACATGCGGAAAAAGAGTGAAAAATTCAGATAAACACAGACTGGAGAAAAATAAACGACGTCGAGTGACAATTTGAAGTCTGTGTCGGATGATAGGGAAAGCCGCACATGCGGAAGAGTGAACAATTCAGGTAAACGGAGACTGGAGAAAAATAAAGGACGTCGAGCGCCAAGGTGCGGTCTCTGTCGGATGATGGGGAAAGCGGCACATGCGGAAAAAGAGTGAAAAATTCAGATAAACACAGACTGGAGAAAAATAAACGACGTCGAGTGACAATTTGAAGTCTGTGTCGGATGATAGGGAAAGCCGCACATGCGGAAGAGTGAACAATTCAGGTAAACGGAGACTGGAGAAAAATAAAGGACGTCGAGCGCCAAGGTGCGGTCTCTGTCGGATGATGGGGAAAGCGGCACATGCGGAAAAAGAGTGAAAAATTCAGATAAACACAGACTGGAGAAAAATAAACGACGTCGAGTGACAATTTGAAGTCTGTGTCGGATGATAGGGAAAGCCGCACATGCGGAAGAGTGAACAATTCAGGTAAACGGAGACTGGAGAAAAATAAAGGACGTCGAGCGCCAAGGTGCGGTGTCTGTCGCATGATGGGGAAAGCGGCACATGCGGAAAAAGAGTGAAAAATTCAGATAAACACAGACTGGAGAAAAATAAACGACGTCGAGTGACAATTTGAAGTCTGTGTCGGATGATAGGGAAAGCCGCACATGCGGAAGAGTGAACAATTCAGGTAAACGGAGACTGGAGAAAAATAAACGACGTCGAGTGACAATTTGAAGTCTGTGTCGGATGATAGGGAAAGCCGCACATGCGGAAGAGTGAACAATTCAGGTAAACGGAGACTGGAGAAAAATAAACGACGTCGAGCGCCAAGGTGCGGTCTCTGTCGGATGATGGGGAAAGCGGCACATGCGGAAAAAGAGTGACAAATTCAGATAAACACAGACTGGAGAAAAATAAACGACGTCGAGTGACAATTTGAAGTCTGTGTCGGATGATAGGGAAAGCGGCACATGCGGAAGAGTGAACAATTCAGGTAAACGGAGACTGGAGAAAAATAAAGGACGTCGAGCGCCAAGGTGCGGTCTCTGTCGCATGATGGGGAAAGCGGCACATGCGGAAAAAGAGTGAAAAATTCAGATAAACACAGACTGGAGAAAAATAAACGACGTCGAGTGACAATTTGAAGTCTGTGTCGGATGATAGGGAAAGCGGCACATGCGGAAGAGTGAACAATTCAGGTAAACGGAGACTGGAGAAAAATAAAGGACGTCGAGCGCCAAGGTGCGGTCTCTGTCGGATGATGGGGAAAGCGGCACATGCGGAAAAAGAGTGAAAAATTCAGATAAACACAGACTGGAGAGAAATAAACGACGTCGAGCGACAATTTGCAGTCTGTCGCATGATGGGGAAAGCGGCACATGCGGAAAAAGAGTGAAAAATTCAGGCAGACAGAGACTGGAGAGAAATAAACGACGTCGAGCGACAATTTGCAGTCTGTCGCATGATGGGGAAAGCGGCACATGCGGAAAAAGAGAGAAAAATTCAGGCAGACAGAGACTGGAGAGAAATAAACGACGTCGAGCGACAATTTGCAGTCTGTCGCATGATGGGGAAAGCGGCACATGCGGAAAAAGAGTGAAAAATTCAGGCAGACAGAGACTGGAGAGAAATAAACGACGTCGAGCGACAATTTGCAGTCTGTCGCATGATGGGGAAAGCGGCACATGCGGAAAAAGAGAGAAAAATTCAGGCAGACAGAGACTGGAGAGAAATAAACGACGTCGAGCGACAATTTGCAGTCTGTCGCATGATGGGGAAAGCGGCACATGCGGAAAAAGAGTGAAAAATTCAGGCAGACAGAGACTGGAGAGAAATAAACGACGTCGAGCGACAATTTGCAGTCTGTCGCATGATGGGGAAAGCGGCACATGCGGAAAAAGAGAGAAAAATTCAGGCAGACAGAGACTGGAGAGAAATAAACGACGTCGAGCGACAATTTGCAGTCTGTCGCATGATGGGGAAAGCGGCACATGCGGAAAAAGAGTGAAAAATTCAGGTAATCACAGACTGGAGAAAAATAAACGACGTCGAGCGACAATTTGTAGTCTGTCGGATGATGGGGAAAGCGGCACATGCGGAAAAAGAGTGAAAAATTCAGGTAAACAGAGACTGTAGAAAAATAAACGACGTCGAGTGACAATTTGCAGTCTCTGTCGGATGATGAGGAAAGCGGCACATGCGGAAAAAGAGTGAAAAATTCAGGTAAACACAGACTGGAGAAAAATAAACGACGTCGAGCAACAATTTTCAGTCTGTGTCGGATGATGGGAAAAGCGGCACATGCGGTAAAGGAGTGAAAAATTCAGGTAAACACAGACTCGGGAAAAAGAAACGACGTCGAGCGCCAATTTTCAGTCTGTGTCGGATGATGGGGAAAGCGGCACATGCGGTAAAAGAGTGAAAAATTCAGATAAACACAGACTGTAGAAAAATAAACGACGTCGAGTGACAATTTGCAGTCTGTGTCGGATGATAGGGAAAGCGGCACATGCGGAAGAGTGAACAATTCAGGTAAACGGAGACTAGAGAAAAATAAACGACGTCGAGCGCCAAGGTGCGGCCTCTGTCGGATGATGGGGAAAGCGGCACATGCGTAAAAAGAGTGAAAAATTCAGGTAAACACAGACTGGAGAAAAGTAAACGACGTCGAATGACAATTTGCAGTCTGTCGGATGATGGGGAAAGCGGCACATGCGGAAAAAGAGTGAAAAATTCAGGTAAACAGAGACTGTAGAAAAATAAAACTACGTCGAGTGACAATTTGCAGTCTCTGTCGGATGATGAGGAAAGCGGAACATGTGGAAAAAGAGTGAAAAATTCAGGTAAGCACAGACTGGAGAAAAATAAACGACGTCGAGCAACAATTTTCAGTCTGTGTCGGATGATGGGAAAAGCGGCACATGCGGTAAAGGAGTGAAAAATTCAGGTAAACACAGACTCGGGAAAAAGAAACGACGTCGAGCGCCAATTTTCAGTCTGTGTCGGATGATGGGGAAAGCGGCACATGCGGTAAAAGAGTGAAAAATTCAGGTAAACACAGACTGGAGGAAAATAAACGACGCCGAGCGACAATTTGCAGTCTGTGTCGGATGATGGGGAAAGCGGCACATGCGGAAATGCTTGCCACACGACTGTCGTGGTGGCTTGAGCACCATCGTTTCTACCATCCCGCCCAAATTGGCTTTCGTAACTCACAGCCACAATGTACGTACTGTACTGGCCATGGACGTTGAAAAGGCGTACGATAATATCAGTCATGCTGCCATCCTAGAATCGCTTGACATGCTGCATTTCCCCGTTAGAGTGCGCAATTTTGTTAAATCCTTCCTTGAAGGCCGACACTTTGCCATACGCCTCAGTAGTGAGGCCGTCGGATCATTTGTGCCTCTTCGCGGCATTCCCCAGGGATCAGTGTTATTGCCAACATTATTTAATATTGATTTCATCCCCCTTACTTGGCGCTTACATGATGTCTGTGAGATTAAGTTCTTATTGCATGCTGGTGACATAACGGTGTGGACCACTCACAACGACCTGATGACTCAAGCAGCAGGCCTACAATCAGCCATAGATATTACGGCGACTTTTGCTGCTTCAATTGGTCTTCAGCTCTCAGTGAGCAAAACCGCGTTCCTGTCAGTTGCCAACCGCTGGGGGCGCCGTAAACTCGCTGCAACAACAATTCGTCTCCATCTATCCGGAGCTCCAATTCAAGAAAGTTCGACCGTAAAAATCTTAGGCTTGACAATACACGAGTCAGGAACAGGTACTGCTTGGCTTTCTCTGGCTAAAAAGCAAGCAATTCAGGCGTTGGGTCTGATTAGATGCATTGCTCCTAAAACAGGCGTACCGCTCTCATGTTGCACGACAGTTGGTGCGGGCGGTTGTGCAACCGCGCCCTGTTTACCAAGCCCAATTACAGCATTTGACGAAGGCTCAATGGGATCGACTAGAAGCTGTTAATTGAGAGGAAGTGGGGGTCATCACTTGCCTTCCCCGCATTACCCCGATCGTGGCTCTCCAAGAACATGCGTAGCTGAATACACTAGATGAGCTGGTGCAGCACCGACGCGATGCTCGCCGCCTAATGTCAAACCTTACACACACAACGTGTGCACTCAGGGCATATACTTCATCGGACTCCATTCTACAGCCGCCCCCACTAGTTCTTCCTACCGTTTTGTGCAGCTAGGCGACCACAGAACAACTGCTCTACGTCGGCCATAAACTACCCGCGCGGCATCGTCCTTTCGCGACCGAATTACAGAGCAAGACGCCAATCTGCCGCATGGTTCCATCGTTATGTACGTTGACGCAAGCATCCAGGCCTGCGAAACAACAACGGCAGTTTACTGTCCTTGCAAGCCTGCCTTGAACAAAACGTCAAGGTTTCTCCTCTCAGAACCTCCTTCCTCCTGCGCGGAGATGCTTGCGTTTTGAAGAAGCACTTTGCTCTGTAGCCGCCGTTCCCATGCTACCTACGGCTCGCATTGTCATTCGCACCAACGCCTTTCACGTCACACGCCTACTATGATGCGTCAGTGGCACCCCAGAAATCTGCCAAGACATCCATCGTCTAGCGGCACGCATCCTGCAGCAAATCCGTATTGAGTGGGTCCGGCATGACGTCCTGAGTTCACAAAGCCGCGCTGATTCTGCGACCCGGCTTTCGATCCCAAAATCGTCTTTGCCTCTAGCCCTCACTCTCGATGACACCACCCTCCTTTTAACAAGAAAGGAACACCTCCGGCGCCGCACACGTGCTCTAATCCCTCCGTGTGCGGTAACCCTCCCCCGTGGTCTTACCCGTGCAGAGGAAGTTGCGCTTCGCAGGATACGGGCACGGGTTGCCCTAACTCCAGCTGCGGCACACAAGTGGCCGCATTTCTAATATTTATATTCCGCCCGCCCCGGGTGTCCAGTCTGCAAGATCAGAGACTGTGAGGCGGATATACACTACCTGTTGTGGGTTTGCCCGGCGCTGAAGCCGACGAGAATTCGGCACCTGGCGGCGGTGGGTCTCTCACCAGACAATCCGGATTCCTATATTGCCTGGACACAGGGTCCATATCATTGTTCACTACTTGATTTCATTAGATCAGCCAACTTCGGAGTATTCTTTGCCCTATTGTGGGCGAACATTCGCTCGTAACCCTGCTGGTGAATCTGACGACTTTCATTCATTAGCGTATTTAGTTGCTAGCTGGCGTTTTTGTTGCTGGGGCAATAAACGCCTTGTTTGTGTCAGCCAGTGTGTCGTTCCTTTGTTCCGCCTGAGCAAGGTCCGCCGTGGTCGACGTGCGCTCGGCAGCGTACGCGATCATGGGGTGGGTTCTGCCGGTTTTGAACTGTCAGCCGCGATTAAGCGGGGAGAACGTACTTATCTCCCCAATTAAAGCCCCACACTACCTACCTACATTCCATCCATCTGTCCGTCCGATTATCCATCCATCCATCCATCCATCCATCGATCCATCCACAACCGTCCGTCCATCCATCCATCCATCCATCCATCCATCCGAGCATCGGCTGCCGCCGCCCACGAGCAAGACGCAGCAACGGGTTCGGCGTTGCGGACTTTCGGAATGCTGCCTTCATTTTTTCTTCATGTTAAAGATGTCAGTGTGGTTTTCTTGTAAACAACACTAACATCTGTAGCACAAAGAACGCAGCGCATGAGATTTACTAGTCGTAGTGGTCCTTTTCGGTGCAATCTCGGCCGCGACGGTCGAATTTTGATGGAGGAAAAATTCTGGAGGCCCTTTTACTGTGCAATGTGATTGCACGTTAAAGAACCCCTGGTGGTCGAAAGTTCTTACGGCGTTCCTCACAGCCCTTGCTGATTTGGGACGTTAAACCCCCATAAACCTTCTTTTCGTACTGCACGCAATCTGTACTGCAGCGCCAAATCGCCACTTTAACATAAATATTTCTGAATTTTTTGTCAACTTCTACCCAGTTGCACTTTCATGGAAAGCTGCTAAAAACACGCCGCTCGTTATCCAGGCTCGCATTGGTAAAGAATATAGCGCGAGGAACTCTCTGTGTTTATCACAATTTTTGCCAAACCCGCCTATGTTTATCTCGGCCAGAAAACACCACAGTTACGAAGCACGCGAAATAGCTTGCCGCACATCTGTGTAGCAATCGTCGTTTTTCTCGCGTACAGTAAACGAATAGAAGTGACTATCCGAATATTTGGTTACAGCCGCCGGCGACACTTTTCTGGTTCTGTTGATGCAACTATATGATGCAACACGCCTGCGAGCTCCAGTATGAAAATTGTATTCCTGTTTCTTTTACTTCTTTAATATTTTACGTGCCTACTATACTGCTGGAACGTTATCTGTGTTCTTACCTTCCCATCACATAGTTTTCCTGCAGCTTTTCATTTTACATATATCTTTTTTTGACTTGACCATTTGCCATGCTTTGACATTTTTGTCTGCCAGTTGTACCACTGGTTAACATGATCACATGCCACGTTTTTGTAAAACAAAACCCTGCACAAATGCCCTTATGGCACAATGTAGCATCTCTCAGGCTGCCGCTTCACTGCTCTGATTTTGCAAAGGAATCTCAAAAAGACTGCAAACCCATGTTTGATCAGTGCCGAACCTTCAAAGGAAGCAAGGAGTGAACCAAGAGCGAAATAATTGAAGCTCGAAGGACTTTAGCTCTGGGTGACCTTTGCGTCAGCACACCTTTTCATGCCCTATCAGAAAAAGAACGGGCGTACTTGGCAAAGCGCGCGAAACGCGATTAACATTTCTTCTTCCTTTTCTTTTTGCGCAATGTATTTGCGAGTTATCGCGCGTAAAGCCGTGTGTGTATTTCAATTATAAACGGAGTTGAAAGTAAGCACAGAGTGTGCCCCTCTGTCTGCGTCCGTGTCTTTTGAGCAGTTTTAAGAACTATGAACCACCGACTAGCCATCACGTCTACCTTTGTATCACTATCATCATCATCGTTATACCAGCTATCACTATCCATGTCACCATCAGTGTTGCTATCATCGCCATTATCACTATCTGTGGCCTTATCAGTCTATCAGTAGCTATCATTATTAGTATCAGTAGCTATCACTATCTATCTCTACCACTTCCACTATCGGCAGCTGTCTATAGCTATATGTTGGTTTTAAACTGTTGCTCAGTCAACGTTTACATTTTATTTTAATTGCCATACAAACTATGATTGACAGCTCGTGCGGACGAATTCTGTCTACAACTTCCGCCTAAGCCGCTCATGAGCCAAGGAATGCTCCCGCCTTAATCGTTGCCAGTTCGGTGTTGGTGCTGCGGTCTAAGCATCCACCGAGAAAGTGAACCAGCCATGCGCCTTTCCTTTTCGCAAACCCGAGAGACGTTTCAGACCGCGAATAAGATTAGATTTGGAATATGACTTTCGTCTTTGCTTCATGCAAGCCGGCCCCGGTGTTTTAAAATGAACCTGTCGGTTCTAGTGCCAACTGCATGTTCTACTACCACGCAGATCACGAAGCTCTGTTCGTTCATCTGCATGAAATGTATCAAAATAAGATAAACAGTGATGAACCATGTTTTGCATGAGTGCAATGGTTTGGTTTGGTTTGGTTTATAGGTTTAACGTCCCAAAGCGACTCAGGCTATGAGGGACAGAAGTGCAAGATGCCGGGCTAGTTGGTAATCCATGATGAAAAAACAGCGCAAGGAACGAGACAGCGCCCGTGTCTGTGTCTTCTTCCTTCGTGTTTTCGTCTCGTTCCTTGCGCTGTTTTTTCTTCACTATGAGGGACGCCGTAGTGAAGGGCTCCGGAAATTTCGACCACCTGGGGTTCTTTAACGTGCACTGACATCGCACAGTACACGGGCCTCTAGAATTTCGCCTCCATCGAAATTCGACCGCCGCGGCCGGGATCGAACCAGCGTCTCTCGGGTCAGCAGCCGAGCGCCATAACCACTGAGCCACCGCGGCGGCTATGAGTGCAATGATTGGCATGAGAACCTTTACTACTAAACCGCACCGAATCACCACAGAGTGTAAAAATGCTTACAAAAGTATAGCAGGGGTAAGCAGATCTAGCGCACCTACTTCGCATTTGTTTAACTACGCAAGTCGCCTGTTTTTTTTTTCTAGGCTTGGAATGGCCTTACAATTACGTCTAACAAAGATTTACAACGTAGCCAGCTTCGCTGACTTCTTGGAAGCACATCTGGATGCTTCAAAAAAAAATACACAAAGATCATCAATGAGAAGTGTCGACCAATCATAGCTAAATTTCTTCACACTAAAATGAAAGACAAGATAGTAACCCTTCGTAACCAATTTAAAACAGATAACATCACTGTCAGTGAAGATTTGTCACCGGCTACGCACCAGGCTCGAAAAAAACTTTTTGAATTCGGAAATAATCAAGCTGGCCCTCGCTCCTTTAAGATGCGATATAACAAGCTGCACATTAATAAAAAATGCATCATGTATAACCCTACCGCTGACACTGTTCGAGAAATCGTGGCACGTGGCGAATCATCTGGATTGGCCCCCGTAGCACCGTAGGGAATCGCGAGGGGTGGAGGACTGTTGTCATCGTCGATATCAGTTCTTCATACTAATGTCTGGAGCCTACTTAACAAGCATACTTCTTTTTCTTCTGCCGTAGACACATGCTCAGCTCACCTTATAGCGTTAACGGAAACCTGGCTCCCAACGCATGTTTCAGATTCCGAAATCTTCCACAACGCTCAGAGCTATTCGATATATCGTTGCGATAGAACAGCTAAACGCGGCGGCGGTGCTTTACTTGCCATTGCTAAAGACATTCAATCTTCATGTATCCAAGCCTTAAGCGAGCTAAAACTAATTTTTGCGTCAGTAGTGACAGGACATCTTGAATTGGTTATTGGCGTCTGTTATCGTTCTCCTTCTTATTCGTCTACATTCACTAACGAACTTCACGGCGCTATAAGTCTTGTTTGCGCACGATTTCCTTCATCAACGCTTTTTCTACTTGGGAACTTTAATTTTCCAACTATTTTATGGACTGCTCAGCCGCCTTCTTCTCCTACCACTTCGTATCAAGCTAAGGAATTCTTAAAACTATGCACCATATTTTCGCTAACTCGGTTACTTACAAACGCCACTAGGACACTAAGTAACGCTTCGAACAGTTTATTTAATTCCAACAAATAATCCAGTGTTTTCTACTGACATAACATATCTTTCAGGCATCAGCGATCACGTTCTGCACAATTTTTGCATTAATATACCATGTCCAGAAGTGAAAAAAATAAACAAATCATTCTAGATTACGAACCCGCCAACTTTGCCGCTATTAACAATGAACTAGGCACGTTTGTTGACTACTTTATTGCAAACTCAGACTACTGCTCTGTCGAGGAAAACTGGATATTATTCAAAACGAATGTTCATGAACTAACTGATACGTATATTCCTAAGCGCATCGTCACCTCTATCTCACGAGCACCTTGGCACAACTCTCACATCAGACGATTATCTAACAAAAAGAAACGTTTATACCGCCACACGAAGCTTTCATCATCTAATACGCGATGGGCGAAGTACCATTCTGCTTCCGACGCTTACGTCAACGCGATTAAACTTACAAAGAATAACTGTTTGTCTGCCACATTACCAACTATATTGAAAACGAGTGTTAAAACTTTTGGCGCGTTATACACCCTGCGAACGACCCATTAATTAGACTGCAACACTCCTCCGGTAAACTTATCCCCAATGATCTTCGAGCTTCCGTGCTGAATGACACATTCGTTGAAATCTTTTCCTGCATTTCAAGCGTTAATCTCTCTTATATACCGCACCACAGGTTCCCGACAATGTCACCTATAACTGTCGATCCACCTTGTGTTGCCAAATTAATTGAATCTCTAAAAAATGATTCTTCACCTGGTTCTAATGCGATTAGTGCTAAATTGCTAAAAATATTTGTGCTTATAGTTCAGTTATACTAACCAAACTTTTTCAACAGTAACTCGACAGAGCAAGCCTTCATAACGACTGGAAAATTGGGAAGGTGGTTCCACAAGTCCGGTCGTAAGCACTCCCTTCAAAACTTTCGTCCCATTTCGCTCACTAGCACATGCTGCAAATTACTAGAACATATCATTTTCAAGAATGTCGTTACCTTTCTCGATGAGAATTCATTTTTCACTCCGGTGCAACATGTTTTTCGTCAAACATACGCATGTGAAGCTCAAGTACTTGCCTTTACTGATAAGCTATACCGCATACTTGAGAACTCATAAGGGTAGAAACTTGGGCAAGTCGGTAACGGTGATCCATGGAAAGTGAGAGTAGCGCAAAACGGGACAAAGGGACAGAGAAAGACAGACACAACACAGGCGCTAACTTCCGACTGAAAGAAACCAGGGCGGCCAAGACGAACGTAATCCGTGAGGGGAAACAGGCGCATGCGCCCAGAAAGATAATGAAAAACAGGTGAATGAGGATCTACGGATGTGCACGATTCAGCGTTTCTTTAAGAAGGCCAGCTCTCTTTTGGACAGGGAGATAGACGGCTTGCTTACACATTTATCGTCCAAGGCAGCGATACGAGCTGCTTCAATAATCTCTCGCGTTAACTGATCCCGGTGTCTGGCAACGATCGAGCACTTGTCCAGAAATGGCACACAACCACACTCCTTGCAGTGTAAAGCCAGATTACTGCCAGTAAAAGTTCTCAAGTTATTTTTGTGTTCGCGAAGTCTCTCATTCAAGCACCGACCTGACTGACCAACATACCGCTTACCGCAAGAGAGAGGGATGTCATAAACAATGCCTTCAGTACATTTCACGAATTTCTTTCTGTGGTTAATGGTGCACTGCAGCTTTTGGGGACGTTTATCAGCGGGCAAAGTTTTTTTGGAAAGCGCACTTAGTTTTTCAGGGGCAGAAAAAACGACACGAACATTAGCTTTTGTCCCAATTTTCTTGAGATTGTGGGACAGGCAATGAATGTAAGGAATAACGGCAATTTTGTCTTTTTTTCTTTCTGAAGGCACGGACGGCAGTTGACCTTCCTGGCGCTTCTTCTTTAGTATGCCTTCGGCGACGGAAACACAAATATCAGCTGGGTAGCCTGCTTGATGGAACCTTGCGAGTTGAGCGTGAAAGCTCTCGCTGATGAGGTGGGGGCATGACTTTTCCAGAGCATTCTTCAAGCATAAATTAATAATGCCCCTTTTAACGAGTTTAGAATGGGCAGATATATAAGGGAGTAGAGGTTTGTTTGCCCGAGGTGCATAGCTCCAACACAGGTGGTTGTCCAGGAATTTAAAACGGATATCAAGAAAGCGAATCTCGTTGTCGGTTGGCATTTCGTTAGTCAATAGCAGCGGTGAAAAACACTCTTGTACCTTAGCTAAAATACCGGATGCAACTTGCTCTAAGCACGATGGCGTACACTCAACAAGGAAAAAGAAATCGTCAACAAAACGAAAGATCTTGACGACATGAGGGCTGGTAAGCCTCTCTTGGAGGCTCCTGTCAAGATGTGCCAGATACAGGTCACTAAGTACAGGGGCTAGACAAGACCCAATGCATATTCCCTGTTTCTGAATGTGAGCAGCGCCTTGCCAGTTTATGAAAGTGGAGCGGAGATAAAAGTGTAGCAATTCTAAAAAACCACTGACGGATAAACCGGATTCATTCTGAAATGACACAGCGCCGAAATGATGGATCGAATCTTCGACAATTGTAAGCAGGTTATGATGGGGCAAGGAGTAATAAAGATCTTTCACATCAATTGAGAAACCAAGAAGGCTCTTGTCAGAAAGCGATTTCACAGCACTTAACACTTCCTCTGAACTACGTACTAGAAATGGGTCATCTATCGTCAACATGTTTAGTTTTTCTTTTAGAAACACAGCGATTGACTTTTGCCAAGTGTCCTGTTCGGAAACGATTACCCTTAAGGGAACGCCAGCCTTATGCGTTTTTGCGCTGAAAAACACTTCTAGGAAGAGGCGCTTACTACTTTCAATGCTGCTGGCTAGTCTTTCAAGATTAAGCTTGAGACAAAGTTTTTTTGCTTGAACCTTAAGTTTGGGAAGTGAAACACTTCTTCCACATTTAAACACTTCTGTTATGGCATGATTGGCTTTTTCATTGAATACACCGTGGGGAAAGACAGCAAACCCGCCCTCTTTGTCAGAGGGGATGACGCAAAGCGACTGTTCGGCTAGGTAGGACACGACACGATCCACACGAACTTTTGAAGGACGAGGCTTACAGTACTGTAGGACGTCTACGCCATCGGAGGTGCACCGGCCAGAGTCCTCTTTGTCGGCTAGGCGAGACACACGTCGCACCATGGAAAGTAGCTCATGCGGAGTCTTCGAAGTCTCCCTTGCAAACTTGGGTCCAAGGGACAACAACCGGTTGACGTCCTCAGGAAGGGTGACTCCTTCGGAGACGTATACGCTGTTGCATTTTCTCGACCCCTTAGGTGGGCAGAGGGATCGAAGGGATCGGAGTTGAAGTTGCCACAGGGCTTCAGTTGTTTGGTCCGCTAGAAGCAG